>NC_142222.1:1160000-1460000 GCF_049639895.1 Pseudopodoces humilis
CTGTACCCCCTGTGCCACATCCTGTGCCCCCAGTCCTGCAGCCCTGCCCCAAAACCCCACAGGCTCTGCCCTACACCAAGCCACAGGTGGCTGTCCTGGCTGTCCCAAAATCTCAGGGTAAATCCCAGGTTCATTAGCGGGCTTGGAGGACTTGAGCACCCTCTGCTCTTGACCCCCATCGCGCCTCTCAAGGCCACAGCTCAGCAGCAGAAAGCAAGCCAGCATTTATTAATTATGAGCTTAAGCTCTCCCTTTCACGGCTATTTACCAGGGCCGCCTCGTTGTTAATAGAAAATAATAAAGCAGAGAGGTTTAAAGCTCATTTGTTCCACTGGGTCCCAGCCCCTGTGGTGGCACGAGCCCGGATGCCACCCAGCCTGAGAGCGCTGAAACCCTGATGGTGATGAAACCCACCCCAAAAACCCTCTTTACCATTCTGCATCCAGTTACAGCCGGTGCCCTAAGAAATGAGCAATTCCAGCAGCTCCACATGTCGAGGGCTGCAGTTTTCAGCCGGTCACGAGTGGTGGCAGCGCCTGGGTAAGGAGAGCCACTCGTAATTCATTAGCGCTTTGCAAAGGGCACCGCTACTTGACTCCGTTTGTGCATCAGGCGAAGGCTGATTCCCGCTATTTACCTCCACGGCAACGGCTGGAATTAGCACGGAGCAGCTCCCGCGGGCCAGGCTGTCTGCATCCGCTGCTCTGCAGGCAAACAGAGCTTACCAGAGAGTCATGGAGGGGTTTGGGTTGGAAATTACTTCAAAATCCAGTTCCACCCCCTGCTATAGGCAGGGACACCTTCCACTATCCTTAGTTTGCTCCAAACCGCATCCAGCTTGGCCTTGGACACTTCCAGCTTCTCTGGGCAGACTGTGCTAGGGCCTCTTCACCCTTACAGGGAAGAATTTCTTCCCCATATCTGAACTAAATCTGCCTTCCTTCTGCTTGAAGACATTCCCCTTGTCCTATCATGCATACCCTTGGGAGACCAAAGTCTCTTTCCAATACGAGTGGAAGACCCTGGTCCTCAAAGCCACCACATTCCACGGTGGCAGCAAGCCCAGGCCCCTGCCTGACCTTCCCGGCATTAACAGCTCATCCCTGCTGAAACTCGGGCACATTCCCACCCACTGCTGAATTTCTGGCAGCCTGGGGACCAGCCCAGGTGACATGTGCAGCCCACAGCCTGCTGCTGCCACCGGTTCTGATGGCTGTGACACACCGAGTGGCTCCCACTCGCTAATAATTACTGATTAAAAACTGGTTAAAAAGCCAATGAAGACTGAAATGTGCATTAACTGGGTGACCCCGCCTGGCACCAGCCACGGGGAGATGGGAGCGGGTACGGAATCAGTGTCTCCATCGCTTGGTGACACCCAGCAGGGATCTGTCATCTCCTGCATCCACAGAGCACGGGATCTGACATAAACATCAGCAAGAATAAAAAGCAGGAGAAAGTTCCTGCTTTTTGCCTTTTCTCAGCCCACAAAGCATTTCGGCCACCACTAGAACCGCTCAGGATTTATACAGGGCTTTACCTCTTCAAAGCAGCAGTTTGTTCCTCCCAGCCCCTTTCATCCAGACATCCAAAGTGCTTCCCCTTGCTCCTTTCACAACCTTTTGATGGGTGGGGAATTCCTCTTTTTTAATCTTGAAAAAGCGATTCTGGCTGGGCTGTGGGCTCCAAACCCTGACCAGAGGTGGGGCCGAGGCCAGGTACCCTCCCTGTCCCGCTTTGCCCCAGCAGCTGTCACCGAGCGGAGCAGGCTGAGCTGAGATGCCGCAGGGGATGAACAGCTGGAGGGGCACAGCACCCAGGGCCGGGCTCAGCATCTCCTGCAGCCCCTCAGCATCTCCTGCAGCCCCTCAGCATCTCCTGCAGCCCCTCAGCATCTCCTGCAGCCCCTCAGCATCTCCTGCAGCCTCTCAGCATCTCCTGCAGCCTCTCGGCAGCTCCTGCAGCCCCTCAGCATCTCCTGCATCCTCTCGGCAGCTCCTGCAGCCCCTCAGCATCTCCTGCAGCCCCTCAGCATCTCCTGCATCCTCTCGGCAGCTCCTGCAGCCCCTCAGCATCTCCTGCATCCTCTCGGCAGCTCCTGCAGCCCCTCAGCATCTCCTGCATCCTCTCGGCAGCTCCTGCAGCCCCTCATCATCTCCTGCATCCTCTCGGCAGCTCCTGCCGGGCGCCGCGGGGCCATCGCTGCCCCGCACTGGGGCTGTCAATATTGACAGTCGTGCCCTGGGTAAATGCAGCCTCCCCATCGATCCGGCAGCGCCGGGAGCATCTCAGGAGCGGACACGGGGAGGTCACGGGCCCCAGCCCGTGCGGGAAGCGGAGCGAGGGGAGCCGGAGGGGCCCGGCCCGAGCCCAGAGCCGCTGAACAATGCTCTGCCATTAGCAATCAGAATATCCGCGCGGCCGCTCATACAAAATCAAGAGGCAAAATAATTGAGTCAATAGCGCTGCGAAAGGATTGCTCCTTCAGCCCCATTCTTGTGCTAACAATCCTCCAGCAGGGCTGAGGATTCAAAAGCTCGGAGAATCAAAAAAGAATTGATTTGATTCAGAGCTTCAGCCCGGGCTGTATTTAACACATCATTTTTGCTTGCTCTACATAGAATAGAAACTGTTTGAAGGCAGCGGGGCTGGGGGAGAGAGACAAGGGAGCGGGGAGCACGGGAGCAGCAGAATATTCTGGATTTGCTGCTTTTCCAAGAGCAGTTGGACCCACAGTGTCCCCCCCAAACAGAGCACAAAGAGACACCCCTGGGCTCCCAGAGCATCCCCGGATCCGGCCGGGTTGGGACGGGGTGAAGGGAGGGAAGCGGCTCCGGCTGCGGATCCGCAGCGGCCGCGGTGAGAGGAGGGGCACGGGGGATGCCGCCCCTTGGGAGAAGGCAGAAGGTGCCTTCTGATCCCTCCCGGCCTCGGCACAGGCTCACAAATCCTCCCGGCCCGCTCCCGAGTGGCGCACGATCGCCAGCTTTTCACAAGGGTGGGAGCACAAACCCCCGCGACTCCCTGGGGGCCGCAGGCTGGACCAGCCCTCGCTTTCTGCTCCCCTCCAAACCACATTTCCAGCATCCTGCAGCATCCCGGGGAGCTCCTTGCTCCCAGAAAAACTTCCAGGGTAAAACCCCTTGCACTGGGAGGTCTCTCTGACAATTTCTGGCAAACTCCCATACACATTTTCATGGGATCTGTAATAATTTCTGGGAGTCCTTCTTGGCCTGTTTTTTATCTATGAAAGGGGTAGAATAATCTTCATCCAGCTCCAGCATCGCGCCAATGAAGACAAACTAGAAAATGCAGAATTTCCCCAGATTCCATTAAACATGAAGGCAGCAACCACTGGGAGAGGATGAGCAGCAAGAACAGCCCCACAGTCCCCTCCAAGGCTGTCCTACAAACCACACATTGAAACATCAGCAACACGGAGGCACCTCACAACATCCAGACTTAAACACTTCCAGAAAAATCTGAACTAACTGCAGAATAAAAGCCAGTATCCTGAGCAGGGGAAGGAGCAAGTGCCACAAACATTCCAGCAAAGGCATTTCTCAGCTCGTTGTGTGGCACATGAAGCTCTCCTAAACCCTCTTGGGTCGTTTTACCCCTCACAGAGCCCAGCTGGCGGCTGCTGACACAGCGGGGACCCCCAGACCCCCACCCTGGCAGCTGATCTGATGTGTTGATGAGCGAGTCATGTCGCTATAATAAGGAGTGTTTATTTGAATAATAAGGTCAGGGAGTTAAGTAGTTGGTATTCCACTCGTAGGAAGCAGTTTGCACAGTGTCACTAATAATTAAAGGGGTTTTTTGACTAATCTAGTTGCTCTTCCCAAATATACTCCACTCTGTTCAAGAAACTCATCAAAGCAGCAAAGTGATCTTCGAGGTTATTAATCTCCTTTGCTCCACAGCTGGAGCAAATTTATTTGCTTGAATTAGCATGTAATAAACTTATAATAAAGCTGCCATATCCCTCACTTTAGAGATATAGTTTGTGTAATGGGTAGTTAAATCTAGGTAATGTAGCCATGGTCTTTGGGCTCAGAGAGAAGGGGAAAGGGAAAACTCAGCAGAGTGCTCTGTTATCCCCAGCACTGGGGTTCAGTGGGATTTCTTCCAGGTCAGGAAAAGTGAAACTTTTTGGAGACCGGTGGGTCAGATATTAAGCAGGAATTGTTCCCTGTGAGGGAGGAGGCCCTGGCACAGGGTGCCCAGAGCAGCTGATCCCTGCATCCCTGGAAGTGCCCAAGGTCGGGCTGGACAGGGCTTGGAGCAGCCTGGGACAGTGGGAGGTGTCCCTGCCATAGCAGAGGGGTAGAAATGGATGATCTTTAAGGATGATCTTTAAGGTCCCATCCAACCCAAAGTATTCCAGGATTCTGTGACTCTACCAGCCCCAGCAGCAGCCCCAGCCAGGAACAGCTGAGACCTTTTTACCCAATCTTACAACACAGCAAAGGAGGCAAAACAGCGGGTGCCTTCCCTGGCCACCAAAGGAGAATTGGCCCCAAAAAGCACCCTCAGGGCTGCCCAGGAGGGGTGAGGCCCCAGCCCACCCTGCACACAGAGCCAGTGGAGCAGCAGTGGATGCCCAGGTTGGCACCGGAGCTGCCAGCGCCAGCAGCACCCACAGGATCGGGAACATTTCAAACAGGGCTGAGCTCGGCGCAGGGAGGAACTAATTCGCTTCAATTCACAAAGCTGAGCCTTTCCAGGCTGCAGCTTCCCAAGAACAATAAATCCTCTCCCTTCCCTCCTGCGGAGCGCTCAGGGCAGCACCGTCCCGCGGCTGGGAATGGGCAGATGGAGACGGATGTGGCAGAGAGCAAAGTTCAGCTGCACAGGGAGGACTGGCCCCCACCTCCTCCTCAGAGGTTATTATTCACAGAGCCTGGGTAGTAAATAATTTTTCCCTCTCTCCATTTCAGCTCTTTTCTGCTCCTGCTCTGCGTTGGAGCAGGGCCCGGGCATTAGCCAGAGGTGTCAGAGGTGTTAGACAAGGTATTAAGGAGGTGTCAATGGTGAAATAGCTGGGATTACAGTAAAGTCTAAATAAGGTGTAAAATAAAACCAAAGGTGATAAAGTCGTTGATAAGAAAAGCCGGAGAAAAATAGGAGTGCAATTATTTTTCATCCTGCTTGTTCACTCTCACAGTGCATTATCTATGGCTTTGCAAAGACTTAAGTGAGATTTTTTTCCCAGTCTATGGTATTTTCTCCAGACAGCACCGCAGCTCCACGGCCCTTGCAGTGCAGGGGAGCATCCAGCACCGCCACACAAACCTACACCTGCCCAGGAGATTCCCCTTCCTCCTTCTCCATCCTCATCCAGGGGATTGAAGGGGAGGCGTTTCACCTTGGCAGGGGCCACTGGAGCAGGGCCCGGCACTGTCCAGGCAGCTCTCGGAGGAGGAGCTGTGGTGGGGACCCGTGTGTGCCAGCCCAGCTCGGGGCAGGGCCAGGAGCACATCCACCATCCCAGCCCCTCACCAGGCTCCTGCTCCCCCTCCCCGAGCAAATCGTACAGGGGGAAAAAAATAATGCAAGAAATTACTCCGGATGGCAAATCAACAAATTAGCCTTGATTACTATCCGGGTCTCACAGCCTCCTCTTCCTCGTGCTCATCAGCCGTGTCTGAGCCGCGCTGCTCCTGCCGCGCTCCTTCCCCGGCTCCCGGCAGCATCCGTGGGGCAGCAGCCGGGGCTGGGAACCTCCGGGGACCCCTCCGGGAGCCCCGCGGCCGCCCAGAAGCAGCGAGGTGCCTTTTCAGGAGCCAAAACCGTGCGGGAGGATGCAATGGCAGAGCTCTGCCGAGCTTCCCTGCCTCTGGGCTCTGAACCTTGTGGCCCTTTCTGCCAGGCACAAACCAAAATGAGGGATATTTTCAGAAAAGAAATCAACAGGGGAATAATTCTGGTGAAGGGAAAAAAACCAAAAAAGTTATTTTAAAGCACGTTCATCTGCAATTCTCCCAGTGCTGTGAAGGGTTATTAACTGATTGGATTTCATCACATGCCACTTTGCTGCTGCAGAGGCTGATTGTCCCATATTTGCATTTTTCTTGGACAAGCAGCAATCCTGGCCCCCACGGTGGGCACAAGGCAGTGCCATGTGCCCTGGGATGGCAGCGGGGGCTCAGCTCCATCCCAGCAGGGTTAAACCAGCAGGAACAGCTCTCAGCATCCCTGGGCTCCATGGTCACCCGGGACCCCCTCGCCCAGAGCCGGGAGCTGGGGAGCAGCACCATTTCAGGTGTGAACCTTCTAATTCGTTTTGGTCCTTTTAAACGGCACAGGACTGCCAGGCAGGCTGACATCACCCGTGGAGGCATTTTAAGAAATGGATGGATACAAGCAGGAGATGGATGTGCTGGCCGAGCACAGCCCGGGCGAGCTCAGGTACACGAGCGTGGTGTACCTTCCCTGCTCAGCATCTTCATTAATAATGTCTTTACTCCAAAAGCATTTCCATCATTGAGGCTCTGCAGTGACGGCCCCGGCGCAGCCCCAACCCTCCCCCAGAACAAGCAGCAAAATAAGGGAGATTAAAACCCAGCAGAAACAAACGGCCTGTGCTGGGCAGGGTGTGTTAATGCCAGGATCCCGGGCAGGGGCCAGGCTGGATCCCAGCTGGCTGTGCCAGGATGGCACCAGAGGCCCCCCCGAGCCTCCCCAGCCCAGCTGGCTCTGGTGGCCTCATGGAGGGCTCATTACAGGTGTGACATTCCTCTCACTACAGGTGTGACACTCCATAACCCGAGGTGGGTTTCTGCTGGAGGGGCTTCGCTCTGGTGGGAGCATCCCAAAGCTGTAACCCCAGCCCCAGGAGCTCCTGCTCCAGCCCCAGCTCCAGAGGAGACAAGATCCCACACGTAATAAATCTGCCTTTCACTCTGCTCATCCGTCAGACCCTACCTTCCCCTGCAGCCCCAGGGATGGGAAGTGTGCAGGGAGAGCTCCGTGGGACAGGGCAGGGACAAACCCAGCCTGCTCCCACCCCTGCCCCCTCCTACCTGGGAAACACGAGCTTGGCAGCGAGGGCAGGGAAACACCTCCTCTTGCTGGGCAGCAGAGACGTGCTGTGAGCGCTGGTCACAAACTCTGCAGCACTTTGGGGTGCTGTGAGCCCACGGAGATGCCACAGCTCCTGTCCCCATCGTCCCCATGGTCGCTGCCTTCATCACCCAGCTCTGCCAGCTTGGCTTTTCAGGCAAGAAGCTCTGGGAAAAAAACAGAAATTACTATTAGAAAGGCCAGTAAGTGCCTTGTTTGTCCAGCTCCGTGTCAGCCAGCCTCACCCGTGCCATGGGGACGGCTCTGGCAGGGTGTGACCCCCAGCACAGCCCCAGCGCACGGCAGAGGGAAGCAGAGGTATCAAGCGGCTGATTTACACAGTAACCTGCACGGGGAGAGATGTTCGGGGTGCTCAGCCTTCATCAGAACTTTTGTCATGTTTCTGCTTCGATTTGAAGTGGAGGGAGGAGGGAAATGAGTCCTTGGGGCTTTGGCACATGTTTGTTTTGGTGGAAACAGGCAGGCACCCCCAGGGACCCAGCCCAGCAGTGCCACCGGGGCTCTGCAGCAGCAGCAGCACCAAAGGTTCCAGTAAAACATCAGCTGCTGTTGCATGGCTGCAGGGCTGGAGGCCGAGGTCTCACCTGTGGGTGCCCCAACTCCCCACCCACACCTCACCCATGGATTTACCAAAGTATTTCTACTTTTTTTTTTCCTTTAATGTAAAAACATTCATATTTACGAAGGAGTCTGTCACTACCATATGCTGTGCTCCTTTTCCACACATGAAACAAGCTGCTTTCAAGCTTTTTAATTAGAACTGAGCGAAGTCTTAGCAGAACAATTAGATAACGGGGAGGAAAGGAAGCATTTTCTACCCTCCATATGAACAATGACCCGAGTTTCCTTCTTCTCACAAGGACTGCAGAGATTGGCTGAACTGGGGGTCAATTCTGTGGCTGCCTCAAGAGAAAGCCTCAATTGTTTTTTTACCCAGCCAAGTGCAGGGGAGCTCTGGCTGCACCCACACCCCTGGACACACAGTTTCCATGGATCCACCATTTACAGCTCCAGCCCATGGTCTGACACGGCCCCACACTGCACCCCACAGCCCCAACCCCATCACCGCTGCCTTCAGCACCTGAGCCAAGGCAGATCAGCTGCTCCAGGCCTGTCAGCTCCCATTAGCACAGCCAGAGCCACCAGCAAACCAAGACAAACCAGCGATTTCATCCATCCCTGCTGTGTGTGTGAACATCCCAGCCTGGCCGGGAGCTGAGCAATGACAGCCAGAATTTGGGGAGGGAGGAGAGACCCCAGCCCGGCTCCTGAGGGCAGGGATGGCCGTGTCAGGGGCTCTGCAGAGCTGCTGTGGAAATTCCAGCAGGAATATCAAAGACTCACAGAATGGTTTGGGTTGGGAGGGACCTTAAAGGTCATCTCATTCCCTGCCACGGGCATGGACACTTCCCACTAGACCAGGGTGCTCAGAGCTCCACCCAGCCTCATCCTGAACACTTCCAGCTCCAATACCAATATCCCTAAATAGGTCTGAATCACCTGCAGGGTGCTGGTCCCCAGGCAGGGCCAGCACGGAGCAGGGACAGCCACCATGCACTGGACACACCACAAGTCCCCCTTCCCAAAACACTCCAGCTCCTGGACCACAGCAAAGCCCCAAACCCCAAAAGAGCTGCACCCCACCACCAGCAGCTGCCCGAGCCCATCGGCCCAGCCGGGTGATTAATATTGAACATCAACAAACAAAACAATTGAAAAGTCAACAGTTTAGGGGAAGAGGGGGCTGCGACAGCCCCGCGGTCCCGAGGATTATTTCAAATGTGCAAAATGCCATCTCTCTAAATAATCAAACTCCACTGCTGCGACTCAGAAATTGCCACCCACGGCTAAAGCTCCAATTTTAAACGCATCCTCAAGTCAATCTTTGTAAATTCCACATTAAATATTGATCAGCCCCAGAGAGGGCTGATGCTGCGTGTTTAGCATAGATGTGCCAAATCCAGGCAGTGGAAGGAGGGTTTGCCCAGATCCCAGCCCGGGTCACGGCGTGGCTCTGCACCTGTGACATCTCCGGGGGAGGGATCACCACCGTGGCACATCTCCCACCGGGATTCCCGCAGAACCTGCCTGGACAGCAGCACGTGGAAACACAGAGAAGGACAAGGCAGCATCCTCCCTGATGGCCAGTGCCCGAGGCACCAGAAGGAATATTTCAACATGGACACAGGAAGGAAGGAGACAAGCGCTGGTGCTTCCCTTCCAAAGGCACCGGCTCCAGCCCCATTCCATGGGAGCAAAGAGAGCGTGCCCAAGAAATTCAAGTTACGGCATCAGGGCTGGTCTGGTTCCCAAATTCACACCATTACTGGAGGGCTCCAAAGGGGAGCTCTGACCTACCAACATTCCCACTGATCCCATCGGGAAGGGGTTTAAGGAAAACATCATTGTTGGGAAATGATCCCTTCTATTTCCAAATCCCCAAACATCATGCTTGTGTATATATATATATATATATATATATGCCTGGAGTATTACGAAATCATACTTGAAACCCAGATTCCAACTCCATTTCCCAAGCACTCGTATAAAATTTTCATTACAGATTGCTGCCCTGCTGTGGAACCAGAGGGCAACTTTATTAGAGGCCGCCTGGCAGCAGGAGAATGAGCCAGTCAACAGCTCCAGACATTCCTCTGCGAGATATGGCAGAGTGCTGGAAATGGAACAGATTATATAAAAAAAAGTAATTCAGAGCAATTTCTAGTAAAGAGTCAAAGAACCATATAATTCAACATTTATATAGACAAGGCTTCAAGGGAGCTCTTCAAAAAAAAAAAAAAGAGGACAAGGTAACGGTAAAGAACTCTGGTTTGATTTTTCCTCTTTTCTAAATTTCTTTTTTAACCTGCCCTGTTGGTTTGTGCCACGTTTGGCTCCAGCAGCACCTGCAGGGACAATTCCAGCTCCCAGTGCCTGTTTGACTGCTGCTCTTCCTCGCCCCTCTCCCCACCTGACCCAAGGGCAGGTTCTGCTCTTCCCAACAAACCTGCCAGCCAATGCTGCCAGGGATGGGGGATCATCTTCCCCAAATGTGCCCACATGCAGTTCTCCTCTTCCTCCTCTCCCCTGGCTCCCTCCTGGTGCTATAAAAAGAGCAGAGGAGAAGACAGTCCTTTTTCTCCGTGATGAATTGGGGCTGGAGCGGGCCCGAGGTGCGAGCAGCGCCGGTACCTGCAGCATTTCCAAGGTGCTGCAGCTGCAGCAGCCCCGTGACTTTCCCCCACCGTCGTTTGTCATCTCCTGACACTGATAAAGAGCTTCTCCAGCGCTGTGTCTTTGCGAGGGAACATATCCATATCAAAGCTGCTTGGATCATCCTTTTGCAAACTATCTGCTGCATTTTCTGGCCTAGTTTCCTTTGTGATCCCCAGCTCCTGTTCTTTCCCCTCCGTGAGCCCTTGCAGCAGCAGCAGCCGAGGCTGAAGGCTCTTGGGGAGAAAAGGAGTCACTCTGCTTCCACATCCTTCAGGGACCTCTGCAAAGCCAGACTGCCTTGGTGCATCAGCCAAAACCACTTCTGCAGCCAAGGATGGTGGGATGGAAATGTTCTCAGGCAGCATTTGACACGGGAGAGAACTCCTGGCATGTGGGGATGGAGGTGCTACAAGCCCGTGGTGGAGCTACAGCTGCCTGGGGGAGGTGAAAACAGCGCCTAATTCTCAATATCGCCTCAGGTCACAGCGTGAGGAGTGGAAAAGCAAACACTCACCTCCCCCGAGGTGCATCACAGCTACAGGAGCAACTTTGTGCAGCCAGAGCATGAGCAATGTCCTTGGAACCATTGGGAAAACCATCTCCTGGCTTTCCAATGGAGCAAATTCCACCTGGAAGACCCGGGAAGCAAAAAACAAAGAACTGCTGCACCTTTTTTTTAATCCAGAGATGCTTTTCTCTCTATGATGGTACTTCAAGAAGAGCTTAATGAACAGCATTTCCTTGGTTCTGAGAGGCACAGACAGGCCAGAGAACAGCACTGATTCATTAGCATCCCATCATGTCTGCAGCCCCTGTATTCCCCAGCCATATGGCCAGCACCATGTGCTTCCAAAAACTGGGACATCTACAGAGGCTTTATCACCAGCAGCCATCACGCTGGAGTAGCCTGTGGCTGCCTGGAGATGGGGAACATCTCATTTCAGGTTCTTCTGGGCATGAAGGAACACGGTGTGGATGGGAGCCAAGGTGACTCTGTGGGACATGAGCATCCCTCCTGCTGCAGACAGGATCTAAATCAGGATCAGCCGGGGTCCTGAGCAAAGCACAGCTCCAGGGTGGACACACATCTCCAGCAGGGATGTGCTGCCCACCCAGGTGGGAGACACAGCATCTGCTTTTCTCTCTCTCCAGATGAATTCCCCACGTGACTGACTGGAGCTCCTGGTGAGCTGAGCTGTGTCCAGCACTGAGACCTCAGCCAGCTCTCCCCAGCCCCACCAGCAGCAACATCTGGGTATGGCATTAGGTGGCCATAAATTGACATTAAGCGACCAAAAATAGATATTAAGAGACCATATGCAGCCTGTGAGAGCAGCAATCTGTGCAGGAGGCTCCTAGCTCTCTCCAAGGCACCGGGGGGAAGGAGCCTCCAAAAAAGAGGGAGGGGAACAGCAGCACCAGGAGGTGCCAGCAGCCATGGGGGATTCCATGGGCCTTGGTGGAGGAGTAGGGAATTTGCTGTGGTGCATTTGGACCAGCCCAAAGAGCTGCTGGCCCAGGGAGATGTGTCCTTGGAGACCCCAGGTGGCATCTCCTGCCCCTCCTGTGACCTCCTCCTCCTCTCTCAGCAGCACCAGAACCTGCTCCACGTTCCCAGCACCTCTCCTGTGCTCCCTAACAAGCCAATAACTCCTTCCTGGCTCTCAGCTCTGCAATTCCGTGGGACCCAGCAGGAGGGTCTGTGCTCCTCTGCATTCACCAACCTGTGTCAGCAGTTTGTTATGCAGCCCTGTAGGTTCTTTACTTAAAAAAAAATTAAAAAAAATAAAAAGAGGCGTTTTCAAAGCTTTAATGGCTTTGAAAACAACATGGAGAGTTCTCTTTACTGCAGGAGAGGTTAATGATCTCCCTCTGTTACAGAACCGAACTGGACATCATAATAAATAACCATAATAAGATATAAAGAATCACCCAGAGTCGTTCAGTGCAGAGAGCAGGTAGGAGTTGAGATGCATTTCCATTATTCAGAGTAACTGCCAGGTGGGAAATGTTCAAAGTGAAGGCAGTCAATTAAAAAATGAGAAGCATGACTTAAACAGAGAGGGATCGTGTCTTACCCTGCCGGCCACGTGTGTGTGCTCTGGCTCCCGGTGGCACTGCAGCCCTGGGGAGGTCCCACAGCCCAGGCCAGCAGGTGACACCGAGCCTGGTGCCAGCACAGCCCTCGGTGGCCCTGAGCTCCGAGGGACTCAGAGAGTGCCAGACACAGAACCAGGGAACGGGCTGGGCTGGGAGGGACAGTAAAGCTCATCTCACTCCACCTGCCCTGCCAGGGACAGGGACACCTCTCACCGGGTCAAGCCCCATCCTTGTTTGGGCTCCCAAAACCCAGGAACGCCCCGCTCACCTCCACAGCTGCTCTGTCCCATCCCCATGGGACACCAACACGCTCTGCTCTGCACAGAGCCTGACACCAGAGTCCCTGCACACCCAGGAGGGACAAACCTCCACCAGAAACACCAGCACGGGGACTGGCACCACCTCACAAACCCAGCACTGGCTGGGATGGGAACACAGCTGCCCCCTGCCCTGCGGGGAGCGGGAGCAGGAGCCAACCCACCACAGCATCAGGGGTGCCCCTGACCCACCACAGCATCAGGGGTGCCCCTGACCCACCACAGCATCAGGGGTGCCCCTGACCCACCACAGCATCAGGGGTGCCCCTGACCCACCACAGCATCAGGGGTGCCCCATATCCAGCACAGCACCAGGAGGTGCCCCCGCAGCGGTGCCAGCGAGGGGAGGGGTCACAGTTCGTCTCCCAGGGCATTAATCACCTTTCCTGAGGCTCTGCACGCCTGGACAGAACTATTAATCAGCGCCATATCAGCCCTCCAGCCCGGCCGGGCCCCTTTGTGTGGGTCCCTTCCCATCACAGCCAGATAAGATTATCAGTGACGAGCACGACACCCATTGAGCAGCACCTGACTCGAAGAATGGGATTTTATTTTATTTTTTTATTTATCCCCCTGTCTCAAAGATGAGCTGTTTCTTGTCTTGTCAAACCACATCCTTTTCTTGAAAGAACCAGCTTTAAGAATCCAATTTGTCAAGCTGGACAATCATTTGAGAATCCATAAAAAGCCTCAGTGACTTTATCAAAAAAAATAAATCAGAAGGTTTTAAATGGTAACTGAAAGGGATTTGAAAATAGGTTGAGTGGCCTACATCAATTAATCTTCAGAGAGCTTGGGCTTTGTGAAGCTGGAGTGGCAGAGAAGTGTCAAAAACTAGTTACTGGGCTTGAGGAGATGGAAGTTATCGATATTTCTCCTCTCCTTTTTCTCTTTCTCTTCAGAACACAGTGAGGCAACATCCCCCTGCCACGGGGCACTGCAGAGCTGAGGAGGGCTGGGTGGTCAGGACCACTCTTTCCTGCTGATATTTTCCCAGCAAGGGCCAGAGCTGCAGTGCCACCGCGGCTCTGAGCCTGTCACCGTCACCGAGCTCATCCCCAGCCCTGGCAGGAGCCATCGCACACTGCTGGCACTTGCAGGTGGCACCTGAGGATCCCCAGCTCCACCAGCAGCTCCACTGGGGAGGGAGGAGAGCGGGGCACAAAGAGAGAAGAGGTTTGGGAGCAAAGCGTTGCCAACCCACGGCAGACCTTGGAGCTCACAGAGCCACCGGGAGAAGCTGGAAAATGAGAGATTTGGCCGAGGAGAGGCAGCCCCTGGAGCCACCAACCTCAGCAGGGGTGTGAGAGCAGAAAACAAAACACAGCCCCAGGGATGGACCCCAGGGGATGCCTGGATGGAAACAATGGATGGACAATTTACCATAAAAATAAAGAGCTTAGGAGCAATCTGAACGCTGAAGAGGGAAGGGCCACGCTGCCGTGCTCTGGGATGTGAGGGGCTCCAGATGGCTCTGCGGTTTAGTGCAATAAAAAATTTAATCTGACAGGCAAGTGTGGGGCTAGAGAATAATAATAAGACAAATAATTTCCTTAAAAAAACCCGAAAGGAATCTAACAGCTCAAAGACATCTTCATTTGCCGCAAAGAACAGGGACCATCAGTTATTTACTGCGGCTGGGAGCACGCTCATGAGCTCTCAAAAGGTATTTTGTTGCAGAAGCATAATATAAGGACACTTTCCTCGCTTCCCAGCCGGGGGGAAATAGATCTGACTTGGAACTTGGCCAGAAGGGCTGCAAGTTGGGGCTCTGAAGCGAAGGTGATAACTTTACCAATTAAATATGGATGTGATTTTTCCCCCCTCTCCCACCCTGGAATACTTTTGCACTGCCATTAGGTGATGATATAAAGACACAGGCCTCCTGGTGAAGCTTAATTGCTCCTATATAGAAAAATTATGAGCTCCATTGCGCTGCACAAGGGCTGCTGTGGCTACTTGCTGCCTTATTAATAGGTGATAGCAACGTGTGCTTAATTCTTCTGCCCAAGGAAGAACAGGAAGACAGCAAAGCCCTGCTCAGCAAATACCTCAGCACTCACCAAACTGCTCCACTGAACAGCAAGGGGCTGAGGAGAGAGCTTATATTTAATCACACACTTAAAGTGTTTTGCTGAGCTGATGCTCGGTGCAGGGGAGACAGGATGCACTCCCAATTAAGTGATCTTTTATTCCCATAACCTTGTATTTCTCTTTTTTATTGATACACAGAACAGACAATCCTGGGTTTTGCAATCTGCTGCTGAATGATTTCAAATCCAGGGTGAAGCCTGGGCAAGCTGAGGACCAAAAAAAAAGTCTCTTGTTTCAATGAACCTCAGAACGGGCTGGGAGCAGAAGGGGATCTGGGATTTCTTTCCCTGGGATGGGGAGGGGGCAGAAATCACCTTCAGCACACAGGGATGAGCAGGGACACCTTGCTTAGAGGTGAGCAGGAGGGAGGTTGCAGGGCAGAACATGGAGTTGGAAAGGTGGCCAAAGGATGCTGCCTGATATCTGATATAACATATTATCATTATTGTTATCATAGAATTGTGGAATGGTTTAAAAGGGACCTTAAAGCCTGTCCAGTCCCCCCTGCCATGGGCAGGGACACCTTCAGCTGTCCCAGGCTGTTCCAAGCCCCATTCAGCCTGGCCTTGGACACTTCCAGGGATCCAGGGGCAGCCACAGCTGCTCTGGGCACCCTGTGCCAGGGCCTGCCCACCCTCACAGGGAGGGTCCCTTCCTAATATCAATTTTTTACTATTATTATTCAGCTTTTGGGAAAGCAGTATTTATTACTGCATGTTTTCAGTCTTAACTTCCTCAGCAGCCACTAAGTCCCTCCTGAAAATCCACATTTGCCTCTGCTTCCTTACAGTCTCTCTAGGAAGAAGGTTTTCAAGGGATGACTCTCTCACAAAATAAACTGGGGAGCCACACTGCATGAAAAGCAGGCGGGCAGGGGCTGCAGGGGGTTTGCATTTGCTTCTGCTGAGGCTCTGCAGGTTGAGTTCCATCCCCACAGAAGCTGCGGTGGGCGCAGGGGGAGCGGCCGCCGCCAAATTGATGGCAACAGAAAAAGCTGGAGGTACAAATGGCCTGAGAGAAAGCGTGATGAGATGTGACTGCCCTGGGTGCGGGGACTGGAGAGAGCAAAATGGGAAAAGACCACCTGGATGAAGAGAAAATGCTGCTGATTGCTCGGGGAAAATGGAGTTAAAGATCATTGGAACGGACAAGGCAATCTGGCGGGCGCTGGGATGGATTCCAGGGCGAGGAGGGGAGGGGGCTGCGGCCCGGGATGGGCTGGGGGCACAGGGCTCCTGCCACCCCTGCAGTCCCTGACAGAGCAGGAGTGAACCAGACAAGTTTGGGGAGCAGTTGAGGGGTCACACAAGTTTTTGGGTGGGACAGGTCCCCAAATCTCCCCCAGCCCGAGGACCTTGACCCCGAGTGACGCTCTGTGCGTGCTCTGGGCTGTGGATTCACACACAGACCAAGATTTTCTAAAGGTTATGCAAAGGTTCCCACCCAATTAACGTGCCCGAGCAGCACCAGCTCTGTTTGCCTCATTTCCAAACCTGTAGGTCACAGGGCAGCTCGGCAGCTCCCCCCGCACATCTGTGCTGATCCCTCAGTGCTGGAGCACGTCCCAGCGCAGGGCTGATGGCAGAGATGAAGATAACAATAATGATGTATCCATTTCCTCTACCTCGGGCGTTTTTAAGTCATCTCATCTCAGAAATGAGCCAATTCCAGTTTTGCATGACAACCTGTTGGGCCCTCTCAGCCACGGGCAGATGGTGGGGTTGTATTCACACATCACCTCATGGAGCACCTGAAAGGTTGGGACCCCATCACTGCTCTGCTCCAAGGTCACAGAATCACAGAACGCTTTGGGTTGAAAGGGACATTAAAGATCATCCGGTTCCAACCCTCTGGAACTACCTGGATTCCTCCCTGGAAGGGAGGAACGAAGGTCAGACACTGACCCAGCTTTCTCTCGCTGATCTGCCCGACACGCTCTGAACTCCTGTGACACCAGAGGGGAGGCAGAGCCCCAGGAAGATGGAGATTTAGTTTGCTCTGGGTGCTGACCAAACCTGCAGCAGCCCTGGAGCCAGGCTCCAGCTGCAGGATCAGGCTGCGTGCAGCACAGGCAGAGATGGACCCCTGCAAAACAGGCAGGAGACACATTTCTTCAAATGTCCCTGCTCATGTCATTAATTATGTCTCGGGTTACTAAACACAAGCAAATTAGGATGATTTCCTTCCCAGCATCACGAGCCTGAGGTTTACTATTCCCTTTCTCTCAGGTCTTCCATTAGCCCTTATAGATGATTTCCCTGTCAGGCTTCCCATGCCTGCTCACAGCTCCCCAGCATTCCAATCCACCCAATCTGTGCTCATTGCAACTCTGAGTGCTCCACTAATTCCTCTCCTCGTGTTGCAATTTCACATTCCCAAATATTGGGTGTAATGGCAGCAGCGCTCCTGCCGCTGCTTCCAAATTAAATGAGCCAGGAGGAAAAACATTCAGAACCGTTTTCAACCGAGCGTTTATGGTTTGAAGGACATTTTAAAGACAGGGAGCATAACCTGGTGCCTGTGGATGTTCGTGAGGATTTCATCATGAGAAATTGCAAACGGGGGTTGGAGCAGAGCAAAGAAAGGGGTTAAGAAGATGTGACTTACTTTCCCAACCCTCCCAGTGTCCCACAGAGCAGGGCTGGTCATCTTGGCTGTGTTTTTGGGGTCTGGAGAAAATAAAGAGCCACCAGCAGCAAAAGCTGGAGCTCAAGTAACCTTTCGAACCCAAGGAATTGTAAAATCAAGCACATTTTTTAAAAGCTGCTTTTTTGGAGAGCTCCTTGATAAAGGCACAAGGAAAGCACCTGGAGAAGAGGCTGTGGCACTACAGAAATTCCCCCCGGGTCCCCCTGTGTGCCCACCCTGCCCCACAGTGCCAGGAATGAAAACAAACAGCAGCAGAAAGCAGAAAACTTTCAGTCTCTCTGCTGTTAATTATGATCTTACTTTGCACAGAGAACCTGTCATTCAGGCGCCGGTAATGGATAGTTTCTATTTCAATTCTCCCTCCACCCTATTATCTTTTATAAAATTCAGCCAGGCCGGTGATGGATTGATAAGGGCCGGTCCCGGCGGGAGCCGGCGCGCTCGGAATGGCTCTCACGCGCTCCCAACTTCTGTATCTTTTTAAATATTTCAGCTGTTTGAGATCTTTATTTCACATTTCGATTTCCTGTAGTACAGTAAATTTATCTTAGTCACCCAGTCAAGTTCTCTCCAAGTCTCTTATCTTCTCCTCTCTGCTCAGCTGAAGGCCCCTACACTATCAGCGCTGCCGATAAAGCCCTGGCAATGCGCAGATCGCGCTGATCCCGCGGCCCCAAGGAGACTTTGGAAGCCTCACGCCGGCCACCAGCTGGAAGTTCAGCGCTCAAACCCCGAGCTGCCTCCTGCCAAGGCATCTCCAGGCCGGCTGGAAAAGCGTCTGGGGCTTCCCGGAGACCCAAAGGCCGGTGGGGCCGAGAGCAGCTGCTCCCCGCAAGGAAAAGCCCAGCGGGGAGCAGCCGGGATGTCCCCGGTGGAGGGGTCTGTACCGGCCAGAAGCCGTCCCAGGCCGGCAGGCAGAGGTTATCCACCAGGCAGGGATGCGTTTCGCCCCCACTAAAATACAGATTTTGAAATAACAGCAAGGAGCAGAGAGAGCATCACACGCTGCCACGGGAAACCCACCCCAGCAGCGCTGTCCCACCGGGGGAGGAGATGGGAGCAATCAAACTGAAATAATAATGAAAAAAACCCAGCAAACAGGTAAAAAACCCAGCAAACAGGTAAAAAACCCAGCAAACAGGTAAAGCCGAGTCACCTTCTCGCTGCTCCGCCGGTGGCAGCGCCGAGCGCGATCAGGCAGCACCCCCTGGTGCCACCGCGGGCACCGGGAGCGGCGGCGATGGAGAGCCGGAGAGCTCTGCCCAGGAGAGCTCTGCCCGGGAGAGCTCTGCCCAGGAAAGCTCTGCCCAGGAAAGCTGGGATTCGGCCCCACGCCCGGTGGATGCCCCGGAGAGGCTGAAAGGGGCTGCGGGAGGCAGCGCAGCTCGCCCGCCTCGCTCCGAACACACGCACGCTGCTTTGGGACCGTCCCCGTGCCTCCCGCAGCATCCCGGAGCTCCAGGATCAAGGGAATCTTGGGGATTTCCCTCCTGGGGAACAGCTCTGGTGGTGCCCTGCTCACGGAGCTCGGGTCCACTCCACTCTTGGGGCTCTTGGGGTGATTTCCTGCCCCAGGATCACAGCCAGCAGCAGGGCACCCAATAAATACACCCGCAGAAAGGTGATTTATCTGTAGGGGAAGCCATGGAAATTCCCAAACCCTCTTAAATATCCGTTTCCTGGCTCTAAAGCATTGGGAAGTTGCCAGCTGGGGAATGCATTTGTCTGCTCCCCTCTGTGTATTTTCTGCTTTTCATTATAATTTGCTAAATAATACATTACAGTGAGTTATTTATCACACTCAGCCGTTTCACGATGCCTCCTCCATCCCGGGGAATTTCACCCATAAATCAGACACACAGATATCTGCTGGAATGGCTGGAGGTTTAACCCCGCACCCTTCAGCTGCCCCAGCAGCTCACAGGCTCTGCCTGGAGCCAGCCCGGGGAAAGGACAAGCTCCAGCCCCGGAGTGAGCAGAGAGGCACAGCAGGGACACAGCAGAGCCCCAGAGCTGCTCCTGGTGGCTGAGCAAGGAGCTCGGCCAACACCAGGTTGTCACTGCGGGGAAATGAGACAAGGACAGCGCTCACCTTCAGTCCCGAGAGGGAAAATTTATGATTCCTCCTTTCCAAGTCACTGTACCACTCCCTTTGAAACAAATTGCTTTGCAAATATGGATTAATTTAACTTTACACCATCCATCTTAAATCAACAGTATCGAGGCCCACAGATTGGGAAATCAAGGCATGGAAGGGAAAATTTAAAAAGCAGAACTAGGAACAAAACCCCCTCTCTGTGCTTTAACTACAAAATCATCTTTCCTCATTAGCAGCTAATCAGAACTACCAGAGGGGAAGAGATTACAGACAGGGCGGAGAGGGGAGTAACTCACAGAAATACAGACATCAGAACAGATTTTCATTTATTTACTCATTTATCACAGTGAGTCACAGGCTTTGGGTTCATGACTCTGCATTAGCCTTGCAGGATTTTGGGATGCAATCTCCAAAATCTCAAAAGTGAACAGGGCACAGCCACGTGCCATCTCAGGAAGGAGAAAATCAGCAGTTTGGGGCTGGTCTCGGGAAGTCTGATATTGCTTTGGCTGTTGGATTAGAAGGAACCACTAATCTTCCCTCGCCAGCCTCCTAATCTCTCCGGGAGCCCAGATGACTTATCTGAAACTTGCTCAGTGGAGAGCAGCCCAGGCTGCCTGGCACTGGGATGGATTCCAGCGGCTCTGGGAGCCAGGGAACGGCAGCCAGAGGAGCTGAGGTGGTGATGGTGATGCTCCCCAGGGTGGGAGCAGGGTGGTGATGGACGGCACCGATGTCAAACTCGGGCTGTTTGCTCCTTATGTGAGCAGCTCCAGAATGAGCTCCGAGAGCCAGCGCTGAGCCCCCGCAGCCTTCTGCTCCTCCAAACACCTCTGGGCACACTCAACCCGCCTCTGTGTGTTTAGACACCAAAATAAACCACCAGCAGTTCAGAGGCTTTTTTCCCCTCCCTGTTTTCCCCCAAAATTATTGGCAAGAAGCCAAGAGCTTTATTTACTCCAGGCAGGGAATGTCTCATTTCAAGCTTTCCTTTTTCTCCCAGGTTCATCCCAGCTCTCCAGAAGTGAGGACAGACTCCCAGAGCTGACCACCTTCCCCAGACACTGCCCTGGGCTGGCCCCAAGGTCTCCAGAGGGAACCTGGATCGCAGCAGCCCCGGGATGTCCCAACTGGGCTGTGCCTGCACAGAGCATTTCCTGCGGCATTCCCAGCCCGGCACAGCAGCCCACGCTGGGGAACCAGGAACATCTTTTTAAATAAGAGGAGGAAATGGTGTCTTTGTGTCAGGCAAGTGGAAGAAATCCAGGACCAAGAGACTGCAGAGCCTTTCCACTTCAGACAGCAGGTGCTCTCCAAGATGTGGTTATGGCAACAAAATAAATGATGGATAATTGCTTTTGTGACAACTTGCCAATTAAATTAGACTCAGCAGAATAACATAATGACAATTTGTTATGCTCTGGTGGGCACTAACACACCAATCATAATTAAATGCTATGACTGAAATAGAATGCTGCTGTACACAGGAATATATAACCCCAATTCCCTCCCAGTGAAACATTATAGGTTCAGACTTGATTTCAATTTCTGGAGGATAATAGCATTAGCGCACATCAGAATGAGCTTGCAATATGCAGAGAGGCAGCAGCAGCACAGGGACAGACAGAGCCAAGGGCAGCTGAGCCACCGGGCTCCTGCGGGGACCCCCCAGCTCTGCTGCTCGGGCCTGGGAGCAGCGGGGATGTCCCAAAGCACGGCTGAGTCCGGGGGAGGATTCAAATCCCTGCCTCGGGGGAGGGACCGGCTCCGAGCGAGTGACACCGGCCCGGGGGAGCAGCCCCAGCGCAGACACCGAGGCAGAGCTCATGGGGATGGGGTCACAGGGGGCTGCACATCCCTCTCTGCCAGCAAAGCCCTCGCAGCCGGACTGAGCTGCGGGACACGGCGCAAATATTCATTAAATCGTCAAATACTCATTAAATGCACTGCTGTGCCCAGGAGTGAACTCAGCCCACAGCTGGGATCCCTGGGGGTCTCAGCCCCACCGGCTGACCCGGCCGAAGTGGCCCTGGCTGCCATCACTGGGTCAGAAGTGAACAACGAGAGGCTCAGGTCCTGCCAGTATTTAACATTTACAGAATAAAACAGCAGCAGCTTCTTCAGCCACTGCTGATGCTGTTCTCACTGGTTTGCTCTGACCCTCCTGCTGCTCCTGCCCTGCCCAGGGGTTTTGTCCTGCACCTTACACATCCCAGAACTCTGGGGCCAGGAATTACCGTGCCGTGGACATTGCTGGTGCTGCAGAAGCAAAACACCGCAAGGAGCACCAATCCAAATTTGTTAAAAGCCCTAATTTAGAACCAGAACCAGGCAGGTGGCAGAGCTGACAGTGCCCAGGTCTTGCAAAGCAGGAGCCACTTCTGTGCCACCCCCTCTCCAGTGTGGAAACACAGCACGTCAGGGCAGCACCTGCTCCAATTCCACATCCATTTTCCTAACAGATATGGATTTCTGGAACATTCCAAAGCTCAAAACGGGGCAGGTTTGAAGACCAAATGTGTGTGTGCAGGCAGGGTTGGACAGAGGCAAATCCCAGGTGATTCCACAGTGGCAATGCCAACAATTTTATATCTTATTTGGAGCTATGTTCTTTAAACCCTTCATTATCTGCCTCGCTGAAGCTTGGCATTGGCAAGGTCAGATCACCTGTTTTTCCAGCAAAGCTGATGAATTATTTTGGCTGCTCCAGACATTAGACCTGATCCTATTAAATCCTTAGTTCCTTTGCCCTCAACACATACCAGCAGATAATCCATGGCCCAGGAACACGTGAAGGGGCTGAGCAGGGCTCTGGGAGCAGCTGCCTGTGGGTTAAAACAGTGCCCAAGCTCAGAGCCCGGCTCTGCAGCCCTGATCTGTGGAACTGGAGGTGTTTGTTCCAGCAGGACACCTCCTGCACTGGCACTGCTTGGGAAAACATCACTCTAAGGACACTGCATCATCCCCAGGAGACTCCTCCAGGCACCCACAGCACCAGTGTAGCTGTGCCCTGCTAGAGGGCAGGCAGCTCTGCACCCCGAAACCTCCGGCTGAAGCCCTCGTTTTTAGGAGCTGGCCTTGGAAAACCTTCAGCCTGGCTGTCAGAGCTGTGGAAGGTGTCACTGCCCGTGCTTGTCTCGGCTCCGGAACCTCAGGAATTAAGGCTCCGCGTAACCGGTACTTCGGCATTTACCATCACTTAAAATAGCCTTAAATCAGGAGCTGCCACACGCAGCGCCCGCCCCGCGGGAGGAAGGTCAGGAGTCTGGCCCAGGAAAGGTCACACGGCCGCTCCGGGCCGGGCTGTGGGACTGCGAACGAGCCTTTCGATGGCAGCCGAGGCTCCGCCGGCTGCGGGGACATCAGCGGAGCGCAGGAGCAGCCCCGGGAGCATCCCTCGGCCTCCCCACGGCAGGAATCCCGCACCCGGGGCTCTCCATCCCCCGCTGCCGGGGGAAGGCGCGATGCCTTTCAGATCCCTTTGTGGTGAAAGCTCGGAGCCGCAGCCGGGCTGCCGTGCCCGCAGTGCCCGGGCAGGGCTCGGGAGGAGCCGCCGCCAGGAGCGGAGCGCGGCTCCCACCTAGCGGGGAGCGCCGGGGGACCGGAACGGGGAGCCCGCACAGCGAGAGCCTCAGCCCTGCTCCTGCTGCCGGGGAAACACACACACACCCCGAGAGACAGACAGACAGACACACACACCCCGAGAGACAGACAGACACACACACACACCCCGAGAGACAGACAGACACACACCCCGAGAGACAGACAGACACACACACACACCCCGAGAGACAGACAGACACACACACACACCCCCCGAGAGACAGACAGACACACACACACACCCCGAGAGACAGACAGACACACACACACACCCCCCGAGAGACAGACAGACACACACACACACCCCGAGAGACAGACACACACACACACACCCCGAGAGACAGACAGACACACACCCCGAGAGACAGACAGACAGACACACACACACACCCCGAGAGACAGACAGACACACACACACACCCCGAGAGACAGACAGACACACACACACACCCCGAGAGACAGACAGACACACACACCCCGAGAGACAGACAGACACACACACACACCCCGAGAGACAGACAGACACACACACCCCGAGAGACAGACAGACACACACACCCCGAGAGACAGACAGACACACCCCGACAGACAGACACACACAGACACACACACGCACGCACAGACACACACACACAGACACACACACACACACAAACACACACAGACACCCCCCCACCCGCCTGTGCCCAGAGCCTCTGCACTGCATTCCCGCAGTTCCAGCGCGCCCATCAAACGCTGCTCAAACTCACTGCTTTAACTGGTTTTATCTTAATTGCACAAATTCTGCAGCTCGCAGCCCCGTGTGTTCCCCGACACCCAGACACAACAAATCCATGGCACAGGTTCCAACCACTGCTCCATCAACCAGACCTGCCCCTGCCTGAGCCCAGGGCTGGCTGTGTCCTGGCAGCTTCCAGCAGGGAATTCCCACACTCACACCGTGGCAAGGCTCCTGTTCTCCCTGGCTCTCCCCTCTCCACTGAAACACAGGGTCCCAGACAGATTTCCAGGTTCTCCCGCACATTTGGCCACATACCTGCCTCGGGCCCACGATCAGCACAGTGCAGAGTGCTCCTGCAGGGGCAGGGTGTGGAGCACAGACACTGTGTGCTGCTCCTCTAACCAAGGCCTCTGCACCTCCTGAGCTGGGGTTTGGCTCCCTGGCACGAGGCAATCACCCCATAACGCCCTCACCTGTGGGCATCCCCATGGCCATGGGAATTAACACCCTGCAGCTGGTCACCATCCCCGTGGCCATGGGAATTAACACCCTGCAGCTGGTCACCATCCCCATGGCCATGGGAATTAACACCCTGCAGCTGGTCACCACCTTCCCAGCCGTTCCAGAGGAGGAAAAACCCCTCAGGGGTCTCTCAGTCCACCTCCCCAGGACACAGCTGTGCCCGAGGGAAAATCCAAGTACTCACTTCCCAAGGGCTCCCCACTCGGGAAGGCTGGTCCAGCTGGGAGGGATCTGCCTCCAGAGCCGCCCTCTGTGACTTTTTTCAACACAAAATAAAACCAATTCCAACTTTCTCACCTGCTCCGCACAGCAACTCATTCAGGGCACACCCCAAGGCTCTGGCAGGGCTCTAAATTCGATGTTTTTGCTGATCTGGAATGGATCTGTGCTAAAACAGAGGGATTTTTGCTCTCTGTAACAAAACCCTGCGCCCCTCTCGAGCTACAAGAACAGAACTGGGAATAAAGTTTGACTTTCCAAGGATAACTGAGTGATTCTGCTGTGATCACATCAGTACCAGGAGTGAACCAAGGCACAGAAACCAAGGCATGGGCATTTCTACAGCCTGCTGTTCACTGCCACTGAGCTTTCCTGCATCACACACAGCAGCAGCAGCACTAAACTGAGTGGGGAGGGAGAGGTCAGACATCACTTACACCTGTTAGTGGGGGGTGGTGGCAGTCTGGCATTTTAAGGAATAGCAAATGAAAGGAAAAACACACAAAAAAAAATCACAAAGAAAAAGAAAAGAGACAAAACAGACTGTTTGTTCTTCATACAGTCCAAGCCAAAATGTTTAATGAAAGATCAGCCAGCCACTGCATCTGCAGACACAGGAAGAGCTCCCTCCTAATCCCAGGAACATTGGTTGTTATTTTTTTCCAAGCCAGCTTGCCAGTGACTGTTCCCTAAGCAGCACCACCCTTCTCTCAGCAAACAGCTGGAACGTTCCCTTTTCACACTTCAAAGCTGACCAGTTTCATCAGGAGTCACTAAAAACCTGCAAAGCTCCCAATTATCTGGTACTGCCACACCTCATCCCGCTCTGAATTTAAGCAAACGATGGAATGGGAAGAGCACATTACACCACTTCTATAAACAGCACCTTTCCTCAATCAGCTATAAAAAGATGACACTTCAGACAGCTGCTGGAATACATCAAACAAGATCTGCCATTCCCTCAGCAGGAAACATCTTCACTACTGCAAACCAGACACCTGAGCAGGCAGAACTTACAGTTTTTAAAGAAAATGTTTTTAAATTTCCGCTTTTAGACTTGGTATTTTGCAACTCGATTTCAGAAAACAGTCGTGAACCCTAAAAAACAAAGATTATTTGTGACTTTATCAGTGTGGAGCTGGGCAGAGGGGAATGTGTCACATGGATCCTGTTCCCTCGGGGAAATGTCCCAAAAGAGGGCTGGAGGGTGGCTCCTGGCAGCTCAGCAGGGCTGTCAGGAGGGACAGGGATTCTCCTTCTGTGCCCCTGCCAGCTCTGGTGGCTGCTCCTTCCCGTCCTTCCTCTTCTCCTGCAGCTCCTCCAGCACCGTTTGCAGCTGCAGCTGCAAGGCAGGAGCCCTGGATCCAGCACCCTGCTGCTCCTGCTGGGCCACCTGCAGGACAGGACAGAAAAAATCCCGTGAAACAGGGTGGGAAAAGCTTCTGAAGGGTGACTGAGGAGAGCAACAGCTCTCTGTGCATCCAAAAAACGTTTAATTCATGCTGAGGTTATTATGGAGGCACAATAGGACATCCCCAGAGAGGCTGCTGACCACCAGCTAAAAAATGGAATAATTCAAGATACAACAACAAATATACAAAGTTCCAAATGCTTTCTACAAACACACCATGAATTGTTTGAATGATTACTCAGTTTCACCAGAAAAACATCTTTTCTGACCCACAAGTCCCTTAACCTTGGCCAGACATGTTTGTGGCCAAGAGGAAAGTTTTCTCTGCACAGCAAAGACATTTTAAGACCACCAGGTGTGTGACTGCTCCGCTGAGGATTCTCCTCAGGCCAACTCAGCATTAAGGGTATGGGAGCAGAGTTTTCTCAATCCACCAGCCAAGTAAGCCTGTGAATATTCAGTACTCACTTTATCTACTCCTCTTCTCTGTAAAATGATCCCACTGGCTAAAAGGGCTTTTCCTGTTTCTTCAAACAACTTCTCCTCTTCAATCTTCCCTTCTTCCTTCAGCTCATTGTATTTCTCAACAAACCTGGATTGTAAAGTTGCTTTTTTACACTCACAAATAACCTTCTGGTTCACTGCCTGAAGGGGGAAAGGGGCAGTCTCAGACACATTTCAGGTTTAATTATCATCTTACCTCTGGCAAGTAGATTTGAAGTTTAACTGTGTCAGGTCGAAAGGTCTGGGGCCATTGCCATAAACTTTGTAAAACCTCCTGCTCAGGAAAGGAAAGTTTAGATTTTGCAGCTCAACCCAGAGGAAAGAGGCAACAATCAGTTAACTTAGGGTGCAGTAAGAGCATTCCTATCACTATTTCTCCTTTTCACGGGAGCCTTTGTGCACAGGTGGCAGTGTCCCAGGCTGGTTGGGGCCGGGAGCAGCCCGGGGCAGCGGGAGGGGTCCCTGTCCTGCCAGGGGCGGCTCTGGAGGAGTTTTCGGGTCCCTCCAGCCCAAACCAGTTTGGGATTCTACAGAGCTCCGTCCCAGCTGTTTTCTTTGCGTTAATAAATTCAATTTAATCACCACGAGCCGCGGGTCAGAGCGGGTCCGGAGCTCCGTGCTGGGCAGGGATCCGCCGTTCCGAGCCCGGGGAGCGGCACCGAGCCCAGCCCGGTTCGTTCCGAACCATGCAAAGGAGGAGCGAAGGCTGGCGGCGGCCCCGGGAGGGCTGAGGGCCAGGGGAAGGCGGTGGGCCGGGGGAAGGCGGTGGGCCGGGGGAAGGCGGTGGGCCGGGGGAAGGCGGTGGGCCGGGGGAAGGCGGTGGGCCGGGGCACTCACGCTCGCACGGAATCCTCCCGGTAGAAGATGGGCGCGATGCGGTCCCGGGCGCCGCCGTAGCGCGGCCGCGGCACTCGGTACACGGGCTCCCGCAGCGGCGGCAGCGCGGCGTACACGTCCAGCCACAGCGGCTTCTCCAGCAGCCCGAGGCGCACCAGGTTCCGCGTCCTGCGGGGGACAAGCGGCGGCGGGAGGTGCTCAGGGGGCCGCGCTCACGAGAGAACCGGGGCCCCCGCCCCCGCTGAACCTTCCCCCCCCGCACCGGCTGAACACGCTCCCGATCTTGTGCGTGCGGCTCCCGGCCATGGCGGCCCCGCCGGAGCCCGGCCCGGTGCTGCCCCACAGCCGGAACCGGAAATGGAACCGAACGGAACCGGAACCGGAGCGGCCGCCAGGGTACGTAGCCGAGTGCCGAGCGGCGGCGGGAGAAGGTGCCCAGGCAGCGCCAGCCGATGGCCGAGCGGCGGCGCAGCCCGATCGCCCCCATCCGTTGGGCGCCCGCCCTCGGCGCTGCCGCGACAGACGGGACCGGCCCGGGGCTGCCCCGGCACCCTCTGCCCCGGCCCGGGCACCACCAGCAGTGCCGGGGCTCGTGGGAGCCTCGTCTCCTGTCAGCTGCTGATGCCGTGTCACAGAATCGCGGAATATCCCGAGCGGGACCCGCAGCCGTGACCGAGTCCCAGCCGTGTCCCTGCAGAGCCCCCCACAGTCCCGTGTCCCCGCAGAGCCCCCCACAGTCCCGTGTCCCCGCAGAGCCCCCCACAGTCCCGTGTCCCCGCAGAGCCCCCCACAGTCCCGTGTCCCTGCAGAGCCCCCCACAGTCCCGTGTCCCCGCAGAGCCCCCCACAGTCCCGTGTCCCCGCAGAGCCCCCCACAGTCCCGTGTCCCCGCAGAGCCCCCCACAGTCCCGTGTCCCCGCAGAGGCCCCCACAGTCCCGTGTCCCTGCAGAGCCCCCCACAGTCCCGTGTCCCCGCAGAGCCCCCCACAGTCCCGCCGTGCCCCCTGCGAGCGCTGCCCGAGCGCTCCCGCAGCCCCGGCAGCCTCGGGGCTGCTTCTCGTAGAACCTTTAAGGCTGGAAAAGTCCTGCGGGTTCATCAAGTGCAGCACCCGCTGTCCTTGGGCCTCGGCCGCCGGAGAGTGGGGAGAGGGACCGGCACCGGTGGGATCAGCCCCGGTGGGACCGGCACCGGTGGGATCAGCCCCGGTGGGACCGGCACCGGTGGGATCAGCCCCGGTGGGACCGGCACCGGTGGGATCAGCCCCGGTGGGACCGGCACCGGTGGGATCAGCCCCGGTGGGATCGGCACCAGCCCTGTCCATGGCCGGACCGAGCCCTGGGCAGCCCCAGCAGCCCCAGCACGAGCACCACACGATGCCAGTGTGTGTTTTGAAGCTCGGTTTATGCACTGCAGCCAGGCCCGGTGTACACAGCCTTCCTGCAGCCTGCCTTTCCTGGTCACTAGGTGCAGCCCTCAGCTTGGGAATGAGCTGAGGGGAAGGAAAACGCATCCCTGCTTCTATCCCGCAGCCTGGCGAAGGAAGGGGGCAGTAAATTTCCACGGCAGACTGGCAGCCAGCAGGTATCCCCGGGCTCGGACAACTCCAGCCCCATCCCCAGCCCGCCCCGGGCTGTTCTCAGCTGCTGCTTTCCTTAAAACGCTGGGAAAGCAAAACTCCAGTCCCTGTGGAGGAGAGGAATTCCAAACGGAGCTGCTGGAGCTGCTCCAAGGCCTGGGCAGGCCCTGGGCTCTGCACTCCCCACGGCACCGAGGCTTTCTCCAGCATTCGATGCTTTTGACATTTAAGGCAAGAATACCTTGACTTTTTCCAGGCTTTTCTTTCACAGGGAAGGTTTCCGAGCCACACATGAGGCTGGAAAGCTCCAATCGTGGCAGGAAACGAAAGCTGGCGCAGGACAGGAGGATCCTGTGCTATCCCTGTAAGGGAGGGGGATGCTGCGTGTGCCCCCCAGCCCTGCCGCTGCCCCCAGGGCTGCTTCCCCAGGGACGGCTCGTTGGATTCTTGAGGAAATCACTCACACAGCACAAATTCAGCCCCATCAGGAGCAGGGAGGCAGCAAACCAGGGCAGATTTGGGGCGTTTGTATCTGAGGGGCACAGCTGGAGCTGGGCTAGAGCTGCCCCTTCCCTCCCCAGCCCCCTTTCTTTCTTTTTCCCCCTGTAAAGAGCAGAAAAATACACTGTTAAAAAATATTCAGTGTTAAGAGTACAACAGGACTTTATTATAGGAATTACTATTAAACATCTTTAAGAAAAAAATCACTTACGGAAATAAATTCTAAAATAACCACACTCACAGACATCACAGATCGTTTTGTTTTGTTCTTTTGAAACTTTTTTGTAGAGAAATGATACAAACATCACTGAGAATTGTACATTATTATGTAAGAAATGCATTTTGGCTCCCAGCTGGGTTTGTGGCCTTTCCACTCCTTAGACCTGACTTTTTGTGTTTTATAGGACACAGAAACAACCCCTCTCCATTAAAATGATGTTTTGTGTCTCCAAGATATTTTGCCACGGCTACAGAGTGACATCATCCAGAGGCTGTGCCAGGCCTGGGATGTTCCAGGGCAACTTGTTGGGTGGGGGTGGTGGCCAAGCCGTGCCCAGGGCCCTGTGGTGGCTACGGTGTTTTTGGTGCAGGGTCAGAGCCAGTGGGGCTGGGCACTGGCACCCACCTGTCCCCTCCCCAGCTCATGGCCCCCGGCCACCTTTCCTTGCTGTCCCTTTCTCAGCGGGAGCAGAGGGTGCCAGACACCTCGGGGATGTGTTCAGAAATCAGAGGCAGCTGCTGGCCCAGGACTGCTCCACCACAAGCCTTGGCTGGCTTACAGAGGTGACTCGGGACGTGTCCCCTAAGGAGCAGCCTGGGAGGGGCAGGGTCCCCCTCTTTGCCCTGAAGCCAGCAGTGCAGCAGGACTCACCTGTGGCCCTGTGCCAGCCTCAGGAAAGCTCAGCCCATCCCTGAACCCTGCACGGGCCAGCCCAGCCCTCCTGCCAGCACCTCCTGCTCTGGGAGAGAATTCCCTTCCCGCCCCTTGGTGCTTCCTGCACTCATGGAAACTTCGCTGGGACTGAATCCCTCGGTAGCTAAGAGGCGCTGGAATGGTGACAAGCTGATCTGCTTCCAAGTTTGATTTTCTTCCAAATATGCAGAGCTGCTTTGGACTGGGAAGGAGTAACAGCAGCCTCCTCCGGCCCCCAGCGCCATCAGAGGGTAAGGAAGCAGCCCCTCCTTCTCTTCAGCACTCTCAGAATTGAAGTCCCACACAGGGATTAGAGGTTTTTCCATTCCCTGATTCACCCACAGCCCCTTGCACCCTGAGCCAGGTGTTCCTCCAGACCCACATCCTTCCCTGGGCAGGGCAGAGCAGCCTTGGCATGCTGTGGGACAGCCAGTGTGGCTTGGGCTGGCCCAAACCTGTCACTGTGCTGCCACAACTCAGGATGTGCTCTTCAGTCCTTCAAAAGCAAAGGAGAGGACACCAAAACTGGTGTGGGCTGGCCGGGGTGGCAATTCTGCTGCTCTGATTTTAGGAACCCGAAGCTTGTTGGCATCCCAGGGTGCTCCCAGCCCGCTGCATCCTGCCCTGGCCCTTGGCACCCCGGAACTCATCTGAGCACTGGTGCTGCAGGAGAGTTTTGTGCTATGGAGACATCACCCAGACCCTGCAGACACCTGGAAGCAGCCCCAGACACCTGGAAGCAGCCCCAGACACCTGGAAGCAGCCCTGCCCCTGGCCAGGAACCAGGAGAACGTGAAGTGATGCCCCGATCCCCACGGCTGGCGGGGACAGCAGCGCTCAACAGGTGCAGCAGCTGCAGCGCTGGCGGGGGAGGAACTCTTGGCGTCCACTTCAAAGGCACATGGGCTCCACTGGGATTGAAGAGGAGCCCGCCGGGAGCCAGCGCCTGCAAGGGGGACTTTGTTACCAAACCCTGCGGAGAGGCAGGGAAAACACTTGCGTGAGTGTCTGATGGCTGGGGCTTCTTCGTCTGCCGCCTTCACAGCTCCAATCCTGCAACATTTGTGCTGGTTGGCGGGAGCCAGAGAGTGAAACAGGCACGTCTAGAGCCACCTCCTGCATTTGGCAGGGAACGCTGTGCCGATAAAGGAGAAGAAAATGTGCTGGCGGGAGCGAATTCTGACTTTACGCTCGTCACTCATTACTTACACAGCGAAGGAATTTGTTTATGTAATTATTTTTAGCCTGACAGCATCTCTGAGAGCTGCAGGATTTTGGCGCTGTGGGCATGAGGCAGGGGCTCTGCTCCTGCCCCACACCAAACGCAGTGGTGCCCCCAAGCCCTGGTACAAAGTCTCTGTGCTGGAAACACCTCCAGCAGCCCTGCCAACCCCTGGCTCAGGCTTTGCCTCTTACCTACAGCATCCCTGGGGGCATCCCTGGAGCTGCCAGACTCCAGGACCACCCCCAGCACCCCAGACCCGGCTGGATGTGTCCTGCTCCATCAGTGAGGGTTAAACTGGTGTGAAATCCAGCCCTTGGTGCTGCCCCACGGCGGCACAAATCTTCCCAACTTCAAGGCAGTTGTAGCAATGCCGAAGGCAAAGGTTTAATTCAAAGTGAAATGCCTAGGAAAAGAAGGCCTTTCCTTTATAAACATTTTATATTATTTGACTATTACCTGATCTGAATCTCTGCTCATTACTCCTAGCAATAATAGACAACAGCTGTTAGCTTCCCTTTCTCACATGGTTTTTGTTCCGGTGTGCGCAGAGTGAAGTTACATCAGACCACTACAGATATGTTCAGGAGTGCTCCGGCCAAGCAGACCCCACGTGTGAGTGCATCCTCGTTAGTACAACTGATTTCAGACTGATTTCATTCCTCCTGCACTGAGAGAGCAGGTGGGGCTGCTCCTCCCCAGCCTGAGCTCCCCTGGCTCCTCTGCAGCCACTCACAGCAGCTGCCCGCTTTTTTTTTTTCCTTTTTTTTTTTCCTTTTTGGCTGATTTCCTTGATAGGAAAAGTTGTTTTCAAACCACTGGTAAGAAAACTTTGTGCCTCACTTCGATACTTGTACTTCAGAGGAGTACAGCAGCAGAGGGGGAACAGCCAAAATCTGGGTGATTTGTTGGGTGGGATTTTCCTTTTTCAGCCATCTCCTGCTGAAGCCTCGTGCACGTCCTGTGCCAGCAAGAACCCCCAGTGCTGGGACCTGCAGGGAGGGGAAGAGAACAGCACGTGCTCAGCCTCAGCCACACAGTGACAGCACCTGGGGCTGTCCCAGCCACGGCACCCTCGACCACTGATGGGGCTCGTCTCCACCCAGACACACTCTGGATCCAGCCCAAAGCTCGTGGCTGCTCCTCAGCCAGGCCAGGCCGTTCACACCACAGTGATCATCCATCCCCAGGTGCCTCTCACCGTTTACTGCCCTGCCTTCGGCGTCTCCTCCTCCTCCCGGAGCTGCTGCCGCCGTGCTTGGAAATCTTCATCTGAAAGGCAGAGGCAGGAGGGGGCTGTAGCCAGCTCCACACCAGGGCACCACTGCACCCCGGTCCCAGCTCTGGGGAGGAGCCCCCGGGGGAGGGTTTCCTTGCTCAGAGTGAGAATTCCCAGTGGGACTTAGGGAGTTTCTACCAGAACAAGCCTGAGAACACTGGATGGAGGCTCTGGCCCACAGGGGTATTTCTGCCAGGCATTCACACCTGCGCCAGCCCTGGGGTGATGCGGGGCCAGGCACCACGGGACCCAGCCGTGCCAAGCACAGCACGCCCAGAACAGGCACAGCCTGGCACAGCATTCCTTACCATATGCATGTCCCTCCACGTCATCCAGAAGATTTGCTGTGGAAGCTGCTGTCCCCATCCTGCGCCCTCCGCTAAGGAAAACCAGTTGTGGGGCCAGGACGTGGCCATGGCATCATGGTCACCCTTCCCAGCCCACACTCCAGCTACAGAGGTGCCCTTGGGGAGCCCCCAGGAGCACCTGAGTGAGGCCCCCCCCTGCCCCACAGCTCTGCAGCCCCTTTCAGGATACACCTGGTGCTTCAACAAGTGTTTTCTTTTTGATTTCCTCATCTTCGTCTTCTCGGAGAAGGCTCTGGCGAGTTCGAACAGCTTCTTGCGTGTGGCTGGAGGGAAGCAGCAGGGTGAGGGTCTCACCCAAAGACCCTTCCCAAATGTGCCAGGGGCAGTGGGGAGGAGAGGGGCAGGGCCAGGGTGTGAGAGCCACCCGCACCCCAAGAGCGTGTGGCGATGCTCTGGGTTTGCCAGACTCGGAGAGGGAGACAGGGACACTTTGGTCCCTGGTAAGAGCTGCTGATGTTTTACCCTTTTGCTGGGATTTTCACCACCTTCCTTACCCACCCCCCCCAGCATTCCCAGTGCTGCAGCCCAGCTGAGGCCGCCCAAGGACCTTGGTCTAGTTTGTGGTGGAAAAGCAGGCTGTGACTTCTCAGAGAAAGGTTTGGGAGAGCGGCAGGTACCGCTGCCATCTGCCCCTGCCCACCCCGCTCCCAGCTCCCCTCCAGCCCTGCCAGCTCGGGCCCTGCACACCCACTCACATTTTCCCATGTGTTTGAGTTTGTCTCGGAATAAGGCATCGTCGGACACGGCACCGCCGGCCTCGCTGGTTGCAGAGGGAGCTACGTCACCTGCGAGGCAAACATCTGGTCACTGGTGAGGGGGGCTCGGACAAATCACTTCCATGACCCAATTCCAGCACCAGCAAAGGGCAAAGCTAGGCAAGAGCAGGTGGGATGAAGGTGCTGGCACGTGGGGCTGGCTCTGGATGGGGACCCTCTGGGCCCAGGGGTGCAGAGCCATGGGCTGGCAGCACATCCTCACAGGTGATCAGTCCCAGCACCAGTACCTCCCTCCAGGGTCAGCAGCCCCAGATTCCCCCCAGAGCGCTCTGGGTACTGCACTGTGGGTCAGGAGCAAGCCCAGCTTGGCTGGGGGACCAGAGACCCCCAGAGCCATGTCCCTGTTGCCAGGTCGGTGAGCCCAGCTGGAGCCCTGCCAGGCTGCCCAGGCTGGCCCAACTCTGTGTGGGGCCATCGACAGACAGCAGCTCTAATTCTGATCTGGGCAGCTGCTCTGCTCCGAGGTTAATCAGGATTACCCGGGAACAGTCATTATGCCTCCAGGCACAATCCTCTGCTGCAGCCCAGGCACGGAGGGCAGGGATGGATGGAGGCAGGATGCAGGAGCACCTCTACGTGGAGGGGGCAGGAGCACCCACCCTGACCCACCAGCTCTTCTCCTGTGCTGGGAGGGCAGCAGGGAGGGATCAACCAATTTCCTCCCCCCACAGACGCTCTGGAGGCAGCTGGGCAGAGGGATGGGAATGCAGGGGCTGTGGGGGATCCTACTGTGGAGAGACAATGCTCACATCTGTCTTGGAAGTTACCTGATAATACAGAGGAGAAACCAAAGTCGTTGCTGACAGCAACACTGGTCGACTTGGATTTTTTTGACTCATATTTCAATCGATCTGAAAAGCAAAAAGCGCAGCACCCGCTCAATCAGACCCTCGAGGCAGAGCACATGGCTCTGCTCCCCTCTCCCCTCAGAGCCCTGTGGCTGCCGAGGGACAGGCTGGTGGCAAGGCAGGGAGCTGGGGCTTTGTTTCAGCCCACAGGCACTTTGATGGGAGCCCGCAGCAGCAGAGGAACTGCCCACCCACCACAAGCCCACGATGGGCACACCCGTGGTTTTCCTGCCACCTGCGGTGACAGTGCTGCCAGGACCCTGCAAAGCACCACTGACATGACTGGGGAGGGCTCAGAGCACATTTCCAAAACTCCTTGTTATGGATTCTGCTGGGCTCTGCCAGAGATGCTGCAGAGGGGTGGGCAGGGGCAGGAGAGCAGGAGTCCAGGGATCAGCCCATCAGTGCGGGCAGCTCAGACCACCAGCCCCCAGCCTGGCCTCATCCTGTACCGGCTCTGCTTTGGCACAAGCCCTGATCCCACGGGCAGGGCAATGCTGCCAGCAGCCAGTGTCACAGCAGGGCACATGCCCAAAAAGCAGAAGTTTTTGAAGGCCCTTTTCACCTCTCTCCAGGGCGAGAAGGAAATCCCGGTTCCTCTGGAGCTCCTTCATGAACTCTTCATTCTGCAGGAAGAGCGCGATCCGCTCATCCTCCAGGTACTGCTTCCATCGCCGCTCCTGCTCCAGGGAGCCCTGGCCCCGCAGGCCCAGCCCCCGTGGCACGGGCTGCCGGCAGCTGTGGGAGCCCTGGGGAGGTAAACGTGGCACAGCTGGGGTGGTGCCAAGCTCAGCACCCCAGGCTGAGCTCGGCCTTCTGCCCCTCCATTACACCACAGCTCCCCCAGCCCCGGTGGCCACGAGCTGCTGCTCGCTGTGGGGACCCTCCCTCCCCTACCCAACAGCCCAGGGCAAAAGGGACAATGGGGGACAGGCCATCGCTGCCTCTGCCCCTTGGGAAGGGGTACAGGGCAGAGGGGACAGACATCCCACTGGGAACCTTTTGGAGCTCCTTTTGCAGAGCGCAGGTCAGCACTGAGTTTTAACTTTAAAACATGGGGTTGTGCCATAATAGCACCTGGTGTGGAGGAAGGAGAAGGGTCTCAGCAGCATGGCTGCTTTATTTCCCATCTCTAAAGAGCAGAGTCTGCAATGTCCTGCTGACAAACGTCCCTGCACGAGGCACGTCACGCCTCGCACCTGGGGAGCAGCACAGCCGCGCGCTGCGGCACGGCCTCATCCCTGCCTACAATATTTATCTGATTTGTAGCTGCTCCCAGAGAGCCATAAAAAGCAAAAGCACACAATTACTGGGGAAAGAAAAGGGCAGCTGCTGCTCTCCTCCCCCTGAGCCCAAATGAATTGGCACGCTCCTATTCCCAGAAAGGTAATAGAGCCTGTGGAGCTCAACTTGCAGAGCAATCATTCATGAAAACGTGGCAGGCTGCCTTTGGAGACAAAATGGGAGGGGGGAGCAGGGTGCCTGCAGCCCCCTCAGTCCCTCACCACGCCAGAAGGGTGATGGATCCATTTAGGGGTTCCTGTGTTAGCAAAGAGCCAAGGGATGCCTTGGACTATGGCTGGAGCTGATCTGGATGCCCCTTGTTCCCCATGGGATGCTGCCTGTTGCCTGCTCTGCTGCAGGCACCCAAACCTTGTGGCTTAAAACAACCATGGAGCACACGAGGACTCTGATTTCCCAGGGGCAAATCCTCTGGCTTGCACTAGGTTTCCCACCCAAATTCCACTATAGCAGCCCTTAAATGCCCTGGTAGTGCTGCTCTCCTTAGGAACATTCCTGGTCCTGCTGCTCCTCCCCAGAGCAGCAGGCAAGATTTTCAAATAATTGAAAATATTAGGTGCTAATGGCACGGTGGCATTTCTGGCCATTCTAATCACTGGGATAATAGCAGGAAAAATACCAAAGCTTTGCTGAGAGCTCTTTCACACCTTGCCCACTTCAGTGTCTTGAACAGGACACACTCCAAAAACTGTTGGTTTAGTCCACACCTGGTACCCAGCTGCTTCCAGCGTGCTGGTGCTGCAAGCTTGGGGTGGCTGAGGACAGGGATGGTGCTCCATGCCACCCCACTGAGCAGGGCTGCAGGCTGGAAGGGGTGGCTGAGCCTCACCTGTGTGCCGGCCGTCTGCTGGGGCAGGATGCGCAGGAAGTCCTCGGGGAGGTTGCCCAGGAGCGGCGGGTTCCAGTTCCTGTAGTGCGCGGTGCTGCCGGGGCCGGGCGCGTCCGTCCTGCGGGGCAAGCACAGGCAGCACCTCTGGTGAGGAGAAACCCAGCAACACCTGCTGTGGCAGCGTGGCACAGCAGGGCCTGGCACAGCAGGGCCTGGCACAGCAGGGCCTGGCACAGCAGGGCCTGGCACAGCAGGGCCTGGCCAGCTCCACCAACAGTCCTGGAAACCACAAAACCCCAGCACATCCCCAAACCTGCAGCGTTAGTGTCAGCTCTGGAGAGTGAAAGGCTTTCCTAGAGAATTTGGAATCTTTGGGAGCTGCATTTCAAGCCTTGCCCTGCAACTCTGCACGCTGGGTTTTCCTCCTCCCTGTTTCACAGAGACTCCCAAAAACCAGCCTGGCGGAGCCCCAGCCCTGCAGGGATTTGCCCACGAAGCTGACAAACATCTCTCAGCAGAGGTCACACCCAGCCTGCAGAGGGCAGGGGCTGGCACAGAGCTGCCCCGGGCTCACATTTGCTGTCCCACAGGACAGGTGTGTGCCGAGGAGCCGGAGCGGGGCCGGCTGCCCAGCACCTGGTGTTTTCCAGCAGAGGCGAGCGCTCCCCGCCCCCAGGAGCTGATTTTTGCCATTCCACACGCTGCCGGAGCAGCTTTCCGGCCCTTCAGCTGTCCGTGTTTTAGACCCTCGCAGGCATTTTTGAGCCAGCTGTGAGCTTCATTCAACTCCCTTGGCTTTGTCTCTCTCGGCCCTATAAGCAGCAGGGCCAGAGGGCCGTGCCAGGGCCAGCTGACCCCCGTGTGCTGGCACAGGGTGCCCCAGGAGCGGGAGCTGTGCGGGGCTGGGGCTCACCTGGGCGGGGGCGTGGGTGGGGCACCGGGGTAGCGGCTGCCCAAGGCCTGGCTCTCGTAGGCGGGAGGGGAATACACAGGAGGGGGCTCCTCGTCCGAGCTGTCCGGCTCCAGGGTCCGCTCCAAGATCTGCAGGGTGAGAGGATGGGGTGAGGGCAGGACAGGGAAATGCTCCCCAGCACGGCAGGGCCCCACGTGCAGCAGCAAAACAGGGATGGCACAGGCTGAATGCTCCTGCAGCCTGCTGGCACTGGACCTCCTGCACCCAGGGGGGGTTCTGGTGGAGTCTGCAGGAGGTCCAGGGGAAGAGGGTAGGTGAGCCTATCCTTTGGTGCACACAGCCTCGGGGAGTCTCTCTGACAGCAGCAGAAGGGTCTCTGTTGGGTTCTGGGGCAAGGGAGAGCAGGGAGGACATTGGCTTGAGCCTGAAGCACTGCCCAAGACAACTTCTGGTGCGGCAGCCCGGCTCACCCGGGCGCTCAAACCTCTGCCTGCCTGCAGCAGTCGAGAAGCACCATGGGCAGGCAGGAGGAGGCAGGATGAGACTGAGGTGCCCACTCATGGCAAGCCAGCTGTGGCAGCCAGAGCCCCAACAGGGGACCCCTCGCAGGTTACCTCGGGGGGGATGCTGTCCTCCGAGTCCGAGCTGTCGTCACAGCCGCTGCCGTCCAGGTTCATCTGCAGAAGCTGGTCGATGGTGGCGTCCACGGCGCCGTTGTTGGCTCTCAAGACGCACTCGATGATGTCGTAGTCCATGTTGGGGAACATGGTCTTGAAGTCCTCCATGGCCTGGTTGAACTCCAGGCGCCGCACCTGCCTGGCGGGGCGGCTGTTGTTGAGCTCCTGGGCGGAGGAGCCGCCGCCGCTGCTGCTCCGGCGGAACAGGCTCGTCATGGCGGGGCGGCTGTGGGGGCTCAGCGTGCTCTGCTCCCGGCTGTGCCCGTGGCCCTCCTCACGGGGGGCTGCCCCGGCTGCCAGCCGGGACCATGGGTGGGCGGCGGGGGTCCCGCTCCCCGTGGCCGGCGGCTCCGCGCGTCAGCCCCCGGCGCACGGCTGCATCCTCCCACCTGCGGAGGGGACACGGCACAGAGTCACCCAGGGCACAGAGTCACCCAGGGCACAGAGTCACCCAGGGGACAGCACCCAGAGGCTCCCCTGCTGTTCCACCCATCCCACCACATCCTCGTGGGAATGAGCCATCCCTGCGGCAGGCCCGGCACGCCGGAGCGTGGATGTGCCTCGCCAGGAGCTGTACCAACAAAATGCAAGGCAAGAAAAATGGCATTACTTCCACTGCCCAGGGCTGCCCAGATTTAACATTTCCAGGTCTGACATGTATTTATAAACACAGTAAAATCACTCTTTAAAATAAAACATGGAGTCAGCTCAGAGAGTGTCAGAGCGGGGGGCTAAAATGCTCTGCAGCACGGCAAATCGACCCTTTGGAAAAGCCACCAAATCCAAGATTAACATTCACTTTAAAACCATAAACAGATTATACAGCTACTGCTTCTCATTTTAAAATGCAGGGCCAAATTCAGTTCTGGATTAACTCCACTGTTTGAAACAGAATTACCCCAGGAACACTTTTGATCCATAATATCATTTTCAAAGGCCTTTTCCTAAGCGGCAGGCAGAGAGTTCAGGATAACTGTCCCTAAATGGTATTTAATGCAGAAGAACGTGCCAAGCACATTTCTTAGCAAAATGGTGTAATCAGATTCCAAGCCATTAAGAGGAGTGGTCACCTCTGAAGGTCACCTGGGCTCTCCCCTGCCCAGCAAGACCGTGTGTGACAGCCGTGTCCCCAGCGCTCGGCCCCTGTGCCAGCCCACAGCCCTGAGCTGCTCCAAGGGGTTTCCAGAGGCTTCCAGAGGCTGCTGAGAATGAAACACACTTGCAATACACGGGGAACTCAGCGGGAACTCGGGGAGAAGTTCACTTTTTGCCACACTGCTTAACCCCCATCCCCAGGGACAGCGCTGCTCTGGCTCAGTACCAGAGGAATCACGGGGATGATTCCTGCTCCAGGCACGCTCTGCTCTCCTTCCTTGGCTTTTTTGTAATCCTGGAAGCATTTGCATTTGGAGGCACCACAGCAGCAGCCCTGTGCTAAAACCAGAACCCAACCAGTCGCTGCACCTCAGTCCCTGGGCTGGGCACGGTGCCAGGGGCCATCCAGTGCCACCTTCCCTGGCACGTGCTCCCAGGCAGGACAGCACCCAGGGAAAAGCAGCAGCAGAATTACTGTCAGGCACAAGGGGCCATTTCCAAACAGCACCAGGAGCCCCTGGCTCGCTCCTGCTCACTAATTATATCCATTTAACTGGTCACTCAGCCAGGAACTGTCCCCATCCCAGTAATTCTCAGGATCAGCTTGCCAGGAGCCAGGCATGGAGCAGCGCTGTGCGAGCAGAGCAGGAACAATTCCGACAGCTCTGCCCGGCTCTATTCACTGAGGACAAATAAATCCACTGGAGTCAATTAATAAAACACTGCTGCTCCGTTCCTCCTCCGCTCCCCTGACTCATTCCCAGCAAAGAGCCGGCATTGTTCACACCTCTGGAATTATACTTTAATTGCAATATTGCATGGCTGGTTTAGTCACGTATTAAATTGAGTTGTAACACATTCACAGGGTACACACCTCCTTACAAGATTTGGCTACTCCAAGAGGATGGGGAACGAGCCTGGACAGCCACGGGAACACGGTTTATACTGGATACACACACAAGATCCACGGATGGAGATGAGAGTTCCTGTGGAGAACCATAGGCTCAGCAATGCTGTGCCAGCCCACTAACCTCAAAAGCAAAATAACCCCCCAAAATCAGGCTGCAAATCCCCAGATCTCCATGAAGTAACCAAAGTACCTGTGTTTGGGGAATCTTTGTCTCCCAGCATTTGACCTTGAGTGTGCATTTAAAGGCTTCCCTGTAAGCATGAGGGCCATGGCTGTGCCAGGCACTGGCAATCCCCCTGCCAGCCCTGTGGGCTCCTGTTGCCAGCACCAGCTCTGGGGAGGTGCTGGTCAACACTGCACGAGTCTGGGACAGCTCCCTGGCAGTGCTGGACAGTGTGACTGAGCACAGCAACCTGCTGAGCCATGGAAATCTCCAGGTCAGAAGATGAACAAAATTAGGGATGGGGACAAGATACTTTACACCAGAAAGGCTCCGCTGCACATCTGGCTTCAAACAGTCCCAAGGGAATGTGTTGGGACCTTCCCTGCCCTGAGATACACCCCAGGAATTCGAGGCTGGCAGGGACTACTGAAGGCACAGACCAGGGCAGTTCACATGCCCTAAAGGCTTTTAAACCTATTTTTCAAAGTCTCGCTGCAAATCTAAAGAAATGCAAATCACTACATCAGCATGAGTTAAAATCCGGGGAAAAGCAAGTGGCCCTGTTGGCAGGAGTTGATTTAAAAGATCAACAGGTGTTCTGAGGATCCTCCCCAGTTCCTGCGTGTCTGCAGCAGCGTTCAGATGAGCAGTGGAGAGGGCAGCGGGACCCCGGTGGCAGCTGGGGAAGAGGCTCAACATGTTCCTGGCCCTTATTTCTGTGATGTCAGTGAGGGGCTGGGAAGATGCCAGGGAAAGCAAAATCCTTTGGATTTCCCAAAAAGGAAAGAAGAAGCTGGCGTGTGACTGCAGCCCACTGGGGGCACGGGCTGGGCTCCTCTTCCCCTCCTGTGCAGAACCAGGCTGTGATGACTCCTTCGGCTGCTGCCTGTTCAGTTTTCTCCCTGCCTGACAACAGCTCCCACAAAAGGACCCTGAATGCTGTTATTCATCCACCAAACCCAGGCACAGGCATAATCCTTCGTCCTTCTGCTGCACCCATCACAGGAGGAGCTTAAAGGCTTTGCGAGCTCCTGGTCCGCGTGTCCCCGTGCCACAGGTCACAGAGAGCAGGGACACTGGTGTGGCTGGCACTGCCCCTGTGCCCCCACCAGCCCTGGCAGCACAGGATAAATCCTCCTGTCCTGGCAGTGTCCGGTCCTGGCTCACCCCAGCTGAGGCACCTCAGCATCCAGCACTGCTGGCTGTCCTGGCACCGCCCTGTGCCATGGAGAAAGTGCCAGTGACATGGCAGTGCCAGGCTGGGGCCAGGCCCAGAGCCAGCGCTGGGCGAGGAGGGGCTGCCACGATGCCACATCCACACCAGCTTTTATCCAAGTGCCTCCATACGCTGGGACAGGGCCGGTGCTGAAAACGCTGTGTTTTGGTGTCACTGCATAGCCAGGACAGCACAGGACACTTTCCCACACAGCTCCACAGCTGCTGTCTCACTGCACACTGTGCTCAGGCACCGGCACATCTTTGGCTGCAGCCTCTGCCCTTAACTCACCACTCAAAAGCACAAAATACAACCAAACACAAGCTGGCCGTGGCAGCTCCCCCCGCCAGCCCAGGGGTTCACCCTGCTCTCCTCCCACCCAAGCTTCCAGTCACTTGCACAATTGAGAGCCGCCCTTGCCAGAGCCGAGGAGGAGACCAGAGCCAGGAGAATGCCCCAGTCGGGCTCCTGGGGAGGGATAATGCTCACAGCCTGGGAGGAGCATCCTCCTGTGCCCCTGGCATCCTGCCTGGGCATGGCTGCTCTCACCCAGCCCCGGCAGCAGGCACTCAGTGCCTCCCAAAAACGGGCTCTTCCCATGGAGGGAAGAAGCTCTGGAGCAGGCACGGTGTGAAGTGGAGGCTGCCAGCCCTCAGCTGCCTGGGAAGAGCAGCTGGATAATCCCAGGGGCCGGTCAGACCGGGAATGTCGTGCTGGAAGCAGCAGTTGCTCAGCTCCGTGAGGAACAGCCTGACCGGAGGAGCCAGCAGCTGGAAAAGCATCAGGACTGATCACTCACAGCCCTCTCTGCTCAGGGAAGAGCCTTGGCACCAAGTGCAAACGTGAATGTTCCCTTCCCCAGTGTCTGCTGCGGCTCAGCCAGCAGATGGGATTGCTCAAACACTGCCCAGCCCCTTGTCCCCTGCTATTGCCACGCTGTGTTCATGGATCAGCCCAGCAAACACGCCCGAGCCGGGACCCTCCTCTGCAGCCGGGATGGGGGTGGCAGCTCCGAGTGCTGGGTCCCCCCAGCCCCCAGGGCCATCCCGGGGTGGCTGCAAGCCCAGGCCTGTGGTGCCTCAGCTGGGGATGCAGAACAGACGTGCAGAAGCATTTCCATGCACAGGATTATTTGGAGAAAAGGGCTGACAGCTCCCCCAGTTCCTGGAGGGAAGACTCTTGGAAGAAGTCTCAAAACTCAAGGACGTTAAACTAGAAATAATGGCTCTGTCCAGAGCAGATGTGCTGAGATGTGCTGCAGCCAGGCCCCTGCACAGGGATTGCTCAGTGTGGGAACGAGGAGTGTGGGAATGTGACTGCCCAGCAGCTGCAGGTGTCACTATAATAGCACTGAAATTGGGATGAAAAGTAAATGATCAGGAACAGAAGTTATGCTATTCTTTACCACCAAACACACCAAGGATGTGCAGGCCGGGCCCCTACCAGTCTCTCCTAAATCCCCTTGTCACCTTCCTCTCTGCCTCAGGGGATGCTGTGCACCCCTCCTGGGCCCACAGCCTGGGAAAATTGCTCCGAGCAAATCCTTTCTCATGGAAACAAATAAGCACCTGAGGATCTCCTTTAATACTTGTTCTACTGCGTATTAAAATGGCTGGGTTTAAGCCCTTTTCAAAAGCAAAAGCAATCAGGGAGGCGAGCACAAGTAAGCCCTGCTTGGGAACCTGTGCAGCACGTACCTCTCTGCAACAGGGAATTCCCCTCTGGGCTCCGAGGAAAAGTGCAGAGGAACCAGGAGAGCCATGGAGAGATCCCAATGCCAGCACGGCACGGTCAGCATTCCTGCCCAGGTGGTCTCTGCGTTACTGGGGAGCCCGTGGAGCTCCGAACACTCAATATCCACAGTGCAGAGATGCAGCGGCTGCTCTCCCACCCGGGCCGGCCATGCCCTCCTCCCGGGCAGATTTATGGCAGCCCTTTGTGAGCCGACCAGATGTCAGCTCTCCAAAGCACCCAGCTGGCTCCTAAACCAACAACACCCCGATAAAAAATCCCGGGGGGTTTTAAACTCAGCTGGGACTGCAGAGTCAGGCGGGGCAGCGCCGGGGACCCCTCGGAGCACCCACCTTGCCCTGGCAGTGTGGGATCCTCAGGGCTGCCGGGGGCTCCCGGTGCCCCCAGCCCTCTGTGCCAGCCCCCTGCCCCTCGGCATTGTGCAGCGCTAATCCCCGGCTTTCACACGTTTTCCACGGCAGGAGCACAGCCCCCGCCCCAAACTAAGCCCACATTAATGAGGCAGCACTAGATCCTCATCCAGAAGTCGCCTGCCTTGCGAGGCCGCCTTGCGCTGGTTTCATTGAAGGTAATTTGATCTTGGTAGGACGACATTCCTAAAATAGTTGAGGGAATTCAAACATGAAATAAGGTTTCCAGGAAGGGATTAAAAAAAAAAAATAGGTCAAGCAAGTGTGAGCGATTAAAGTGACCCGGCATCCCTTTGTACGGTTTTACTGCGACTCTGTTCAACTCTATCTTGCATCAAGGTGTAATAAATTAGATCCAAGAGGTGGCCCAAAGCAGAGAGGCCGATATAAGATTATTGCGGGAGGTGGCTGCTGTCGGTGACCTTTCCTCCCCTGCCTTTCAGTGCCGACATCAAACAGGGCCCAGCTGAGCGCTCAGCTCAGAGCTCGGCAAGGGCGCACGCGACCGCGGCACGGCCAGCGCTGCCCATGGCCCACGGCCCATCCCCGACTCCCTGCCTCACTTTACCCACCCCAAACTCCCTGCCTCACTTTACCCACCCCAAACTCCCTGCCTCACTTTACCCACCCCAAACTCCCTGCCTCACTTTACCCACCCCAAACTCCCTGCCTCACTTTACCCACCCCAAACTCCCTGCCTCACTTTACCCATCCCTGACTCCCTGCCTCACTTTACCCACCCCAAACTCCCTGCCTCACTTTACCCACCCCAAACTCCCTGCCTCACTTTACCCATCCCTGACTCCCTGCCTCACTTTACCCACCCCAAACTCCCTGCCTCACTTTACCCACCCCAAACTCCCTGCCTCACTTTACCCATCCCTGACTCCCTGCCTCACTTTACCCACCCCAAACTCTCTGCCTCACTTTACCCATCCCAAACTCTCTGCCTCACTTTACCCATCCCCGACTCCCTGCCTCACTTTACCCACCCCAAACTCTCTGCCTCACTTTACCCACCCCAAACTCCCTGCCTCACTTTACCCATCCCCGACTCTCTGCCTCACTTTACCCATCCCAAACTCTCTGCCTCACTTTACCCATCCCCGACTCCCTGCCTCACTTTACCCACCCCAAACTCCCTGCCTCACTTTACCCATCCCTGACTCCCTGCCTCACTTTACCCACCCCAAACTCCCTGCCTCACTTTACCCATCCCAAGGCTGGCAGGAGGGAAGCTCTGTGCCCGCTGTTGTCCCCCTGGCGCCCTTCATCACACAAACCCGTCTTTAACTGCTTATCCCTCTTCTCCCTCTGTGCTCCCGGCTCGGCACAAAGGCGCTGGGAAGCAGCTGGGAGTGAAAGAAAATAAAAATTACTGTGGACACAAAGGTGTGTGGCATTCCCTGGGGACCGGGCTCAGGGCAGGGTGTGTGGAGGACTCGCTGCCAGGCAATTTTTGGGTTATGTTTGGGTAGCTGGGGAACATGGACCTGGCTGGGGGCAGGGTCAGCCCCGCTCCCTGGATAATTAGTGTGGCTGATTCCAATTGCTAATTTGCCATTATAGGTCAAGGGTCACAGAAATTCAAGGATGAGAGGGAAAAAGGGAGAAAGAGCCTGAGTAGAGGCAGTCCCTTCCCCTCCATCTCTCTGCATAGCAGGAACATACTGGAATGGACTGGGATCAGACTGGGCTGACCCTGCCCCAGAGCATCTCTGCAGGATTTGGCCCTGGGCATCCCACAAAGGCAGGGACAGGCAGGGACAGGAGGGGACAGGCAGGGACAGGCGGGGACAGGAGGGGACAGGCAGGGACAGGCAGGGACAGGCAGGGACAGGCGGGGACAGGAGGGGACAGGCAGGGACAGGCAGGGACAGGCAGGGACAGGAGGGGACAGGTGGGGACAGGCAGGGACAGGAGGGGACAGGCAGGGACAGGCGGGGACAGGCAGGGACAGGAGGGGACAGGCAGGGACAGGCAGGGACAGGAGGGGACAGGCGGGGACAGGAGGGGACAGGAGGGGACAGGCAGGGACAGGAGGGGACAGGCAGGGACAGGCGGGGACAGGAGGGTACAGGCAGGGTCAGGAGGGGACAGGCAGGGACAGGCAGGGACAGGCGGGGACAGGCAGGGACAGGAGGGGACAGGCAGGGACAGGCAGGGACAGGCGGGGACAGGCAGGGACAGGAGGGGACAGGCAGGGACAGGAGGGGACAGGCAGGGACAGGCAGGGACAGGCAGGGACAGGCGGGGACAGGAGGGGACAGGCAGGGACAGGCAGGGACAGGCAGGGACAAGAGGGGACAGGCAGGGACAGGAGGGGACAGGCAGGGACAGGCGGGGACAGGAGGGGACAGGAGGGGACAGGCGGGGACAGGCGGGGACAGGAGGGGACAAGAGGGGACAGGCAGGGACAAGAGGGGACAGGCAGGGACAAGAGGGGACAGGCGGGGACAGGAGGGGACAGGCGGGGACAGGCGGGGACAGGCAGGGACAGGCAGGGACAGGCGGGGCCAGGCGGGGACAGGCGGGGACAGGCGGGGACAGGAGGGGACAGGCAGGGACAGGAGGGGACAGGCAGGGACAGGCAGGGACAGGCGGGGACAGGAGGGGACAGGCGGGGACAGGCGGGGACAGGAGGGGACAGGCAGGGACAGGCGGGGACAGGAGGGGACAGGCGGGGACAGGCAGGGACAGGCAGGGACAGGCAGGGACAGGAGGGGACAGGCGGGGACAGGCGGGGACAGGCGGGGACAGGCAGGGACAGGCAGGGACAAGAGGGGACAGGCAGGGACAGGAGGGGACAGGCAGGGACAGGCAGGGACAGGCAGGGACAGGCAGGGACAGGAGGGGACAGGCGGGGACAGGAGGGGACAGGCGGGGACAGGAGGGGACAGGAGGGGACAGGCGGGGACAGGCAGGGACAGGCAGGGACAGGAGGGGACAGGAGGGGACAGGCGGGGACAGGCAGGGACAGGAGGGGACAGGCGGGGACAGGAGGGGACAGGAGGGGACAGGCAGGGACAGGAGGGGACAGGCAGGGACAGGCAGGGACAGGCAGGGACAGGAGGGGACAGGCAGGGACAGGCAGGGACAGGAGGGGACAGGCAGGGACAGGCAGGGACAGGAGGGGACAGGCAGGGACAGGCGGGGACAGGAGGGGACAGGCAGGGACAGGAGGGGACAGGCAGGGACAGGAGGGGACAGGCGGGGACAGGAGGGGACAGGCGGGGACAGGCTGTGCAGAGCAGGCCCAGCCTCCAGCATCTCCAGTGACTGCTCTCCTGCCGTCGGGGTTTAAGGGCCGTCGCTCACTGTGCAAAGGAAAAATCCCGTATTGATTCACCCGAAGCTCTGGAGCACAGACCGCACGAGTTTCTATGGAAACAAAATTAGTGGAGTAAAACTCTCCCTGCCGGCACACGGTGAATTATTCACCAGGACAGGCCCCTGGCCAGAGGGGCTGCTGAGAAGATTTAAAGGTGATCACAGAGCGGCTGCTGCGATCCCCTTCCCTCGGGGACCAAACCACAGCCAGGGAGGATGAAAGGCCCTGGGTTTCCAAGCCATGTGTGTGGTGGGAAGGTCCTGCACCTCCCTCACCACATCCACAGCCCCCAGGGTCCCCAGGGAGAGGATGAGGGCTTCTCCCTCACATCCCCCAGTGCCAGCCCCCTGCACCACGGCACTGCAGTAATACATGGCACAAAAAGTGTCACTGAGAGATGTCACCTGCCTTGCACCAGCCACCCTGGGGTCACCCATCCCTGGCACCCAGGATGAGCCCATGAGGGCAGGACCGGCCGCAGTCCGGCTCATCCCACAGAGCCTCCCAGCACAGCGAGCCAAGAGCCAGGGAAGAAAGGGACTAATTAAGTCACAAAGAGAGGAGGGTTTTTTTATGAGTCACTAAGCCATATGGCAGATGCAAACTATCCCGGGAAAGCACTGAGCCAACAATCCAGCGCTGCCGTACCCTCGTTGTCCTGGGACACGGTGTCACGCTGTAATTGCACCGGGCTTTTGTCCCCCCTCGTGCCGGGTGACATTGCTCAGCAGAGGAGAACCTGCCTGAAAGGCTACACCTCACCAGGGACAGGTATTTAATTAAGGCCCTACGTCAGGCCCCTCCTGCCAACCAGCACAGGCTGCTCCATCCCGGCACAGCCCAGACTGTGGGGCGGAGAAAAGCCCTGAAAGGAGGAATGTTGAGTTTGCTCCATCACAGCACATCACAGAAATTACACAGGACGCTAACCTGGATTTGAAGCCAGGCCAAGGCTCAGAGAAACTCTCAGTCTCCTCAGCAGCAGTCACTCCTGTGCCAGCACAGCCCAGATCTGGGTGGCAAAGGGACCCAGACCCCCAGCAGTGGCTCTGCTTGTTTCCCCCTTTGCCCAGCCACCACAACAGGTCACGCTCTTCTCCAATATCCCATCTTGCTTCTCTTTCATTAGTTTTAAGTTTGCATAACTAATTCAGGTACATCCTATCCCAGCTAATTTGCACTGATCGTGGCAATCACCAGCCAGGGGGGTTAAAAGCCACAAGGACTTTAGAAGGAACAGTTTTAGGCTCCAGGAGCAGGGAATCCTCCCCAAAGACTGTCCCCCATCCCCACCGCTGCCTTATGGCACCAGCATGTGCTCCCAGTGACCCATCTCCATCACCAGAGCTTCAGCCACGCTTCTCTCCATTTTCTGGAGATGATCTCCTATTTCCCTGAGCCCTGCTCTCCCTGCGCCAAGGACAGCAGCCAGGCTCCATCCCAGAGTGTTGGTGTGGCCATCAGTGTGTGCCTTCCCTGGGGAAGTGAGAGCGAGGGCAGGGATCGACCAGCTGTCAGGCAGAAGGAAGAAATACCACTTCCAGGAGTCAGAGCTCATTTCCCAGCAATAAAAGCAGGCTAGGGCTGGAAAAAAGTACCACTAATGGGGATGCACATCCCACACCACTCCAGCTGCCGATAGGAAAGTACCCAGGGGTTGTAGCTTGGAAAAATAAAAGCCATTACAAGGCTTGGTTTTAAGTAGCACAGCTGTAGATTAGGCCCAGATCAGGGCATAAAGGATCTGCCATTCCCCACATAGATTATTGCTGGGGATGATGCCCTCCATGTGCCAACCTTGGCTCCTGGCTCCGAGTTATGGCTCCTCCAGCAGATGGAGAAGAAAACCTTACTGTTTCCTTCCAGGGAGGGGAATGGCTCAGATCAGCATCCGCCCTTAACTGCTCCACTCTCCATCTTCCTCAGCCCCATTATCCCCACTCCACCCACACACTGCTCTGGGGACGCCAAGGCAGAGCCAGCATCTCCAGTGCTCCTAATGCCACCTAGAAAGGAAGACCTGACGAGTTCGTGCTTCCTGGAGTTACTTTAGTAACTTTAGTTACTTAGTGGGTGGATTTTACCTCCTTTCCCATCTATTCTCAGTGTGTTTTGGTGAGGAGGGCCCTCACTGCTGAGCGGGCAGCCTGCCTTCCCTCTGCCAGGCTCACACCCCCCAAGCAGGGGTGTGAGACAGTTCTACCTCCCCAAAACAACCCTGGAGATCCAGGCAGACTGGGACATGCCCGGGCCCAGCCAGGGGACAGTTCCTGCAAAGCAGTTACTCTGGGTTTTAAGAACACACTTGTTTGTTTGTTTGTTGCTGGGCAACTGAGAGGATGGAAAAAATGTCAATGTCATATTGTCACCTATGAGTCACCGCTCAGCACGGGTCGAGATGCCCCGGTCCTGCTGCCACCGAGAGTGGGGAGCCCGGAAAAAGGGCCTGAGGCACCCCAAAAGCAACTCACTCCAGCTCTCTCTGCCTGTCTGGCCCTGCTCTGACACCTTCCCCATCCCCACAGATGGGCACTTGAGCAGCCTGGCCACATCAGTGGCCTGCGGACATCGGTGGCCCAGGGACAACTTTCCGAGGCTCAGGAAGGCGAGGAAGGGATTTGCATTCCTATTTGCATTTCCTAATTGCGCCTGCGGGTTTCCTGGGGCAGCGGCTGGCTCTGGTTTCCATGGCAGGTTTTGTGCGGACCTGGAGAAGCGAGGGAGGCACAAAGAGGCCACAATGGACCTGCCACTCACCCGCATCAAAGGCGGCCGGCGGGGCGGGCCGGGGGCACCGCAGCCTGTCCCCCCGGCTCCCCCAGCTCCGGGGGACCCCCGGGACAGGGGAGAGGGTGGCTGGTGGCCCATGCTCCGGGACAGCCGCGGTTCCAGCGGTGAGGCTGCTTGACGGAGGAGCGCAGCCACAGCCGCTGTGGCCCAGAGGCAGCAGCTGCTCCGCACCGGTCGGAAGTGGTGCAAGAGCTGGACCCAGATGTTCCCCCTGTTCTCATTTCCTGTTATTTTCAGCCAGCTTTCCACCCAGCTGGGTGGGTTGCTTTCTCCTTCCAACTTCCCTCTCTATTCAGGGACCGGCTGGCTGTGCCCATCCAGCTCCCGTGCTGGCCCCGGGGAACGGGCAGAACAAAACTGGGACCTGGGCACACCTGGTCCCCACACCGCTGCCACAAGCCCCGTGCCACTGAGCAGAGGTGAGGCTCCAGCCAGTGTCCATCTGCCAGCCTGGCCACGGTGACAGAGATGTTGCCACCACAACAACAGAGGGACCCATCTCTGCCTCGCACACCTGTGAAGAGCTCTGTGCTATTATTTCAAGGTTTTTAGGGTTTTTTTCTTATTTTATAGCTACCAGTTATCATCACCATCACCTTGTGCTGCCCCAAAGCCTCTCAGCTCTGACCACGAGCACCCCGCAAGCGAGTCCACTCACAGGGTTAGGGCAGAGCCCCCTTCCCACATGTCCCACCCCGAGATTTTACCCTCATGGCACAAACCCTGACCATGAATCACCCTTCGGATGCCCTCCTGGCCATCCCACTCGGAATGCCAGCATGCCCCGTTACCTGTGCCCCGCAGAGGGTGTTGCTGCAGGCAGACAAGCACCAGCACCCACCGTCATGCTGCTCCTGCTCCCCGGGGCTCGGGGAACCACAGCACCGGCACCACGGCAAAGCCGCTCGGCCACGCCACCGACGGGGTCAGGTGCCGGCGCGTTTTGTTCATTTTTTTTTGGCATTTGAAAACTCTTTTGTAATAAAATGCTGGAAAAGTCCAAACTTTCCCAGGAACTCTGTAGCTGGGAAGAGGATGGGCACCTTTGACAGAAATAATTTTGGCTGCTCTGACACCAGGAATGGGCTGTGGACAGCCAGGGATTGGTGCACAAGGCTCTGCCAGCATCAGGCACGTCCTCATCAGGTGCACAGCTACCAGGAGGTGATGGCAGGGTCTCCTCTGCCATAACGACCACCAGAAGCTTCCCACTCCCCCCAGCAGCAGCACCAGGCAATCTCCACTCCCAGAGGGCTCCCCTGGGGTCTCATTGCCCCAGTGCTGCACTCCCGCCGAGCGCTTCCACAGGAAAACCTCAGTGAAAACCACAAAAAGCTTCTCAGCGGAGCAGACGCCGCTTCAGCCTGTGTTCTTGGAGATGGAGGAGGAGGATGTGAGGAAAGCCACAGCTTCCCCAGCCGCGGGGCAGCCCCGCCAGCAAAGCCCCAGCGGCAGCCTCGGGGGTCAGCCCAGGATGGTGGTTCTCCCGTGGAAATCCTGACGGCTCCAGCCCCCATGTTTGTTGTCAGTGGCAGCAGTAGGAGGAGGTGTGAGGAGGAGGAGGTGCGACTCCACTGCTTTTTAAGAAAATAATAAAAAAGAGCCTTTCCAACCCGCCTGAGAGACAGACAGCAGGAGAGCACTGGTTTGAGCGCTGACTTGCACTTTACTCCTCCATCGCTGTCTGCCCACAACACACTGGCAGCAATTTCAGCGCTGGACAGGAACCCCAGGTGAGGATCAGCCTGGCAGGACGGTGCCCTCCATCCTGATGAAGGATGACAGATGTGGCTGAGCTGGGCACCCGGTCGGGGGCTCACAAATAACCCTGGTCACCCAGGAGGTGACCACCACTGCTGTGGCACACCAGGGCCCCGCCAATTCCTGCACCAAGCCATGACCCACCCGGCGGGGATGGCAGGGTGTGGGGTCTGCTGCTCCATGAACGCAGAGCAGGGGACAGGGACGATGTCCAGCAGCAGGAAGCCACCAAATCCAAAGCTCCAGCGCAGGGAGGGGTCACGCTCGGGGACCGGCGATGCTGCGGGGCTGAGCGGGACGCGGGTCCAGCCCCACGGCCGAGCCCGCCGGCCGCGCCCGGCCCCGGCCGGGGATGGCAGCCTTGGCCCCCGGGCGGGCCGCTGGGCTCGGCCGCCCCCGCCGCCCCGCGGGCTCCGCGGCGGAGCCGAGCAGCCGGAGCAGCGGCGGGGCCGGGCCGGGGCTGCGGGCCCAGCGCTCGGCTCCGGAGCGGCGGCGGGGCGGCTGCAACAGGCGCGGCCCCGGCCCCGACCCCGGCGCTCCGCCCGGGCCCCGCTAGAGGCCGAGGCGGCGGCGCCCCCGCTCTCCCCAGCCCCGGCGGGGCCCGCGCGGCTCCGGGCCCGACCCGCGCAGGCCGAGCTGCACCGCCCGCCCCGGCCCCGCCCCGGCCCGGCCCCACCCCGGCCCGGTCCAGCCCGGCCCGGCCCGGCCCGGCGCACAAAGAGCCCCGGCCCGCCCCCCCTTACCGGCGGTCGGCGCCGCGCTGCGGGGGCGGCGGCGGGCGGCTCCAGTCACGCCGGGAACCATGGGAAGGAGCCGGGACGGGAGACGTACGTGGCGGGCGGGCGGGGGCGGCCGTGCCCGGCAGCGGGGGGCGGCGCGGCGGGGCCGGGGCCGGGGCCGGGCCGGGCCGGGCCGGGCCGGGGGGGGCGGGGCCGCGCCGAGAGGCTGCGGGGGCGGGGGGCGGGCGGGGCCCCCGGGACTGCGGCGCCCCCCCGGCCCGGAGTCCCCCCGGGGGCAGAGCGGAGCTCGATTCGGCCCGGCCGGGGGCACCGCGGGGCGGCACCGCCCGGCCCCGCCGCTCCCCGAGGTCAGACAGCCCTGGCCGGGTCCTGAGGATCTCGGGGTTCCCCTGCTGTCCCCAGGCATCCCCTGCGCCTCCAGCCATGAGGTCGGCACCTCTGGCCCTGAGTGGCCTGGGGGCCAGTGTGTGGGGGGAGCAGCATCCCAGGGATGGATCCCATGGATGGATGGATCCCATGGATGGATGGATAGATGGATCCCAGCTCTCCAGGCTGGCTCTCAGCCTCTTCCACACCTTTGGAATGTCCCATGCTCCTGGAGCCTAGACCTCCAGTCTCGTGGTAAGGTAGGGGAGAGAGCACTGCTGCCCCACAGCTGAGCATCCCAGAGAGGTTACAACCAAGTATCACTTGGAGCAGACAGAAAACAGCCGTCCCCATATCGCGTGCTCTGGCTGACAGCTCGGGACGGGAAGCGATCTCCTCTTACAAATTACAGGAGCCCGTTTACACAGGGCAAACGCTTCCCATTCCACAGAGACCAGAGCGAGACCACAAACAGCAGCAGCTCAGAGCCTCCACTTCCCTCGTGGCTCTCCAAACCTTCCAGACATGCTGCAGGAAGAACTCCACACCTCTGGCACCACGGCCTCCCACAGCACCCTGCCACAGCCAGAGACTGCTCGGGTGCACGGCTGTGGGTGCTGGAGCCCAAGCACAGCTGTGGGATGGTCCAGAGCTCTCACAGGACAGCTCTTCGTGCTGAGATTTGTCCCACTCCATCATGTCAATCTGTGTCTGGGAGCTGAGCAGTCCTGGGTAAGGATGTGGAAGGCTCTGACAGGGAACACAGAGCAAAAGTGGAAATACTGGAGGCAAACCTTCAGCTTTCAGCGTGTACTGAACATGTGCCTCATCATTCTCTTCCGCAAGTTAGCGCAGATCAGACTCTGGAGGCACAGCGCCTTGCAGTGAGCTTTGGTGGCTGCAATCTCCTCCTAATCCAGGCTTATTTCGGGAAAAACAGGCAATTTTATATCCCTTTGATATAGGTCTTAGCTGCTAATGATGCTAGGAAGTAAAAAGAAATGGGCATAGAAATACACAACTATGAAGAGTTAAAATAATGAATTTAATTCAGCCAATTCAAACAAAATTGGTAATTCCCTGAAAAACAAACCTTGCACAGAAAACACAGAACAGAAATGGTTTCATCTTGACAGCTGGTGAGAACAACTGGGTGAAAAGGTGAATGGAATATTTCTGACTTCTCTGGAAAACAAAAGGTTTCACACATCCTGAAAATGCCCTATTTTTGACTAAATGGGTCAGTTTGGGAGGGAGTGATTGTAAATGCTCTGCAAGGAAAACACAGGTCTCTGCTCTGACACAACCTGTGACTGCAGATGCCAAATGTCTGGTTTTCAGAAAGCACTGATGCTTCCCTAAAGGAAAAGCTGCGACTTCTAAAAATCACAGAAACATGAAACGGTTTGGGCTGGAAGGGAAACTCAAAGCTCATCTCATTCTAAGCCCCCACCAAGAGCAGGGACACATTCCACCAGACTAGTCCAGAAACCTGAAGAACAAAACCAAAAAAAGTTTTTAAGAATCATAAGCCTGGCTTGTCCAGTGGTCCTGATTTGGGTTTCGGGGCGATGCAGAGTGCGATGAAAGGACGCGAGGTTGCCGCTGTCGCCAGGCGTGTGGAGGGAGCTGGCTGGACAGCCTGGCTCAGCTCCTCCAGCACTGAAATACTCTTTCCAAAGCAGTACCAAAAAAGGTTTGTTTCTAGGTCAGGACCTCAGCACTCAATTTTAACCAGGGGCTGACAGTCCAATCTGAACACAGCTGTAAAATGGATTCGAGGGAGAAGCTTTGGCATTCCTTTTGTAATTAGAAAACAGCCACTGAGCCGTGTGCCTTTAAAGGTGAAAGCTATTTTTGACATAAAAATTAGCACGTAGTTCCTCTGTCATCCCTCAGCTGCTGCTCTGGGAGCTGGGAGTGAACAATCCAAAGATAAGCAAGAAGTATAAACATGCTGAATTATACAAATAGGTAGAAGGGGATCAGGTTTAATTTGATTTATTCTCTGACAGTTAGGAGACAAAGAGATTTATTTTTACACTTTTTCTCCTAGAAAGCACTGGTTAAAAGGTTCATTTATGCACTGAAACCCCAATGACATTTAAAAACTTGAAGTGCTTTTAATAGCTGCCTTTTGAAAATACTGTTTAATCTGTTTTTGAGATGGATAAACTAAGCTACCAATGAAGCAGGGCAGGAGTTTCTGGAAGGGCCCAGCAGTGAGAAACTGTCGTTCATTTCTCAACAACTCGGCTCCTGTGCAGGGACCCTGAGATAAAAACTACCACAGTGCTCGATGCTTTAAAAACTTGAGTGTCCTTTAAACTCCAGTTTTCTCTCTTTGGTGGGAATCTGACCCTGACAGCCTTGAAAGTGAACCCCAGGCAGTTTTTGGGATGCGGCTCAGAGTGGCTGTTTCTAAAATAAAAGTGAGGGAAGACTGAGCAGAACTTGGAGGCTTATCAGCACCCGGAATGCCCTGGCTAATCCTCAGCAGCCCCGGCCCCTTTATGTAACCTGGGATTGCTGCAGCTCAGCAGCTTACTGGGGTCTGGGTGGTTTTCTTTAAACCTCTTGTGGACAAATGCAAACACATTAAATACTTTTTTCTTCTGCCTCTCTAAGGAAAAAATTGTTTTAAGAGGGAAAAAAAAGTTTTATTTGTATCAAGGGCTAATAGAATTAAACTCGTACGCTGAGACTAAAATGTGTTTCTCTCTGATCCATCGTGACTGAACTGAACCTTCCCAATTTACAATACTCAGGTGTAACTCTTCAAAAAAAAGGGTTGAATCCCAAATTTCTCTTGACCCCAAACACTCTCTGGAAGTGTTGGGGTGTTCCAAAGAAAGAGAAAAGCAGCCCTTTTATAGCATGTACAGCATTTCTGGCAGCGTGGCTGGCTGTGCTGCAATACTTACGTCCCTGTGGCCGCTGCCCCGTGGCTCTCCTTGCCCGGAGGACGCCTTTCCGTGCCCTCCATCTGACTGCTCTGACTTTCCACGGCACACATCCTTCCAAGGCAAAACGCAACTCTCAAACTCCCGGCCGGCACTAAGCCATTCACCTCACGCTGAATGCTTACGGAAACTTCAGAAGGAAAAAAATAAACCCCCTATTGAACTCCTTGCAATCGGAGACCTGAATGGGCTCGATATAAACCCCACTCGAACCAGCGGCAGCAATAGGCTTCCCTGGATGTTGGATTCCATCCAGCTTAAAAGTTTCCATGAAATAAACTAGGCTAAGCGCATCAGCTGCATAGAAACTAACTCGGTGTAACAGGAGCATCTGTTCTTCGCATCCACCATTTTCTTAGAGCCTTAACTCGGCGGCGCTGTGGCGGCGCGAGGTGCCAGCGGATCCCCGGCCGCACCGGCATGGGCACGGACACGGATTAGCAGGGAGCATGCACGTCATATAAACTACTGGACCAGGTCGCTTTTGTTTGTCAGAAAAACAGCTTAATGTATTTGCAAGGATGGCATTACAGAGCGAAGTCAATGTCCGCACTGAGACAGCGGAGGAGCACACCTCGGACCCATTAATACACGGTACAAAGCAAATGTTTACCCAAGTACAAATGAAACAGGTCGACAATTAGCTAATGCAGCTTTGTGGACATAAACCAGGTACAGTCGAGCAGAACCAACATAAAATAAAAAGGAAACAGCCCTTTTCCTACACCACGCTAAGAGCACCGTGGTTAGTGGTTTGGGAAGCCTCTGTCACGGTGAAAAATTTCCTTGCCGGTGTTTAATGTGTTTATTCTACTGCTACACTGCTGGGATAAAAATAACAGCTGGCTGTACAAGGGACCCACTGTCAATACTGCAGTAATTGACAACATACAATTAAGTCTCACACCTGTTTATTGTAAGTAATTCATAGATAACCACTTCTAGTACACATTTTCATATTGGCTTTTAATGCTTTTGTTCTCTTTTTTTTTTTCCTTAAGCTCAGGGATATCCAAATTTCATCTAAGGGTCATCACTGTGGTTACCCAGACCCAGAAGGCTGTACCTACTTGGGGAAACTGGTGCAAGGTGGTGTCGTGGCCAGGGATGACAGAGATGGCTGGGGAGCTACAGGTCCCAACATGCAGGACGGTGTGGAGGTGGCAGCGGGGCCGGGGCAGCGGGGTTGGGGACATGCGCTGGCGGGCTGGCTGTGCACGCCGGGCTCTACACAGGGCCAAAACAAAGACCTCTACACACCTGGAGTAAGAACAGTGGTAACAAAGTCATAGCTACATATTCTTCTCTACATTTTTGTTTATTGAGACAAACTAATTAAAAGGCACAAACATAGGGCATATGTTTACATGGACATTATAACAAACATATACATTAAAAGTGTAGGAATGTGTTTCCTTTCTGCTAAACAGAAAGTTCCTAAGCTTTTATATATACAAAAGTTGTACAATTTGATGTCCTAAAGTACAAAAGATCATTTATAAAATTATTTTACACTAAGCTCTATTATTTTTTTTTTGTTTGTTTTTGTTTTACTATGTAGTCCAAGCCCCTAGAACAGTTTCACGTAAGGATACAGATACCTGTCACCTGAGCCAGCAGCCTGGCAATCACTGCTCGCACGGACACGGCCGGGGAGGAACGGAAGCAGTCCAGTGTGACTGGTCAGTCCTGCTAGCACTCTGTGAAAATGCACACGCTAATCTCCAGAGCTCTCAACTTCATTAAGATAAAAACATCTCAACTGTAATTTCTTTTTTTTTTTTTTTTCCTCTTTTTTTCTTTTTTATTTAATGTAGAGGTTGGGTTTAGGGTGGTTTGTTTTTTTTTTAAACAAAGTTTTAAAAATGTGAATATGTGACATGATAGTCTAAAAAGTATATCTGTTTCCCTAGACTTTGCTTTCTACTTTATGTACAGATAAACAGGTTAAGAAAAAAAAAGCACATGTAGCTTAAACATGTGTGACCATTTATGAGCAGTTCTGGGCTGGACAGCTCAGCACCCCAGAACTCCCACAAATTGATAGAAATGTGTTAACACAATAGAAGAATAACGTAAAAATGATGATGTTTGCAAATATTTACAAAGTTGAACAGATTTGCACAACACTTGATTAAGAAATAGGGGAGAAATTAAAAGACGCTCTCTGCTTGTCCTGGAGGGGCATCCTACCTAGTTAGTGGTTAGAATAAAAACTGTATACAATTTAATATAAGACAAAACTTCTAGTGAACAACTAACACGTCTGTCCCCTGCTGAAATACCAGCAGGCTCTGATTGGGAGGCAGAGGGCATAAAAATCACACCCAGGGCCTCCAGAATCTTCCAGCTTAAAGCAATTTTCCTTAAGTTTCCAAGCACTCCTTTTGCTCCTAGATAAGAGTCCCATGGGGGTCTGACTATTCAGAGACCATGTTTACACACATTTCGACTCCTCTTCTGTCAGCCATGGCTGTTTCTCACCAAACAATAACAGTTTTTTTAAAAAAAATGTTGACTACAATGCTCTATTCCCTTAGGGTAATATGTTGGGTAATATTTACATCTCCAAATATCAGGTCACAATCCCTATTATATGTTGAAGTTAGAATGATAAGTTATCATATGCTTTGCATATCAGAGCTGGTATCACCTTTCCCATAGGGAATGCTGCCTGAAATTACCATATTCCCAAAGGTAAAATGCATATTTTCTCCAAAAATGCATTTTTTTTTTTTTTAATGACAACATTGTAATGCATTTACTCATTAAAAAAAAAAAAAACAAAAACATCAACACAGACAAAGGTTCTACACTAGCTCAGAAACAGTGGACTTGCCTGGCAGGTTAAAATGAGCCATCCACCCTGTTACAGATACAGAGGGGTCTTTGCTAGTGTTTAGATTAAAATAATTTTCTAAGTTATAATTTGAGGGGATAAAACATAAAACTGGGTTTTTTAATTACCTTTTTTTTGTTGTTTTTTTCCTTTTTTTTTAAACTCTGGCAAATAAGTATCTGCTCTAATTCAGCATCAGTCAGCTACAAGGTAAAACTTTAAATGAAGTGCTCCAGTGAAACTCAAGCCTGAACCATGTGAGCCAAATCAAGGGGAAGATGCTACTATGGTCTCTGGTGGTGTTGCCCCAGTGTCTTAGTCCGAATTTATTAACTAAAACAAAACAAAAAACCCAACAGAACAAAACAAAACAAAACAAAACAAAACAAAAAAAAACCCAACCAAACAAAACCCAAAAAAGAACTGCTGGTAAGGATTCCATTTTAATCCTTTTTTAATACTGTTTAGAACTTGTTTACCAGGGAGGAGAGGTGGGCAAGGCCTGGGGCAGGAAAGGCATGCTCTCCACTGGTCTCATGGCTATGTTGAGGGGACCAGCCAGCGTCATGGGGGTGGGCAGGTTCATGGGGGACGTGATGGTGACGGGGTGTGCTATGTTCACTGGAGCGGTGACCGGGGTGGGCAGGTTCACCGGGGTGGTGAGCGTTAATGGAGAGGTCATGGACAGAGGACTGGTTATAGTTACAGGATGCCCTAAGTTCATCGGACTGGATATATTAACTGCACTTGATACATTTACTGGACTTCTCATGCTCATTGCAGCTGCCACTGTGACTGGGTTTGTGATAGTCCCAGAAGCCACAGAGGACGTTATATTGAATGGAGTAGTAAGAGTCACAGGCGTAGTAGCAGCAGTGGAGGTTTGGCACAAGTTAGCAGCTTCTAAAAATGAGACATAAAAAAGACAAAAAGTTTTTAACACATAAAAAAAACCATGGACAAGATTTAAACAAAACAAAACAAAACAAAAAACCCAAAAACCAAACAAGAACAGGTACAAATTCTGGAATAATTTTCTTTAGGTATTATTAGTAAGTTAAAACTGTTAATATTCTATAGCCTACAGGAAATACAAACTCTCATGCAGGTCATTTCAACTGAGTATTTTTTTTTTTTTTTTCCTGAGAAGTCAAGTGAGGTTTTCTTAGCAAGAGGGTTTCCATGTTCATAAAAACAGTATGGTACAATCAAAAAAATCCTCCCAAGAGGAACAGTAGAAATAGAGGAGAGAGTGTACATACCGAATGGTACGTACTCTATAGCCTTCTCAAAGGTGAACTGACATTCTGTGAAGGTTTTAAAAAGTCATTATTAGGGACTGATAAGCAAAGCTCATTTCAATATTCACCTGCTTATTTCAGTCTTAATTATTGCTACTAAACTGCTCCACTGCTCACAGTACCTCTACTTCAAGGCTACCCCAGCAGCACATCCCTCAACCCCCATCAGCTCCTCAGCTTTCCCACAGGCTGCAGCTGCACACCATGTTGGTTTGGGGGATTTGGGGGGTTTGCAGCAAGCAGGACTGAAGTGCAGAGCAAGGGAGAGCCAGGAGGCCGGGGCTGGGGAGCAGGGCTGGCCGGGGGGGCGCGGGGGGGGACAGGATCACTGCACATCCATCAGCACCACCTGCCGGCTACCCACACCGGGAGGTTCCAGAGCAGGGAAGGGCTGGCTGCTAAAGAAACCAGGGAAAACACACTCTGCAGGGGAAAACACACTCTGCAGCAACGTTACTAAGCCGTGTCTGCTTCCACATTTGTAGGGCGGGACCCCAAGCTCAGTTACACCCACGTGTCAGAGGTAAACCAGGAGCAAAGAGTCCACTTTGCCTCTGGGGCAACACAAATATAACTTTGAAAGCAACATTAGCCCCATTCAAGGGTTACTGTTGGTTCTTCAAAGTCCATAGCTAGGAGGGGTGGAGAGGAAGGGAAAGAGTAAAAAAAAAAAAAAAAAAAAAAATTGTGAAAATAAATTGTACTAGACCAAAAAAAAAAATCCCCTTTAGTGTTGTAAAGCCATCACAAGTGGACTTAGCACAGGAGAACCAGCATGGAAAGAGCAGCTCGGGCATGGCACTGACTGGTCTAACTTCACCTTCAAGCACAGTCACACCCAAAGACACATCCCACCCAGGCCCCTTCCCCAATTCAGTTAAGCTAAAAGCACCAGTGTGACAGCACTGCTACCCACCCACCCCCCTCACCCCCCCATCCTGCCCCAAACCACTGTTCTGTAAAAGTATATTCAACATTCTCAATAAGAAAGGAAAAGGAAACAAGACATAGGAAAGAACAAGCAGAAAATAATTCTCAGTGATTTTCTAAATCCATCATAATTTGCTTTATCTATTTAGTGGCTTGATGATATGTAATGTTTCTGTTATCACTACATTTAGATGTGAATAAGCTATTTCTGTACTGTCTGATGACAGAATTCAATTACTGGCATAACAATTGGAAAGGAAGCAAGCAGCCTAAAACACAAACAAGAACCTAGAAAACAAAAACAGATTGAAGAAACTGAAAGGAAGGTTGAGAGAAAAGAAAAAAATAAGGTGAGTCAAAAACATTCCTAAAAACAGCCATTGAAAAACAATAAGCAGTGGTCATTAAGAACTTCTAAAACATGTAATCCATGAAGTCACATGATGGGCATTAATAATCTAACTGCTGTGAATCAAGTAAGCAGCAGTAATGGGAGAATTTCAACTACTGTATCCTAAAACACTAAACGGAAGCAATCTGTTCTCTACCAGCTGACACAGTGACCAACAACAGCAATTCCACTTCAATTACAGCAGCACAGGTGAGGTAAGCTGTGAGCCAGCACTGATGGAGGAACAGGATCACTGATTACCTCATTTTGTAATGAAAAAAAGCAACAGAGAAAGAGAAAAAAAGTTCTCTGAGGTCTAGAAAACTTCATGCAAAGACTGTTACATGATGATAGAGCAGATGGAATAAACTGGGGGACACAGAAAGCATACAAGGTGCAAGAACAGAGTGTGTGTGTATGTGTGCACAAGTGAACAGGGTAAATAAGCACAAACACAGCTAGAAGCCACATGCAAGTCAAAGCCCACACTCCTGCCCTGGAGCAGACACAAGCTCCCCTCTGTAATTGATGGCTCTAAGGACATAGGCAAGCACAGAGAGCGAGGGAGCAAGTCATGAGCAGGTCATTTAACACAGCCTAATTAATCTGGGGGCTGTTTCCTCCTGCTCTCTCTTAGCTATGACTTCTAAGAATGAAACTGTCATGTAAGACATCCTTCCTGACACCTTCAACTCCCTGGCTGACTGTAACCTCCCCTATCTAACAAACCCAACCGTGTCAATATTGGTTTGTTTTACCTTTCTTCCTCGCTTTGACGGCCTCTTCCCACAATCTCAGGGTCTCTACCTGCTTTCCAGGCCAACTTGTTACGTGTTGCTGCTGCTGCTGCTGTTGCTGCTGCTGCTGCTGTTGTTGCTGTTGCTGTTGCTGCTGCTGTTGCTGCTGTTGTTGTTGCTGTTGTTGCTGTTGTTGCTGCTGCTGTTGCTGTTTCTGGTTGCTGGTCTCTTCACTCATGCATGCTATGCCAATCAAGTAAGAACACAAATTCACCTTGAAAAGTTACTGTTTTCTGCTGAGATCATAAAGGCAACTTCTATACAAAAAGCATGTGGAATCTCACAGGATTCCAAGAACAAAATCACAGTTTTTAAAACAATATCATTAATTCTGTGCTTCATAAAACTACTTTTCCAAGAGCTAAAAACCAAAATATAAGTCAAGAACATCTACTTTAACTGCCAAAAATGGACTTCTTTTGTCATTATTTAGTTTGTATTTAGGAAGAATGAAATTAAAGACTCCAGTGAGTCTCCAGAACTCAAACTGATTCCACTTTTTCTAAACTTTAGCTCCAGCTTAAAAATGAAAAATAAAAAAGCCTTTTTACTTTTTATCAGAAGTATGACTCAGTTTACATCAGAGAACAGCCTGTGGCTACTCTCTGGCCACAGTACAGCTCATCATTTCCAACTCTAATAACTGCTCTAAATGCCTCATGTGAACTGGCTTAGCACCACCAAACTGGCTTGGGAAGCCAGAGTTGTAACCCTATACCTTGAAAAATATTTCACATCCAAATTTCCTACTAAGCTCAACAATCAGGCATTTCAGACATTCCCAGTACCTTCAAATTATCCAGGAGTAACAGGAACTGCAAAGATGTTGTAAATTAATACAGTTTAGAAGGCTTTAAGGACAAAGTTTACAAAGACATTCTGTACTTCTGCCTCTTTATTCCTCTGAAAACCCGTTTTACATTACTAACCATGTGGGTTAACTTAAGTTACAGATATTTTAATAGGGAAAATTTGAAAGTCAAGTCTTCATTTGCTTGCTAGGCACCCCCAGGTCCAGACTGCAGCATTTCCACAGAGTTTAAGTCTTAAAGGAGCTATTACAGACATCTCATCTGACCTCCTGCACAACAGAAGTCAGATGCCATTAATGCCCAAAACATACCAGGGCTGGGTTTAAATCCTTTTCTTGTCAGCTACTGCCTGAGAGAGGAAACACTGAGCCCCAGGGTCAACGCTCAGAGAAAGCAGAGAAAACTTTCTCCTGATTTTGATGAGCTTTAGATGAGGCTTCAGACCTGAAACCTGGCAGATCTTAGCAGTTCTTAACTAGTCTAAAATCTCCAAACTATCTGTTGGACTTTTAGGCCTGCACAGTTCAAGAAGTAGCACTGAACTTAAAAGGTGAGAAAACTTGGGAACTCTCTTCTTCAAGAGATGAGTCACGTCATGAACTGCAGGGCATTCCCAAGGGATAAGAGCACAGTCTGCAGCAAACCAACTCCACACATGCCAATCCTTGAGTTGAAGCAGATTCTGTTACTAAATATCTACTGTTAAAAGGTGTGACCACCCAGAGGGACAGACACCTAGCTGAATTTTAACATCATCAAAGGCAATTCTCTTCGCAAACACATAGTTATTAGAAATGTTTGTAAAACGTTCACCTACTTTTATTGATGCCTTGTTTACAGGTATTACAGTTGATACTTTGGCTCTGCCCGTGTGTCTTTAAGTGGCTGGTGATATATGCTGCACTCAGAAGTTTACCACAGATATTACACGATACCTTTCCTTCATGGCGCACCATGTGTGTCCGCAGTCTGTCTTTGGTGGCAAAGGCAGCAGTGCACGTCTAGATGAAGGACAAAGTTACACTTGAGGTGCAGACAGAGCAGCACAGCCTCAGCTACAGGCCCACTGGGAGCCCATGTTACCATGCAGGTTGTAACAGGATCCTAAGTGTACTGGCAACTTTAAGTTTTACCCATATTTATAGAGAAACGAAAATCAAGCTACTCAGCAGAGACTGAGAATAGAATTTGCTTCTGAGACAATCAAGACAAAAATCATACTCTATACTGCTTGAACTTAAAGCAGTGGGTTGTCTTACCCACCAATCCAAGAGGGAGCTTATAAAAAGCACCTACAATATGCAAAGTTGGTTTCTAATGTAATTTTACCGAACAAATATGAACTTGGTCCCCTATACTGCTCAATTACTTCTGCTCCCATCCAAAACAACTTTTTCTAACACTATTCTTTTTACTCAAGGTTTTTATTTAATAAGTCACTAAAACACAGGTTGGAATAAGCATGGGTATTCCAAGCAAAACAGTTAATTGTTCAAGGGCAATCAAATTATTTCTCCTAGACTCAGTCATCAACTTATGACAACTTGCTTTCCCCTTCCAGCAAAATAACAGATCCAGAATCAACCATTCCCACCCATTTTAAATAGATGTGCTGAGAAAGACATTTGATTTGAATATGCTGAGAAACACACTGCACACATTACCCCAGAAATGAGCACTGAGCTGAGGATGCTGCTACAATCCTACTACTAAGTTAAGCATATGGTAAAACAGAGCAACTACGCTGTTCTCCAAGAAAGCAAAAAGCCTCTAATCTTCCTAAAAAAGCAGCCATGGCATCTTTTTAAAGTTCCACTAGAACTCCAGCACCATGGTGTGGTGGCGGATGTGGCTTTACTCCTAAACTTGCTTTTCAAAATTCTAGGAGTAAATACAGTTCTGGAAAGATTCACCTGAGTACTACTGGCACAATAAGGTATTGTTCTTTATAAACCATTTTAGCCCTTACTTGGCATTTGAAGGGTCTCTCTGTTGAGTGAACATGTTTAACGTGACAGCTTAAATGATCAGGCCTGCAAGAAAGAGAGAACAGGAGAAAAGTGCACAGTGTTACAAACACCGAGTCGGGACACCATGGCTAGCGGTGCTGACACCGCGCTGGTCACTCCCTGCAGCCCCCATCCCTCTGACAGCCAGGATAAAACCAACCTGTGGTTTCAAACTTAACTCTGCTCTCCTCACACACCTGAAAATGGCACATTTGGTCACACCTTGTGTAAAGGTGAGAGCACAACAGTTCTAAAGGTTGAAGTTTTCTCTGTTGCAAGTACAGGTACAAACAGAGCCGGCAGCAGTGCAAGCTGCCCCTGTGCTCTGTCAGTGCCCTCCACCCTGCTGTAAGACCAGGTGGAGACCCTGCCCTGCCCCATTTGGTCACAGACCACGGCAAAGGCTGGTAAGGGAGCTCTGTGCCCACCCCCAGCGACACAGACACACATCTTATGGGACCTGGATGAGGTTGAGAAACCATTTCAAACCACTGTCCTAAAAAAGTGACCACTTCTGGCCATTGCTAACCTTGCTCAGATGGAGACTCCCCCACCCAAAGGCAGACAAGGCTCTTTATCCCCTCACCAATCTCCTGAGAAGTTTGGTTCTCCCAGCTCCTCACTACCATAGCATAACCCTTCTTGCTCATGAAAAGCCAACAGCGGAGCATGCCTGGGATTTGCTACGTGGTACCTTGAGAAGCCTTTTCCACAAACACCACAGGTGTAGGGTTTCGTGATGCCACCTTCGTGAGACCTCACGTGGTAGGTCATGCGATCCTTTCTCTTGAAGCGCTGATTGCAAATGGGACATTCGAAGGGTTTCTCGTCGGAGTGGGACAGCTTGTGCCGGTTGAGGTGGTAGACGTCCCTGAAGGCCTTTCCACACATCTCACAAGCGTGGTTCTTCTTCACGGGCTTGCTGGGCTTCTTCACCGTCTGCGTCACCGCCATGGCCGTGGCGCCAGCGCTGCTGCTGGGGTTGGTGGCAGAGGAAGACGTAGTGACTGTGGACAGGATGCCTGCGATAGTCGAAACCAGTGAACTCCGGCTGTTGTCACCAGCGATGGTCGAGATAAGGGGCACCATTGTGGTGGGAGTTTTCTTTGGCCGTGACACTAACTTTATCCCTGTGTGGCAGGACTCGTGACGTCTCAAATGGTAGCTGTCCCTGAAAGCTTTGCTGCAGTAAGTGCACACAAAGGAGGTTTTAGGTTTTTCCTTTTTAATCCCAACAATAGCATCCTTTAATGTTTCTGGTGCAGGCTGAGGTTTCTGCGTTATTGGTAAGGGCAGAATCGGCTTCTGATCGGGCGGCTCAACAGCAGAGCTCAGGAGAGGCAACAAACTGTTCTGTGCTGCCTGCTGTTGGTGATGGGAGGCTTCGTGTGCCTAAAACCAAACATTCACACTTAAATTCTCTGGATGGCTGCTCGCTCTGGCACGGTAAGAACATTTACAAACGACAGGGAAGCACATTCTAGACCAAAAGCCATGGAAGGAACAACAGGGGAAGGTTACATAATGCTGGTTTTGGACAAGATAAACCGCTCGTGCTGTAAATGCCCTAGCTGTGCAGATCCTGTGGCAAGTGTAGGACACAGCAAACAATCAAGGAATTATTAAGTTTCTTGAGGGCAACTTTTTACAGAAGACAACCAGGTGCTTGTCAGATCTTTTAGTAACAGCATTTCCTCTTTACATAACATATAACTCATTTGCTAATGATTGTATCAGATGGCACCTCAGGACTATCTCTGGAGAGGATGAAGGTACTGACAGGAGTTGCAAAATAAGGCCCCACCTTTAAGCCGAGCTTAGTGCACACTGAGAATTGAACTGCAGCCACAGAGAGCCAGGATGTGATAAGGCGTCTTATTTAAACAGTGTGTTCATACTCCTGTGCCAGCACTGAAACCAAAGCAACTGCAATCGGGAGCTGTCTAAAGCCACATCTCTATATTTAGCAGGTTCCTGATGCATTTATCCACTGACCACTGTGCTCTCTGCGTCTGGAACTAACAAGAATAGCGGCACGGCCTTTTTCTCTTCGTCAGCAGCTACTTTGTGCGGGGAAGAGAAGCTGATCGATACACACTGGGAGACATCTAGAGATGCTGGAGAACACAGTTCAGGGGTATTGGGAATAAACCCTGAAAGCTGGTTGAAAGCAGCCAATACCAACTAACTGAACTACAGAATCTGTGGCAGAAGCTACAGGGAAGGGAAGGGGACCACTCAGCTGAGCTGCAGCCTGCCTGCCACGGGCTCTGCTGCACCACGCGAGGTTATTCTAAGGCAGAAACACTGTTATTAAAACTCATCCAGTCAGACTGGGACAAAACCCTGGCAGATACAATTTTAATGTGGTTTAGAAACCACACAGACCAATTCAGCCTAATGGAGAATTAAAATAAATCACTCCAGCACCTTAAGCCAGTTTAAGTGCATCTGTATTCAAGATGTGCCTCGGTCTCATCAGACCAGTTTTAAATCAGGCTCGTTATTAACGCAGTGTGCCAGGCCTGAAGCTGAGTTTGGGGAAACTTGCATTCCCATTAGATCAGTAGTGCAGCCTTCCAGGACTCCTTTCCTATGGTTTTCCTCACAAAAAGCACGATTCAAAGCTGTGAGAGCTGAATAAAACACTGCGCCAGTGCACGACCCTGACCTGTCTACTTTTACATCTGTTGGGGTGGACAGTACTAGGAAGCACACTCAGGCTAATGCTCTTCCCATGGGAATCCATTTCAACACATCCTTTGGACAAGCCAGTATTTCTAGAAGCTCACTTTGGGCCTTTTTCCTAGTTGTATCCTGGGTGCTTTGCCTCTCTGGATCGCAGCAGGGACTACAGCCCTCTCAGAGCATCTCTCCCTTGCTGTGGGGCAGCTCCTGCATTGCTCCAATCTCACTTTTTGGGAGCATGATGCTGGTGATCTCTGGATAAAAGCCATGGGTGGATACCAACACTAACCCACGTGGGAAGGAATACAAGCTCCCAAACACTTCAAGCCTATCTGACAGGAAAACAGTTCACAGGAGAAAGCCTGGACTCCTCCGGACGTTTACAGGAGACAAAACTTGTGGGAATCATTAGGAGCCAGGCTAGGCTGTCCATCTGTATCTGCTTTTTAGATCCATCTGTGCCAAAGCTGGGGATGCAACAGGTAGGCTGGATATTACCACACCTGCCTGGCCACAGCAGCCACCTCAAACAACAGCCCAAGGGGCTGGCTTATTTCAGGGAGTGAGTGCCGAAGAGCTGGATCCAGAACTCTCCTGGAGGCGACGCTGCTAAATCAGGGCACGGCACAAGCTCCAGCAGCTCCATTAAACTCTTCCCTGACTTCAGTGACAATTGTGGATTTTCAGCCATTTATTTTCCACATTTTTAAAAAGGTTTTGACACTTCTACGTTGCATGAAAGTAAGAGTTTGCGTGATACACACCGACAGCACAATACTGAGCAAGTTGTGCACTTCAACACAATTTTAACTTAAAAAAATCTGAAATGTTTTACAACTTCAAATCAGCATTAAACAATGTTGTTAAACTGCACCAGAAGACACTGCAGAGCACCTAATGATAGCTCCAGAGATACAATTTCAAAGGCAGAGCTAGCAGATCGGATAATGGAGAGCCCAAATCCTTTGGACAAGGTTCAAACTTAGGCAGTTTATGGATATTTTTAAGCCTCAGCACTTCAAGGTAATGATGCACTTATTCGTACAGATCCGATGGAGACAGTGGACATAAAACAAAGTATATTCATCAGGCTACAGGCTATGGAGCTGCTGCTTATATAAGTCTTGGTTCCCGGGGAGGCAGCGTTATTCGCAGCACCGTGCTCCTCGCAGCCCTTCTGCCACGAGCCGTGTTCCTCGGTTTCCAAGGGCCGTTAAAGCCTTTTAAAAAAGGATCAGGCAGCATTTTTTTTTTAACTCCCTGTTGGAGAAGGGAAGCCAGCACCTGCTGCACGCCTCTGGCAGGCGCAGTTATGCGGGCTCCCACCACCGTTTTACTTGACCCAGGACTAACATCAAGTCAACATTTTGGAGATATTTGGATGGCCTGGGATGGGCTCTTGTGCAAAATCCCCTTGTTCTGTCACTAATTCCTTCTCTCCTGGGGGGGCAGTAAACAAAAAAAACCTGCAATTCGTGACCCGGAGTGTAGGATGTGGCACTGTGAACTGCCAATGCCAGAGGCTAAAATATTTCTGTGCTCCAGCCTTAATGTGAGAGCAACAAATTAGCATGAGTCATATCTTGAACACTCCATCTGATGGATGAGTCCTCCTCACATTAACAGATACAACTTTCGCTTCCCAAGCACATCCTAAAAGTGGTTTTCAAACTATGCATTTTGGGGACTAAGAAGATCCAAACAAGAACTGCTTATTCAGTAGCACGATTGTTTCTTTAGAAAGGGATACAATTCATCAAAATGCCACCTAAAAACAATCAAACAACTTTATTTGGAAGGAGCGATTTACAGTCACACAGCCCACTGCTACAGGACTAAGACTTCTAAAAACATTTGGCTAAAAATTACAACTTTATATTCCACGTATTAAGCTGTCCCTTAGGAATCCTGTCCCAGCTGGAACACACACTTGGTTTAACACTCCCGCCAGGAAGAACGAGTGTGAATATTCAGTCACTTCCATTTGTAATTTAACTGACACTGGGAAAAGGCTTTTAAATCCACGCTTTTTAACTAGTTTTAACTAATCAGCTGGATCAGGGCTGCTGTGCTGCTGTGAGAAGGGGAAGAAGAAAAATGAAAGTCACATCAAGACTACCTCAGTGCTGCTTTCTGCTGGGTGCATTGGCATGCTCGCACCCCAAATCATTGATTTTAACAAAACCACTCAAGAAACAATATCCAGCATTTATTATGAGCTCTGAAAGCTTTATTATTTAGAGAGGAGAAAAAAAAAATCAGAGGAAAATTTCCACGTCACAGTTTTATGAAGATGCTTCCGAGTCGCACATTCGGAAAGTGAACTGCTGACTCCTTAATTAAAAGCAGCAAAGCTGACTCCTAAATCAGCGTGTGACATCACTACTTCAAAACTCAGCACCTTCAAAAAAAACCACGGACAAGCAGCGAGGAGCTGGACACGTACTTGAAAGCATTACTTGGCATTTCTCAGCCTGCTGCAATACAGTCCTGCCAGCCTAGGAAAAATTTCCCCTGGAAAACGCTCAGCTGGGAGGCAGCAAGGCACTAAAGCAGCCCCGGCTCAGAGAGAGATGGCCCTAAACTAAGGAGATTAACTTCTTAGCGTGAAGTTTCCTACGTGCGAATCACAACTGCCCACTAGAGTGAGAAATAATTCACCAGACCTCGGCCAAACTCGATGGCATCACCCGCATCCATCAGGAAAAGGGGGAAAACCCAGCGCCCAGCTCCGGGTCCCGGCTCCCCGGAACATTCCCGGCGTGTTTTCGGAGGCAGAGAACCCGAGCGAGTGACTCATCCCTTGGTACTTGCAAGGGACGAATTTTTCCTCCCTAAAGGAATGGTGCTCGCTCTTGCCGGATTTATTCATTCAACTCAGGTTTTCAAACTCGTGTCACGGGTTGGGTTTGGGTTTAATTCCGAGGAGGACAGTGAGGAAGCGAGCGGCCGCCACCGGGAACGTGCAAAGAGGATTATTTTACCTTGAGAAAGGTGATGTGCTGGGCGATTTTTTTTTTTTTTCCCCCGCTGCTGCTGCTGCAATCACACATTTTATGTTTTCCAGCTCAAAAAAAAAAAACCAGGAGAAAACAATCTGGTGCGAAAGGGCTCGCGAGGCTCACAAAAGCCAGGCGAGGATTTTTTTTTTTCTTTTAGTTTTTTTTTCTGATACACTGGATTTTCTTCGGAATTACATAAACAGCGGTGTTTTTAAGTCAGTCTTTCACCGAAAGAAAGGGGGAAAATTGTGACTCAGTTGGCAAAGGGAGGGGTTGCACGCTCCACCGTCCCTATTCCTCCCCATTCCCGTTAGGATTTCGCCAGTTTTTACAGAAATCCGGCCCGCTCGCGTCCTATTTTAAAAGAAAACAAGCTCCCTCGTCAGCCGGCCCTGAGTCAGGCTGTTTAAAGAGGGATTAATTTATTCTCCCAGACACGGCGTTTGTTCCATCGGGGTTTTGTTGGAGCCCGGTGGAAGCTTGGGGTTGTTTTTTTTTTTTGTTCGTGTTTTTTTTTTTTCTGTTGTTGTTTTTCTTTTTGAGCGGGGGGGGGGGGAGAGAGAGAAAAACAAGCAAACACCAAAAAAAAAATAAAATAAATAAAGCGCGATCTCATGTTTTGCGGGGGAAAATATAAAAATAAAATACAAATATGAATATCGGTGGTTTGTAATGAAAGCGGGAAGGGAGCGCGCTGCGGGGCGGCGGCGGAGGGAGAAAGTGCAGGAGGGAAGGAGGGAGAAGCGGAGCCGCGGGGCCGCTGAGGCGCTGCCCTGCGGGCCGGGTCGGGCCGGGCCGGGCCGGGCCGGGGGCGGGCGGGGGCCGGGCGGCCGCGCTGAGTGACAGCCCGGCCCGGCGGGGACCGGCGGGGCCGCGGCCGTGAGGGAGGGAGGGAGAGAGGGGGGGCGCCGGTAGCGCCGCCGCCGCGGGGCCTCACCTGAAAGAGGAACGCGGTCCAGTTGGCCTCCATGGCGGGGGCGGCGCGGCGCCGGGCGGCGGGGGCGGCGGCTGCGGAGGTCGGTCCCCCCGTCGCACCCTCCCCTGGGCCCCAGCTGCATGGAGCCGACAACAAAGCGGCGGCGGCGGCGGCGGCTCTACATGGCAGCGCCGAGCGGCCGCTTCCGCTAACCTCGGGCTGCACCACTGCGGCCCAGAGGGGGGAGGCGGCGGCGCGGCGCCCCGGCGGGGCGTCGATGGCCCGGGCGGCCGCGGCGCCGGCCCCCCCCGCCCCCCCCCCCCCGGGGCGGGGGGCGGGCCGGGGGGGGCGCGGCGGGGCGCCGGGGGGGGGGGCGGGGCGGGGGCGGCGCGGCGGGCCGGCCGCCCCCCCCGCGGGGCTGGCAATGGGCCGGTCCCGGGCTGGGGAAGCCGAGCTGTGGCGAGAGAAGATGGAGGAGCGGCCGAGGTGTTCGGGGGCGCCGCCGCCGCCCGCCCCCGCCCCGCCCCGCGGCCGCCGGGCCGCCCGCCCGCCCCTCCCCCCCCCCCCGCCCGCCCGGCGCCCCCGCCCGCCGCGGCGGGGGGAGGGGAAGGAGCCGCGGGGGCGGCGGGGGGCGGCATCGTCCGCCGGTGCGGCCGGGCGGCTGCGCTCGGGGGCGGAGGGGGGGGTGTGAACCGCGCGCCGCCCCGGGGGACGCCCCCCGCTGCCCCCACCCTGGCACGGTCAGGCTCGTCCTCAGCCCACCCGGGCTCGCCCTCAGCCCTGTGGGGCTGCTGCCGCCTCGCCGGGCCGGCCCTGCCTCGCACCCCGCCTGGCCGGGCTCCAGGGGGGCCGGGCCCGTCGCTGTCCCGCAGCCGTGTCCCCCGGGCCCGCCGGCTCGGGCGGTGCGGTGACCCTGCGCAGACCCGCACGCCTCCACGGGGCCAGCTGAGTGGATTCGCCCGTACCTGAGGCATCTTCGGCGCAGCACATGCATGCAAATCGTAGCCACGAGCAATTAAATACATATGTACCGTTAATTACGTGTTTACATACATCAAGCACGTCCCTGACAGGCAGCAGGACGGGGCCCAGGGACTGCTCCTTGCACCTCTCTGGTGCTCCCAGGACAGGGAAGGGTGAGGGGGACATCTGTGCCCTGCCTCAGGTGGCATCTGAGGGACACCAGCATTTTCTTCTACACCTGAGTATGGCAGGTTTAACACTGTCACAGAAGGGGGTTTTAATCCTGACTTCCCCTCGCCTTCCCCGGCACTGGGGAGATGAAAACAGGCTTACAGCACTTGATTATTTATTTTCCCCCAGCTCTGGTCAATCCTCTTTGCTCAGGCCTGGATCCCCGCTGAGCATCTGAGGCCTCGGCAGCACCAGGCGCGGCAAGAAGCGGCCGAGGCGCCCTGGCTGCAGCGTGCAGGGCTAAATTTGGCCCCTGTGACTTCCTCCCCTATGGGACACCCGGGTGGTTTTTCTTGTCTCCTGTTACAGATAATGCAAAGGCCGGTCCTGAAGCCACAGCTCAGCGAAACCCCGGCCCAGCAGGGAGGAGGGACAGTGGGGACAGAGCAGAGACCCGGGGACACTCGGCCCGCCGGCTCAGCTGTGGCTTTGTGCAGCGTTGGGCAGGTCACCTGGCTCCTGCAGCGCTGCTCCTCAGCCCTCCCCAGGCATTTCTTCACCTTCCAAGAGCATTGCAAAACAGTCTTCGTTCTGTTCCGAGAGATGCCTGCGGTTCTTTCACGCCTCTCAGGCTTTTTTCCTTGAAACTCCAGTGCCAGAGTCAAGTGGTTATGTCAAAATGTGTTTGCATTTGAAACAAAAAAGAGTTTCTCAGCCTTGTGACCCCAGAGGGAAGTTTGTGACTAAGTGCCCAGGGGCTTGGCTGCCTGGAGTGGCCCAGCCTGCTTGGGAGCACCTGTGGCTCCAAGGGTCCGTCTGCCTCAGGGAGTTTGGAGTCTGCTTGGTTTTGACCCCACCGTCTGCACCACAGCAGAGCTCTGCAAGATAGTGCCCATGCTCTGCAGAAGCAGAAACTGAGAAAAACAGACCAAAAAAAAGAGCCAAAGGGGTTTGCCAGTGCAGCACTCCACCAGCCCGGCTCGCCTGGAGATGGTCTGTGCTCATCGCAGATGTTTTTCCCAGCCGTGGCGCGGGATCAGCTGGATCACCCTCAGTGCAGCCCGTGTCCCTGTCCTGCCCTGTGTTCCTGCCCTCAGGAGAGCCCGCAGGAACCCCACGTTCGAGGAGAGGGGACACCACTGCCGCCCCTGGTTATTTCCCTCCCGGTCGCTCAGTTATTTTTGTTAACGCTTATTAAGGAAGACTTGGGAGAGCTCTTTGTTAAGGGCTCACACTCACTTCAATTAAAGGCTAAGAAAACTACCCAAGCGTATCACTGACTCATCGGAGAAATCCCGACGAGCACGTAGCCGCCTAAACTCTGTTCTTGTTTTCACAGCTAAAGGACCGAGGGGGGACACAGAAACAAAACCTGTGAGACTCACAGCTAAGTCAGATGAGAGGGAAACGGAGTTGGAACCCACTTCCCTCTCGGCAGTGCCTCTTTTACACATCCCAGCCCAGAGCCGGGTTGGGAGCAGAGCGAGCCGAGGCGCTGAGAGCCCCCGGGGGGAAGGACTCGCAGGAGCTCTATTTAGAAAGGGCAAGTCTGTGCCAAACCTGACGAACTTTCCTTTACCCAGAATTATAACTGGAAGTCTAAAAAGCCACAGTGTTTGAAAACACATATTTACATTATATATGCCCCAAAGCAGAATAAACAAAGGTTAGATTTGTAAACTCTCCATCTTAATTAAAGCAGCGCTGCTTAGGACAAACCCACATAACAGGCGGCTTGAAGTGTTGTGTTATTTAATTTATACCTTCCAGCTCCCTTAGTCATGGAGCTGGGACAGCGATAGCATCAGCAGGCAGCCACCCCGCTGTGCGGCGCACAGGGAATTTCTAGGGCACTGGGAACCGTGTGGCCCATTTACCACCGTCCCGAGGCTGTGCTTTCCTGCCTTTTCAAACTCAAATCTTCCCTCCTTCTCCCTTGGCGCTTCCCGCGTTGTTTGGAAGGAAGGGAATGCTGCTGGGTGTCTCCTGCCTCCAGTGCCAGTGCCGAGGCTGGTGGTGGGAGGCTGCCCAGGGACAGGCCAGCACCCGAGCTGCCCCTGCTGCCCCAGCCCTGCTCTGCCCGGTGCCAGCTCCGCGTATCCCCAGCTCCTGCTGACAGTCCCTGCTCCCATTCCCTGGGCCAGCGTGTGCTTGCACCACCTGCAATAGAAACTGCGGTCAAATATTTCAGCTTTAGAGGAACCCCTTTCTGTTCATGCTCCGAGTGCCACAGCAGGCTTTGAATTTCGCAGCTCTGTGGGGCTGAGAGCCCTCGAGTGTGTAAATAAGCTGCGCTGATGGTGCTGAGAATGTGCTCCCCGCAGGCAATTTCCTTCAGCTGCTTCCCAAATTCTGTCTTCTCTGGTTTCTCTCTTTGCAGCCTCGATTCTCTCTCGAAGAGATCAGGGACACTAAACAGAGACAGTGAATTACATTTGCGGGAAGCAGGTGTGGAAGCAGAGTGTGCCTGTTGGGAGGAGCCGTGGGATGATCCAGCATCCTCAGGAGAGCATCCCACGGTCTCCCACTGCCCAGCACCTGCTGGATGAGCACCCCTGACCCACAGCAAAAGGAGGGTGGACGGTGCTGCAGGGACCGACAACCCATTTATTGTGCATTGGGAAATGGAAATGGGAACAGAAAGGGACAGGAAAATGGATGGGGAAAAGGAAAGGGAAAGGGAAAGGGAAAGGGAAAGGGAAAGGGAAAGGGAAAGGGAAAGGGAAAGGGAAAGGGAAAGGGAAAGGGAAAGGGAAAGGGAAAGGGAAAGGGAAAGGGAAAGGGAAAGGGAAAGGGAAAGGGAAAGGGAAAGGGAAAGCTCTTGCCAGATGGCTGCCCACAGTCCCAGTCTCCATCCTGCTCTCGAGGGTGGCAGAGATGTCCTGCCCTGCCCGTGCCGGGCCAGGGCCACCCCCAGCCGGCCCCGGGCTCGGTGGGAGCGCTGCTACTGCCGAGAGCCCCGGAGCCTTCACGTAATTAGAGCATCGCTTCACTTTTCAAAAGAGGGAAATAGGATGCAGGAAATTACCAGCCAGCTCGGCTGGAGCACTGGAAGGCAGGACGGCGATCGGTGGGGAAGCAGCCCCAGGGGAAGGAGCGCTGTCACTGGGACTCGCAGGGATGGCCGAGCGCTGCTCCCTGCTCTGCTTTCCTGCGTTTAGCCCCAAACTCTGCGGTGATGTGTAAGGAGGGAGGGAGGGAAGCCGAAGAAGCCAGGGGGATGGCCAGGGCAGGGAGGATGTGGTGCCAGGGCTGTGACAGTGGGGAGACCCCCGGCTCCGCACGGAGCTGGCTGCCAGCCCCCACCACTCAGCATTTCAGGGCTCCCCGAGGGCCGCACTCCCGCCAGGCAGGAAAAGCCTCGCGGTTACTCCATGCTTTAGGCATTCCCTGGTGAAAGCATTCCCATGGCAAACCGCCCTGCAATGGTCACTCCCTTCCCTGCAGCGCTCCCGAACTCCTTCCTCCCTGCTGCACCTCCCACGCCCCCTGACCCCCACTCTGCCTCACCTGCCATGGGAAACCCAGGGGGGAAACCCTTCCTGCCTTCCTGGGGTTTCCTCATCCTCCCTAATCTTTGCCTCCCCATCCCTCACTGTCTCCTGTCCCTGGGACACGGCTGATTCCCGCTGTCCTACGGCCCGAGCTTGGCTTAGCCCGGCGGGGCAGGGGCTGGCCGCCTTCCCCCGGGGCTCGGGCGCTCGGTGGGGCCCAGCACACGCCGGGAAGCTCTCGGAGCTTCCTCCGGCCGAGGGACAGCGAGCCCTGGGCTATGTTTAGCCCTGCGGCCGCACGCCGGGAAGTGCCCTTATCTCTTCCCACCTCCTTGTCCTCAGCCGTGCCTGGGCTAATCTCTGCTTGGCACCTTGAGCACCGCACTGCCCCACGCCGCCAGCACCCAGCGGCTTTTTGTTGTTATTTTAGTAATCTCCGTCACAACTTTTTTTTTTTTTTTTTTTTTTTTTTTCCCCATAGAACGGCCGCTGTCATCTCTGCCCCACGGAGGGAAAGAGCCGCCCCACGGCGGCCCCGGGGATGCTGCTGGCAGGGTCCGTGTCCCTGCTCATCTCTGGCGCTGCGGGGACACACGGGGGACACCCCGGGACAGCCGCACACGGGGGAGCAGAGCCGGGCACTGCTGTCTCATGGTGGGGATTGCCCCCGATTCACACCAAACCCTAGAACCGTGGAATGGTTTGGGCTGGAGGGGATACTGAAGATCAGTTCCACCCCCCTGCCAAGGGCAGGGACACCTCCCACTCGACCAGGTTGCTCCAAGCCCCGTCCTTAAACACTTCCAGGGATGGATGGGGCAGCCACAGCTCCTGTGTGTCCTTCCGATGTACAGGGTGTGCACAGACACGAGATCACAGCTCTTTCTGTCTCGCACGGGACATTTCAGAGCCCTCCTGGCAAGTGCTCCCCGACCCCTGCTCACCCCCTGCCCCGCGCTGCCCTCAGCACTCTGCCTTTGAACCTGCTGAACTCTGCTGCTCTCCAGGAAAACTGTTTCCCAGTTTGATTTAAAAACTTCCCGAGCCAGAGCTCGTACCAATTACTTAGCAGCGCATTGCTCCGGTTAATCACCAGTGACCATTTTTAGTAATAATTCCTGCGGGGCCAAGGACTGCAGGGAAATATCCGCTCCTGCCTTGCTCCCCTTCCCACCGTCTGCCCTGGCTTCTCCCGGGCACGGCATGTGCAGCGGCAGGCACATAAGGTCAGTGCATTTAGGGAAAAACATCACCGCTGAATTAGAGCAGCCGAGCCAGCGAGGAAATCCTAACGCTAATCCCTGATCTTTCACTGACACACGGCAAAGCTTGGCCGAGCCGGCTGCTTCCCTCCTCCCCAGCCACAGCTGGAAAACACGGATAATGCTGCATTACCTTCCCTGCAGGGCTGCTGCGATTAATAGCAGCAGAGAGCTCTGAAATCCTTCAGGGATGGGGATGGCAGGGATTAATACTCGGCTAGATGGTCCCTCAGGACCATTTGCCAATGCTGTGCCCCATTTTCTTTATTCTTTGCTATTTACTTTTATTTTTTTCTGGGACCTGGGTGGTGTTTAATCTCATTTGGCAGTTATGGATTGTCTCCAAAATAATCAATGTTTGTGCATTCATCTGCATCGCTCAGCTGATCCCACAGGGATGAGCATGCAGTGCTGGCAGGAGCCTCGGGCAGAGCATCCCCGCTCTCACTGGCCAAGGAACCAACTTTGCTCCACGTTTCCAAGGAGGAAACAAAACCTTTGGTGGTAGCAGGCAGCTCTGCCTCAAATGAATTTCGGTGCCGTCGGGAAAATACCCTGTGTCATCCTGCAAATCAGGCAGAAAATGATGCTCCCCATGCCCTCCCTCCTGCCTGTGCCCTTTGTAGGGGCACGCACGTGTGAGGATGGAGAATCAATGGATCCAGAATCTGCACATCGGAATATTTTCCCAGTGTTTCATCTTGTATCAAAAATCACTACAAAAATACAGCCCTGCCCTTTTGTCAGAAGGAAAATACCCAGAGTTCAGCAAACTGCCAAGTTTTTCATGTTCAAATTTCCACTGGCAGCTGCTCTCCGCAGCATCCCAGCCAGTCAAGCACCCCGTGGGATGCAGGCAGCCCCAGAGCTCCGGATCCACGCTGGCAAATCTTCCCAGGTCGGCATCCGCGTGCTTTGAGCTCGTCAGGATCTGTCACGTCATCAGCTGCGCAGAGGGCAACCAAGTCATGCGAGAAACGGGCATTTCTTAAAAAAATACAGGACCCGAAGCGTGAATCGTGGCTGAGTCACTGAAACACGAAACTCACTAAAAGGATGAATTAGAGCTATTAGAATATAGAGGTAATTACTCATGTGAACAATGCCCTGCTCGACTCTTTAATGATTACACAAATTAGTGCATAAAATTATGTTAATGGCTCTGCAAGAGGCACATCCACCCAGCCCGCCGGGCGGGAGGGGACGCAGAGCTGAGCCAGGTCCCCCTCGGCACCCAGGAGCAAACAGAGAGCGCCAGGAGAGGCTGCAGCCCGTCCTGCGGCTCTGCCGGGCTCTGTGCCTGCCCTGTCCCGCAGCTCTGCCAGGCTCCGTGCCTGTCCTGTGGCTCTGCTGCACTCCAGGACCATCCTGCAGTTCTGCCAGGCTCTGTGCCCATCCCATCCTTCAGCTCTGCCCTGCTCCATGCCCATCCTGTCCCACAGCTCTGCCAGGCTCTGTGCCCACCCTGTCCTGCAGCTCTGCCAGGCTCTGTGCCCATCCCATCCCGCAGCTCTGCTGGGCTCTGTGCCCATCCCATCCCGCAGCTCTGCCAGGCTCTGTGCCCATCCCATCCCGCAGCTCTGCTGGGCTCTGTGCCCATCCCATCCCGCAGTTCTGCTGGGCTCTGTGCCCATCCCATCCCGCAGCTCTGCCAGGCTCTGTGCCCATCCCGCAGCTCTGCCAGGCTCTGTGCCCATCCCATCCCGCAGCTCTGCCAGGCTCTGTGCCCATCCCGCAGCTCTGCTGGGCTCTGTGCCCATCCCATCCCGCAGCTCTGCCAGGCTCTGTGCCCATCCCGCAGCTCTGCTGGGCTCTGTGCCCATCCCATCCCGCAGCTCTGCCAGGCTCTGTGCCCATCCTGTCCCTCAGCTCCGCTGGGGTAGGACAAAGCACTGCAGGGACCATGCAACAGGCACATCACTAACTCACCTTCAGGCGTGTGGGAGAGGGGTTTTAAGGAACATTTATTACACAGGGACCTGCCTGGAATCTTCATTTTCCCTAATAATTCAGTTTTGTATTTGAAACTGCTCCAACTGCAATTCCAGATAAGCTGCTCTTCCCGTGCAGGTGCAGCGAGGATCATTCTGCACTCGACGTGGGGGACTCTCACCAAAGCTGGGGCTCTTTTAAGCCAATCTAGAAATGACTCTAATTTTGCTGCACAGCTAAAAACTCTGCTGTTATCAGGAGCAAGAAACCTCACGGCACAACCAGCTCGCACAGATCAACTAAAGAATCCCCTGTACTAAAGCAGAAGTTTCTGTTAGGAAAAAACACCCCAAACAAACAACAAGAAAAGAAAAAAGAACCCAAAACCCCAAACTGTGGTTTCTGGGAGAAACCACAGCTTTTCTAACCGTTTCTATTTCAGAGCTAGTGTTGGGTTTATTAAGTCCGGGGCTATCAGGACGATGTGCAATTAAGAAGAGATTCCCTCCCTCTCCAGGGCGCTTTCCCGAAGTGCTGGCACAATGAAGGCAGTATCGGGCCGGGCTGCCGGGCAGCTGCACGGCCCAGGGCGGCCCAGAGGGGCCACGCAGCCCCGGGGCGCACAATCGGCCTCAGTTGTACCAACAAAGCGGCACTATGGCAGCGCAGGAGCATCGCAACAGGCAGATCCCCGCAGGAGCGGCGCGGCTCAGCCAGCGCTGCCGGGGAGAAGCAGCGGGGAGGGAACGCTGCCTGCTCGCTGTGCAGCACAAACCCACCTGCTTCGGGGTGGAGAAAGGATTTAGGAGAGGGGGTTACGCTCGGATGTCCTCTCTGCTTTAACAAAGGCGATTCCATTTCCCTACCCCTTCCCACCTTCTTCAGGGAGAACGGAATCTCAAAACACTTCATTTCAGGAAGAACATGTTCATGAAAGAAGACACCTGGTGCCTTGGCTGGCATATGTTGAAATCCTAGCAAATACCTGCCCGGAAAAGGTGCTGGTGGAACAGCCACCGTGGGCTGCCTGCCTGCAGCCAGCCCATTCCCACTAATGCATCGTTATTATAGGATATTAAAATCCTAAAACGTGATTATAGGATATTAAAATCAGTGCCAGCTTCACCCACCAGCCCCAGCTGGGTGAGTGGATGGCTCCCAGGAAGCAGATTTCCCACGGGGGAAGTCAAACAGGCACTTACTCAGATTCACTTTCACCCTTGGGGAAGCTGAAGGGCAAAAGAGACGGCACCAGGCTCCACGGGTTGTGCCAGGCACGAGTGTTGCTCCCAAAACTCACCGACTCCTCAGCACCTCTGTCACAATGTTAATGAACTCATAACGTGGTATAATTAAAAACTGAGAGTGTGTCAGGAGGCACAGCCTCCTCCAGTTAACTTCTCCTAATGCTGTCAAACCTGGTTCATAGCACATTTCTGAGATATTAATTTAATTCCTCTATTTTATGTCAATCAGAGAACATGATGTTCCCCCTGAGGATGGTGGAACACTCTGGATCAGAATCTGAAATTAAAACACAGGGCACTTGGGGAAAGCCTTGCTTCACCCTGTGGTTTCCCTGCTCCAGCACTGCCTGGCTGGCTGCTCGCATCACGGCGACAGAAACAATTTTACAGGAAAAAAGGGAATGTGGGAGAGCTCCACACTGGGAACTGGTTTATTACATGATCTCAAAGTGTTTCACAAACACCACAGCTGGGACACAGAGAACAAAATGAGTGGGTGATGCTGGGGCTGGAAGAGACCAGCAGCTCCTCCTTGGGTGACCCGAGCTCTCCCCTTGGAGGGGGAAAGCCAGGAGAAAGAATCCAGGAGTGCTCTGTTCCTGCCCATTCTCCAGGTGAAATGGAAAGGCAGCCTCTCCACACCACAGGGAGGATTGCACCTTCTGCCAGAGGTGCGGTCCCCGCCACAGACTCCGTGGCAGAAGCTCTCCAGGAAGGTGGACTCCAGGAACACTCCACAAAGCCCCAAGTAGAGAACACTGCATTCCCACCTCTTCTTCCTGGCAGTGCCCTCCCGGAGCATCCACAGGGTGATCCAAACCACTGAGATAATCTCAGGAGCAAACAATCCTCAGGTAGTTCCCACTCCACACACAGGTGAGACTTGGAGCACATGCTGCACCCACTGGCTCCCTGGTGCCAGAAGCAGGCTTGACAAATTACAGCCTTCCTGAGCCTCCAGCACACACCTCGTACAGGGAATTCCGAGTTACAACCTTCCTGAGCCTCCAGCACACACCTCGTACAGGGAATTCCGAGTTACAGCCTTCCTGAGCCTCCAGCACACACCTCGTACAGGGAATTCCGAGTTACAGCCTTCCTGAGCCTCCAGCACACACCTCGTACAGGGAATTCCGAGTTACAACCTTCCTGAGCCTCCAGCACACACCTCGTACAGGGAATTCCGAGTTACAGCCTTCCTGAGCCTCCAGCACACACCTCGTACAGGGAATTCCACGTCCTACTCAGCTGAACTGCCCCTGAAATCGGTGTTCCAGATATCCATGAGATCCTGGTGAACCTTAGAGGCACCAGCTCTTCCTGGACTCCCTGGCTCAGAACTAAAACCTGTAAGGGGGGACAGTGATCCCTTGGGTGTGCCAGGGTCCTTCACCCCTCCTGCCCGTGCGTGCTTTGCAGAGGAATCCTCTCCACACTCCAGTCCTGGCACACCAATCTCTTCAGGTTGTGAAACACCCTGAGCACACCTGTACCCTTTGAAATCACTTTCAGCTTCCTTCACTGCCTGTGCTGGACCAGGGCAATTCCCAGCACTTTGGGGTTTTTGGGCCAAACTTCACCTTTGTTGCCACAGAGCCCCCACTGCCCCCATTTCCCACATCCTCACCAACTTCTCCAGCAACAGCCACTCACCTTCCCCAGTGCCACGGCCTCCTTTGGGCATGTAGCCCACAGGGGCAGGTGCCCTGGGCCAGCCTGGCCACAGGTGCCACAGGGCTGCAATCCCATGCCCACAGCTCAAGGAACACTCACACAGGACCCCAGCTCCTGCTCCATCCTCCCACACCAGTAATGGCCACACAGACCAGTCCTGCCCCATTTATCCCCAGGACAAGCCCATAAATCCATTTTCCCCATGTGATCTCCTACCAACACCCAATGCTCCCTCCTTTAAGCAGGGAGAATTCATTCTTTTCCCCTCCCCAACTACTAAATTCCACCCATTTCCCAGGGAACTGATCCTTTATTGAGGAGAAGCTCAAACATGGACGCTTCCTGCGGAACACTCCCGGCTCTGTTCCACACAAAAGGCTTTTGTCCGGCTCCCCAACGCGAGGGCGGCGGGCGAGGACGAGACTCTGCGACCAACGATGACACGGGGAGTGTTTTTGTAAAAATTTTATTTGTCAAAGAAAAAAAAGCAACGGCCAATTGACACCTACGTCATCTTTAACTCCAATTTTGGTCTTTAAATTTAGAGAAATGACTTATTTACTTTTATTTTTTTTAAACAAACCCCCCTTTTTCCCCTTTAAGGTTTACCATCTACTCGTGCTGAATCCTTCCAAGGAGATTGCTCCAGCGTACCTCTCCAGGTCCTCGCTTTGCTCCTTTTACCAAAAAAATGCAAAACTCCATCGTGCATCTTAAGGGCTCCAATCGTCAAAAATAGGAAAAAAAATATCTTTGGAATAGCCAATTGAGTTGAATAAAAAAATCCACACGAATGCGGTTTGGTTGGGGCAGGAATCCACTCCTATGTTCCTGGTAATTTGATCCCGCTCCATGAATCCTTGTAATTCAGCCTCCCTATCCTATCCACATTATGATTTGAATCCAATGATCCAGCTCCAAGGATTGGGATCCAGTGAGCCCTCTCCAATCCAAACCTTTATAACCAGCAAAACCAAAAAAGAGGAGGCAAAAAGTTAGATACTGTAATGAAAAAATAGGATTCTGGGGAATGATCAGTTATGTTTGCCATCAATTAATTCAGATGTACAGTAATAACTATCAATTCCCCAAAACAAACTTTCCAATGGTGATGCTCAGATAATTTCTTTAGAAATGTTAATTACTATTTGGAGGAAACATTGTAAATATTTACAATATGTCAACTGGAAATGCCAACATACTCAGCGCATTGGTGGGTACGAGGTTTTGTGGTTGTAAAAAATGGTTTTACTAAACTGGAAAAGCTTTAACTGCTAGGTCTATCCACCTACTATGGAATGGCTGGACTACAGCTGCACTCCCAGCTGGAGGGAACGTTAACAATCAGTGTTTTCACACGGATCGTGAGTCAATCGTGAATTAGTCTGAGGGGGAAGGGCTGAGACTTAAACTATTCCCCACTAGGTTTGCTATTTTTATTTTGCTTTCATTCTGGTACTTATAAAAATGCAACAGCCACGCTGTATCAGTCACACAGAGGACATGCAGATTTTAGCAGTATTGATATTATACTCTGATTGCAAGTTCTACTACAAGTGTACGGATACTACGGACATGGACACTTGTAACCAAACGCTGCGGGACAAATAAACCAATACTCCCCCCCCGGCCCCGGTTATTCCTTTAAAAAACTAGAATGGAATAGAGAATTACAAAAGCAGGGATTTGGCCACAATTGCCCCCCCAGAAAAGGAAGTTTTAAAAGAGAAGAGCAATCGCAGCCTGCGGTCACGAGAACATGCCTGAAGCGACACGTGGGGACACGTAGGTGCTCGGTCTCAATTCCCCTGTCTCTCAGTATAAGGTCAATACTGCCAAGTTCATCTGTGACAATAGCACTTGGAGTCATACCATTGCCTCCATTATTGATCTGATCCTCCTCAATCCTCCTTTTGACAATCCTAAAATGATTGACATGTGCTCCACAATCCTTTAATCCAAAGCATTCTTAATCCATCTCTTCAGATATGTCTACAGAAAGACACACGAAAAGGCAAGATAAAATGTAAGATCCCGCAGAAGAGACAAGTTAGCCACAAACATCCCAACATCCCCAGCTCGTCTCGACCACAGCGCAACACTGAGACATTTACACAGCAATACCACAGCTCCAAGAATGTTGGTATTGAACTAGAACTAAACCGGAACAATCCTGACTGACAGCAATTAAAATACAATTTACCAAAGACAGGAGGGGAATGTCGGTGTGGAGGAGCAAATACTCACTAGGGATTTTACACAAGAATGCAATTCAACAACTTCAGCCAATTTGAGTAAAACAGTTGGAATTTAAAAAAAAAATGAAAGACTGTACTAAGTAAAGGAAAACTGTGTACAACATGGGGTTCTACAAAAAGATCAGAGCTAGAGTGATGTTTATGTACGAGATCGGGATCTGCTGTGGCGGGGAGAGTAGCGTGGAGATCCTCTGCTTCTTCTTGGGGAATAACTGCGGCTTCTGCTGTTGCTTCGACTACGGCTCCTGCTACGACTACGGCTGCGGGACCGAGATCTTCCATAGCTTGGGCTTCTTGGGCCATCAACTTTAACACGGATGTAGGCAGTTTCTCCCTATTGAATAGACAGAACTTTCGATTGAAACGTCGAGGCTTCAGGGCCATGTTTCAGGCATGCTGACAGACTGCAGACAGCGTTACTACGGCCGGGACAGACAGCAGAGCTTACACGTCTATGTCCAGCCTGACCACACACTTATTTAGCTGCTTTGTAACCAAACAATGAACACCACACGTTCCTTACCTTCAAATCCTACTGTTAAGCCCCTTGTATCCAATTTCTGGCCAAAGAAAGTGTGATACCTACCTCGTGAGATCTAAATTTAGTGTTATCCAGCTTTCGCACAGCGTAGGTCATGTCTTCCTTCCGCACAAACTCCACGACACCAGTGCCATCTCGGAAAACATCAGCATAACATACATCACCTGCTTCACGCATGTGATCCTTTAAATCCTGCCAACTTCCACTTGGAGGCAGCCCTACAGAAAAACCAAGACGTGACTTTAAAACCGGATTAGAGGCTCACCTCCTCTTTACAGCATCTGCAGCAGGCGCAGCAAAGGAGAGGAGCCCTCGGCATCGGGGGGACACCACTCCTCCCCTCCCGAAGCACACGGGGCGATGCTTTTTAAGGAGAAGCTCGCAGCAGCACCGCGCCTGCAGGACCCCGGGGGAGCACTTAGGCTGAGAATGAGCAATGACTCACCCGAGACGATCACTCTGTACTCCGAGCGCCGGGACGGGGGGCCGTACCTGCCCCGGGGGGCTCCTCCCCCTCCGCCGCCGCCGCCGCCTCTGCCGGTGCCGCGGCCGCTCCGAGGGAACTCCACGCGGAGGCGATACCCATCGTAGTCGTAGCCGTCCCGCCCGTAGACGGCGTCCTCCGCGTCCCTGCGGGCGGCACGGGGTGGGCGGTGAGCGCGGCCGCCGCACCGCCCGCCTTTGTTCCCGCTTCCCGCCCGCCTCTCCCCGGCCGCCGCCTCTCCAGGCCCCGTTAGCGCGGCCCAGGCGCGCGGCGATGCTCCCGGGCGGGCGGCGGCGGCTCCGCCGGGGCTCTGGGGCCCAGGGCAGCGCCAGAAGGGTCTCACCTGGGGTCCTCAAACTCGACGAAGGCGAAGGGCGGGCCTCCGCGGCGGTTCTTCAAGTCGATGTCGCGGATGGCGCCGTACTTGTAGAACACGTCCTCGATGTCCTTGGTGCGGATGTCGGGGGGCAGGTTCCCCACGTAGATGCGGCAGTCGTTGTTGCCGGCCGGGCCGCGGATGACGCCGCCGCCGGACATGGCGAGGTCGGCAATGTTTGCGGCGGCGCGGGGCGGTGCGGGCGGCGCGGGGCGGCGGTGGCGGGGCCGGGCCGGGCTCTCGGAGCGCTCGTCACCTCCCCCGACCGCCGCTTCAAAATGGCGCCCGCGGCTCCGCTCGCGCTGCCTCTGCGCGCACCGATCTCACCCCGGGACGCAGCACCGGCCGCAGCACCGCCCGCACTCACGGCGGGCCAGCAGCGCACGCGTCTGCCGCCGCGCCCTCGCTCTTCCGCCCCGCGCAGGCGCGGTTCCACCGCAAAGTAGTCCCTCTGTTCTCGCCGCTCCGGAGAAGCTGAGTCCGTGCGGGTGGCGCAGCTGTGGGAAGCGAGGCTGCGGGAGCTCAGTTACACTCTGGGGAGCCGCCGTTCCCCGCGGCAGGAGAAAGACGCGCCTCCCGGCAACGGCTTAAACAGCGGAGGCTGCGTGACGTCACGTCCGGTGCGGCGCCCCGCGCCTTTAGGCCCGGCCGGGGAGGGCGCGCCCCACAATGCACTGCGCGGGACGGCGGGCGCGCTGGGCGCCGAGGGGGGGGCGCCTCCCACAATGCACCGCGGGGATGGCGCGGACGGTGCCCGCCGTGTCCCCCGGGTGTCCCCGCCGTGTCCCCGCTGTGTCCCCGCCGTGGCCGAAGGGCCGCAGCGCCGCGTTCAGTGCTCTGTCCCGGTGTGCCGTGCCTCGGGGAACGGAGCAAAGCTCTGCTCGCTGCCCGGAGGGCAGGACCCAAAATGGCCGCCCCGGGGCACGGGTAGCGAGACGGGCCCCGAGCTCACACATCGCCTTCAGCAGCTCAAGTCCGGCTTTAAATCTCGGGTTTGGGGTTTTCCCACCGCTCGCGGTGTGTTTTTGCAGTCCTGAACCCCTAGGATGGTTCCTGGGGGCTTTTGCATCCAGCATTTGCAGCTGAGCGTGACGAGCTTGGGCAAAACAAACTTTAAGAATGAACTTGAGTTGGTGCCTAAGTTAATAAAAGTGGAGGAACAAAAAGCCTTAATAATTGAGGCAAAGTCGCATCCCAAGTGGATACATTTGGGAACACTGCTGAGGGCTGCGTGCTGCTGCAGAAGAACATTGTGTACTGTGCATTTATGAAGGTTTAATGTAGGGTCATGTGAAAAACAGACTCAAAATAAGGCAAAAAAGGATATCCTGGGGAAGAATCAGTACAATAATATCCAAATATGTTTATAAAATTGTAATTTGGATAAAGACACTTTATATTTACAGTGGAGTACTCTGCATTGTCACAAAGCCCTCACAGATGTGTTAAAGCAGCTTTCAAGGGAGAAACCATTTCAGTGTGCCCTGCCCACGAGATGATACAAAAATGTGAGGTTGTGCAAAAAAATACTGAAATAAATGATCTTGTGGAATCTAGGTGTCTCATTGATTGATCCCTGGGTGTTTGTATCAGCACAAATGTGGTGCTGGAGAGGTTTGGTCACTGAAACCACCATGAGGGGTTAAAACAGTGTTGGGGAGTGGAGAAAACCCTTTTAGGCTCATGAGTTAATTAAGGGATTGTGAAAAATGCCTCCTGGCTCTCTCTTGGAGCCCATCATGCTGCCCTCATTTTTCACATGTTAATGAAAAATGCATATTCCTCTGGAAAAACAGCAATCCGGCGGCTGACAGGGAAGTATTTTCAGGATAACATCACAACCTGTGTGGCTGTTACAAATGCTGCTTTTTCTCTCCCTGAGGAGGAGGATGAGAGATCCCTGAGAGGCAGCGATGCCTCTGCTCCAGGGTTTTGAACAAGGAATGTCCCTGTTGGGTCACCAAGGGATTAAATGACAGCAGAGAGGTGGGGTGAGAGCCCATCTTCACAATAGGCAAAGGGTAAATTCCCAGCTGCCTGGGATGTTCTGCATGTGTGACAGAATTTTAGGGTTTTGCAGTTCCTTTTGTAGTGGAACACAACGTGGTGAGCAGCGAGTGCAGTGCCTGTGAGGATCTATGTAACTTCAGTGGGTGATTTGGGGGAAATAATGGGGTTTTAAGATTATTTAGCAAGCTACTCACAATTTAACAAACTGTTCAGTTACTTGCCAGCTCAGAAGAAACCCCTTTTGGAGTTCCCATCCCTGGGAGTGTCCAAGGAATGTCAGGACGTGGCACTCAGTGGGGTGGTCTGGGTGAACAGGGTGGTGATGGGTCAAGGATTGGACTCAGTGATCTTGGAGGTCTTTTCCAGCCTATGATTCAGGGATTCTGTGGTCCCTGGAAGTGTCCAAGGCCAGGCTGGACAAGATTTGGAGCAGCCTGGGACAGTGGAAGGTGTCCCTGCCCATGGCAGGGGGTGGAACTGGGTGAGCTTTAAGGCCCCTCCCAACCCAAACCTTTCTGTGATATTAAAAAACCCCAACAAGTCCCCTTCCCACAAAAAAAACCCAAATACAAAAACAACAAAACAAACCCTACAAAGATCCTGATTATGCCTTTCCCAGGTGTAGGGAATCTCTATCCTTTGCCAAGAAATGAGTCTCTATTTTCAAAAACTTATTAAAACCATGGAAAGTTATTCTTAAAGGCATCATAAACCAATAGTAAGTTTGCCTGCTTGGTGAAAACCCCGTTGCATAATTTCTTTTGTGTCTGAATAATCCTCATAACTGCTTTAAATGATTCTCTTAATTACCTTAATGAAGTGTCTCTTTATAGAAGTATTAGATGTTTTCTTCCTCATTACCTTCCTTAGGTCTGTGTTATCAGTGGAGTGTTTAGTTGGATATGCTGCACAGCACTTATTTCTCAGAGTAATTTTTGGCTTCCTATCAAAACACATATGTGGGGAATTAATAAGTTATGTAGAAAATAAATTACTGGGAAGGAAAAGGCAAATAACCTTGCTAAAAAAAAAAAGATGCCAACTACTGTAAAATGACAAGTTTTTGTTCTCAAAATGGGAGCAATGGAAACTAGGGCTTTCCAAGGGAGAATAATGCAAATATTACCCATATAACATCATGGCTTATTGTTGTTCCTGATGAAGCTTGGGAAGCAGGAGTTTCCCAAGCAGAGCTGCAGGGCTGGGACTGTGGCCCATGGCCTGTCATCGCCCAGCTCTGTCACAGAGAACCTGTTTGTCCTCATCCTTGCTACAGAGCAATCCAGCTGGGATTAGTCCTGACTAATCTTACTGTGTTGCAAAATAACAGTTCATCAAAGCTCAGATTGTTTGGGAGAAAAGGGTCGGTTTTTTAAGAGGCATCTGAAGTTATAATGTGGTTTTTTTTTGAGAACTGAGCAATAAATTGTCCAAACTTGCCATTTCCCTCCTGTAACAGTCCTTTGAAATCTGCTGCTGGAGGGGTTTCCTTGGCATTTCACCAGTAACTTGAAACCACACGGGTTGAGTCTTTGGAGGTGAAACACAAAGCTGATATTTTGTGTGTGTGTGTGTGTGTGTGTCCATTTTAAATAATGCTTCAAAGATATCAAACTTATTGTTTTGCATGTAGGAAAAAGATGCAAAAATACCAGTCTGACTTTTTCAGAGAAACTCTGAGCTTAAGATAAGACAAGGAAAGTGTGTGTAAGCTCAAAACGAATTCCCATAGCAGTGGATGATGACAGAGCTCGTTTTGTTTATGCAGATTTATCTGTAAGCAAAGAGATTTCCTCTGCACATGCTGGGGCATGTCTGGATGCAAACGGAAAACACAGCACACTGCCAGTGGGAATTTTTCCTGGAAGCCAGCCCAAAAGGACACACATGGGTGGAGGCTTAAAGGAGAAAAGCCAGATGAGCAGAGGTAACGCCACCGGAATTCAAATCGTCCCAGGTGGATTGGGAATTCTCATTTTCAGAATTTCCAAAAGTCTGCTGTTTTTCCTGTGTGAGAACAGCTATACCATACAGCTGGCTCCATGATGTGCTCAGATCCAAGGTCCCTGAAGCAGAGCAATGGGGCACAGGGAAGCAGAATCACTTAAATTTTGTATGATTATTTGTGAGGCTGGTAGGAATAAAAGGTTAATTAAAAAAATTAAAAATAACAAAAATCATGGCTTTGCTGTGACTTCTGCTGTCTTGTTTTCACGTTACTTGGATTTGTAGCGATTCCCACATGCCAGCACACCACGGCTGGGGCTGGGAGGGAAAGGGGCAGCAGTTAGCATGGACCAGAAAGTTTCAATGAGCCCCCCAAACCCATTTTCTTGGATTTATTTCCGTGGGAAGAGATTTCTGTTCCTCCAGAGCTCTGCCATTGCTCCCTGCCTCCCGCTGTCACCGAATATCGTGGCAGCTGCTTGCGTTGCTCTTCCCTCTCCCTGCCTGGTGGGATGCTCCAAGGCCTGACGTGGAGAGGGAGGAAAATGAATGCAAACTGTCAATGTAAATAAACCTGCTAACATTTATTCCTGCTGAGGAATAAATAAGTGGAAAGGAGTGAATCCATTTGGGTCGCTCATTCCAGAGGGAACCTCGCGGTTTGGCGGGGACTGAGCAGCGAGGGTTTTCCTTTTGCTGTTTTTCCCTGTGCATTTTCCTGGAGTTGCCTCCTTTCCCCTCGATTTTCCCACACCCCAGGCATGTGGCACAAAGCTGTCTGAGCTGTCCACACTGGGATCCAGTGAGGAGCTGCTGCCATAGCGCACCGCTGGCACAGCTCCTGCAACAGCAGCCCACCGGCCCCTCCTGGCACTTCCCTTCCCACCCCTTGTGCTCTAACTCGGAGTGAGCGGTGCCATCCTGATACACGGAACTGAAATGGTGTTTGCATTAGAGCTGTGTTGATAGTTTCTTATCTGGTGTGTGGTATCTGTCACTGTCCCCACCAGGACACCGCAGGGCCGTGGCACACAGGGCAGCGGCAGCTCTGCACTTACACATCCCGGGGATGTCTCTGTGGGGCCATGCCATCAAGGCAAGCCTTGGGAGCGTGGATAGAGCTGGATCTCTTTGTTCTCCAAAAATAACCCAAATTTGCCAGGCCTGAGTGGTTTTTAAAAGGAGGTTTTCCATTAGCTTTCCGTGGAGAGCCGCTGGCAGCACTGGCGACGTCCCCGCTCCCTCCCCAACCTGGGGCTTTCAGCACCATGCGGCCCCTGTGGCATCAGTGAGGGTTTGCTGATTTTATTTAACACAAGGAACTACAATGAAAGAGAAATGCATTAAGGTTGGTTTCAAGCAGAATATTTTTAAATACAAATAAAGTTTTTGGAGCTGTTTTGTGGGCACTGTAACTTTATGTAAACACTGGAAGAGGCTGCGATAACCATGTGAAACAAAAACTCACGGAGACCAGGGTGGGAGGGACACTGAGCCATATATTTTTCCTGTCAGAGCTCAATGAAAGGCAAATAAACGAGGAAAAATAAACTCAACGTTTACAAAAGACCCAGCGTGGGAGCAGCTGCCAAGGTCCAGAGCAGTTTGCTGATCCCAGTGCCCAGGTACTGCTGAAAAGATTCTTCTTGTACTGGAAATCCTGTTCAATCCTGTTCCACAGCATTTTATTATCCAGACATTCCTAATCTAGGAAACCTCATAGTTCATATCGCACTAATTCTTAAGGAGAAGAGTGGAAAGTAAGTGCTTCTAAATGAGCAGGTTAAAAGATGTGTCAGAAATTAGGAGCAGAGCCCCAGCAGTTGCTGTTCCATGCTCTGCTTTGCAGAGCAAAGGAAAAACAAAAACAAAACTATTTCATTTATGTATAATATTAGACTTGATGTACCACAGCAGCCCAACTAAAACATGAAATATAACCTATTTTTTTTTCTAATAGGCCTTTTAGGTGCCCCCTTTCTTGAGGGCAGTAAATAGGAATATCAGGTCTTTTTCAGCTGTGTCATTTAGAGCATGAACAATGGATACTAATTTAATCATTTCCCAAGAAGCATATTAGTATTTTTATCCTCTGAAATCCACATGAGAAAGAAAGGATCCAAGGAGCAGAAGCTACCTGGGATGAGGAGCCTGGGACAGCTGGGCTGGCAAGGGCAGGGAGCTGCAGCACCAGTAAAAGCTGTAGCTGCTCCATGGGAACCAGTTAACCATAAATCCAAGGCTTTGGATAATGTCCTGGCACACCAAGAACTTGACTTCTTCATTTGTCTTCCTGTTCCAGAGGGTTTCACTGCACACATGCACGTGTGGCATCCCCGTGAGGCTTTTTTGCTGTTAGCAGCAGACAATACCTGTGCTGCCGGGCTGAGGTTGAGCACAAAGCAGTGCCTCCCCTTCTGTTTGCTCTGAGAGCATCAATGCTGGCACTGGGCAGTTTTTCTCCTCTAGGGCTCATTTTTGTTTATTATTCCCCTTTTTATTCTTCCTTATCCGCCCAAACTGATTGCATGCCTGCTTGGCATTAAACACGAGCTGAGCACATCTGTGATAGACTGGGGCTGAAGAGGCCCTGGGCACTGGTGGGATTGGAATGAGCTGGAAATACATCTTCCAGACCCCTACATTGGTGGTTTACACTGAGGGCACAGCTTTGGGTGTCACTGCCGTCCGCTGGCTTCTGGGTGCTCCTCAGCAAAGCCAGGTGTGTGTGCTGGTGGCTGAGCACAGGCTGGCCTGGATCCCAGCACAGAGGCTCACCTGGATCCCAGCACAGAGGCTCACCTGGATCCCAGCACAGAGGCTCACCTGGATCCCAGCACAGGGTTTCACCTGGATCCCAGCACAGAGGCTCACCTGGATCCCAGCACAGAGGCTCACCTGGATCCCAGCACAGAGGCTCACCTGGATCCCAGCACAGAGGCTCACCTGGATCCCAGCATGGAGGCAGAGCTGTCCCAGGGCACTGAGGGCTGTTCCCAAGGCCACGTGCCCATGCAGAGTGGTGCTCTCCTCCCACGGATATTTCCGGGCCGTGGGACCTAAGCAGTTGTAACATTCCCGTAAGAAAAGCACCACCTTTGCAAACTTCGGCAATGTTTGGCTGGAAGCCTCTGCTCTTTGCTTTTGGCCATGAAGTGCATTCCTGACACCTCTCCCTGTGTATCCATGATAACCATCTCCTCAGACCAGGGATGGGGCTGGACCCTGCCCAGTAACCCCCACCCTGGGAATTGTCAAACAGGGGATGGGGTGCACTTGCAGCTCCAGACAGGAGTTTTCCTGGCTCCTTCTGGATATGCCAGATGGAGGTGGATATGGGCTGTGCTCTCCTCTCTTCCTGCTCCTGCCCTCGTGCCCTCACTGAGCCTTTGGGTTGTGCTGGCTCAGAGCAGTGCCCTGCAGAAAGACAACCCTTCCCTCTTCATTTCCAAGGCCAATTAAGCGGGAGGCAGAGTAGCCTTAAGCATTCTTCTAATTAAAACAAAATCCCTCATGGCCTCTTATATACAGAGAGATATTAGAGACTTCAGGGTTGTATAAAATGTGTATTTATTGATCAGATCAACTGTTGCAGTTCCTTCTGTAGAGTTCATTGAGATCATCAACATGACCAGGCTGGTGAGGAGGGCAGGAGGGCGTTTGGCCTGAGCTTTCAGTGATGCCAACCCAGAGCCTGCTATACATTACATTTATACATTTATACATTTGTATGCATTTATATGCATTGAAATGCACAGCTACCCAGCCAGGCATCACCTCCAACACCCATGGGGTCCTGCTTTCCCAGGCTGTTCCCTGGATATGGTTTGTGGAGTTGTACCACAGGGGGTTGTTTCTGGCTGCTTTGCTTCTGAGCCCACTCAAATGGCTGTTTTTTTCTACTGCAGGAAGGCAAAAGCATTTCTGGTAAAGCCTCAGAGTGCTTGAAGGACAGGACATATTTTCCAGGGAGAAGCAACCACTCAAAAGCTTTCGCAGGCTGAGATTTTGTGCTCAGCAAGTTGCTCCAATTTGAGGCACAATCCTAAGAAATGTGAGTGTGTGGTGGAAATGTCTGCAGGCCTGGATTAAAGCAGTGCTGGCAGATGAGGCTGTAGCTTCCATAAGATAAACATTACAGAAAAATAGTGTAAATACGGGGGATTCTATTTTTTTCCCCTCATTTTTTCCCTCACTTGGGCCAGGAACTGCTAAAGCTTAAATAAATCATTGCAGAAGTGAGACTGACCTAAATTATTCTACACAGTGGAGACCTTGTCTCCTGCTTTTGGAGATTCTTTTATTTAAGCTGTGCCAGAACAGGGTTTAAGTTGTCTGTACAGCAGTAGCTCCTTCCTACGCCCTGGGGAGCTCGGGGGAAGGTGTGAGATCGGCTAGCGTGTGCCAGCAAGGATGCTGGGGAGGCAAAGCCACCAGCTCACACACGCTGGGGGAGCCAGCAGGGATTTTTGGTGCCACACCATCCCGTGCTCGGTGCTGGCAGCTTTCCCTGCCCTGGGTGGGGCTGTCGCGGTGCCGGGCTCCACTTGTTCCCAGTGAACATGCAGTCCAGTGCCTAATTAAGTCACGCATGTGTGTCTAATCAGGGAATGCACAAGTGCCCAGATAATTGGCATTTGAGCACCCATGGATGTCATGCTTCAGCATCCAAACTGACCCTGCATGAGCACGCACAGGTTCACACTTAGAGCTCACACAAGAGCAGGGTTATTCCTGCAGGGAAGCTGCGTCAGTGCATCCGTGGATGGCTCATTCCCGTGCCCATGAGCCCCGATCAGGGCATGCATGAGCACCCGGGCAGTTCACGCATGGGCTCCCGTTATTTGGCCCATAAATGCCCAATTAGCCTGTGCATGACTGCTCAATCATTTCATGCATGACCACGCAAAACCACTAAGTGGTTTTCATATGGTTTGCCTGTAGGTTCACTGGTGAGCACCCAGTGTGTTCCCAGAGCAGGGTGTCCCCTGGGGACTGCAGCCTGTGGCTGGACAAGGAGCAAGGAGTTGGAGGGAGTGCAGCACGGAGATGTGGCTGACATGGATGTGCTGAGGTGGAGCAGGAGGAACCCCCACCTTGCAGCCAGCCCAAAGCCACTGGCTTGTCTTGGCACCTCCCAGCTCCTCTGACGGCAGCACCATGCTCTGCATGACCACAGGAACCCAGCTTTGGCAAGTGCTCTGGCTCACAGGAGGGTGGAGTAAATGATCAAAACGGCCCATCCAGCCTTAAAAATGTAGGAAGCCTTTGATGTGCAGGCAGGACGCCTTGAAGATAAACCACGTGTGGTGTAGGGTTTGTGCGGGAGCCCAACAGCCCAACGAGAGGGAGCACAGAAAAAGAAAAATGGAGAAACTCAAAATAAAATTACCTGTCATCCTGGCCCTCGCCCTGCAGGCCCTGCAGGCACTGTGTCCCCTACCCCTGCCCCATGGTCGACTCGGAGCCCTGCACAGCCCACTGTGGGAATGAAGCCACAAGACACAGTCACAGAGCACGTGGCTTTGATGTGACCTTTCCTTCAGTGTTTATGTTGTCTCCAAATCCGTTTTTTTGTTCAGGAGAGATCAGATTAAAGGGAGTTGCCAGCCCTCAGTGCATCCAGCCAGTCAGGGAGCCTGGCCTGGGGTGTTGGGAGCTGGGAGCAGAGGGCTGGGTGGCTTCTCGCCCCTCATCCCCCTGCAGGCACTGAGGCAGTTCTTACAACCCTGTGCTCCTACAACCCTGCCGAGATTCCAGAGAGACGTCCTTATTTATGGATCCTGCATGAACTGCACACCGCAAGTCACTCACAAAAACTTGCAGGGAGCAGCTGACCTGAATCCATATTAATAAGGCTCACAAGTCGTGGAGTGTTTTCTCTCATGCCTGTGGGATGGCAGGAATGCGCTGCCTTGTGGCACGCAGGGTTTAGACAAAAAGCTGTCTATAGCCTGTCACATTTTTAAGCCCGTTAGCCTTGGAGATAAGCCCAGGCTGCCGTGCCGTGGTGCCACGCTGCAGCTGCCTCTGCTCCAGGACAGGCCTGGGGAGATGAGGAGCGATGGCTCCGGGCAGGCTGGAGACAGGGAAAGGCCATGCTGGCTGTGGGGACGGCATTGGGGTTTCAGAGCCCTGGTGTGTGATGCTGCTGGGAAGTGTGGGGTCTGGTCCTACAGAGGAGCATTTCTCCTTGGGCAGGGACACCTCAGCCTCTGCACTGCCTGGCTGCTTCCACAGCAGTTACAGGGCAGCACACTCTTCCCAGCTGGGAAACCTGGGGGACAGTCCCAGGTCTGGTATTCCTGCACTCCGGTCTCACGTCGGGATGAAAACCTTTGCGGATCAGGCAATAAACCAGGGGACTTGGGTCTTCTCTTGCTGTTAAAGGACCACTCATGGTGTCCAAACCCTCCATGTCAGCTGTGGCAGCTCTCGCGGGAGGTTTTAGAGCCTTTCCTTTTATAGGGCTTTTTCTTTTTCCACAGGATTTATCCAGGTTCAATAGCAGGGATTCAGGGAGATAATAACATACATTAACCAGGGCGCTGGAAACTGCTTCGCAAACAAGATTGATCAAAGCAGCCCAGGATGGAGAGCAAACCCTCCGGAATGTGCTTTGCAAAACACTTGCCAGAACAATTGACTCCTGGTAAAAAATAACACATTGGGCAGCCCTGGGGGGCTGTGCCAGGGAGGGACCCAGCTCCAGCAGCCAGAATGCTGGTGGGGGGCTGCAGCCATGAGCATTTGTGGATATGATGAAGTGGCCAAAGCCCCCTTGGGATGGAGCAGCAGTCCTGCTCCAGGGTGCCCACACTCTCCATTCCACTCCAGAGGGGAATTAATAGAAGGTGCTTTACTGCTGCTCTTGTTTTTATTGATTACTGGCAAAGAGAGTGACTGATGGTGGAGTCTAGAGAAAGGAAGGGAGCAGAGGTGCAGGGGACACGTGGGGGGAGGAGGAGAGAGGGAAGGAATTCCTGCAGGAGATGAAGGTGACATTTCAGCTGTGGATCTGTGCTATAAAATAAGTCAGTGTGCCACATCCATGGCAGGGCAGAGCAGAAATAATGGGCTGAGTCATATCAAAGTGAGTTTAGGTTAAATAAGAAAAATTTCCTGGGGGGGATGTTTCTGCAGAGGTACAGCATGGAAGGAGAGCTGGTGGAAGGAATGCTGCAGCCACACTCACACTGTCAGCCCTGCATTTGGATCTCAGACCTCTACATTTCTTGTGGCACAAAGTCTGTGCTTTTTCACTTGTAATCACCTGGGATTGGAATCACATCCCAGGGGAAGCATGTGGCCACAGGGCAGGAGGAGCACAGCTTAGATGGCAAACGGCTTCTCACACCAGGCCCTTTTCCTGTGAATCTCTGTGAAGTGCTTTACATAGTCCACTCAGAGAAATTTATAAACAAATGCCTTTTGTCACTCTTCAGGAATGCATCTCCCTCCATCAATCCTCCAAACTCTTTGTCAAGGCCACACTCTGTCCAGTGCAAGGAGCAGGACTAAGCCAGGCAGGAGCAGGGCTCCTCTGCTTCCTCTTGCTGCAAATGCTTTGGGAGGATGCAGGATGTAACTGGGATAGGGTTACACTGGGATTATAGAAGCAGCCACCAGCTCTGGGGACTGTAGACTGTCACCATTTGGGTTCAGGGCCACTCTTTGATACGTTGCCCCTTTGCTCCTCTGGGCAGCTGCCTTCTGCTCTGGGCTGAAGATGCCCACAGGACAGGAGGGAAACAAGTGCTGGTTCTGCTCTGGGAAAATACCAGCAGGTCCACATGGTGTGACTCTTGGGGATGTCCTGCGCAGGGTTAAAAGTTGGACTCAACGATTCTCGTGGCTCTCTTCCAACTCAGAGTGTTCTGTGATGGGAGCCCTCGTGGGAAAGCTGGGGGTTCCCACTGGGTGGGACAGACAGGATAAGCATCGCCCAGCAGCTGCCTCTGGCCTTAAAACCTGCCGAGCCCCATCAGCTGCCCTGCCTCAGCTCAGCACTGAGAGCAGAGCACAAACAGCCCCGATGCGAGCGGCGGCTCTGTTCCAAGGCTCTGCGCCGCCCGGTCTGGAAAGCTCATAAAACAGATCCACACGGCTCAGATCTGCTGCCTCAACAGAGACTCGGCAGAGCTATAAATAGCCCAGCCAAGCGTGGTGCAGCGAACCTGAGCAGAGCCGGCTGCCCTCGTGGGCAGGCGCTCCGGGAGCCGTGTGGGGACGGCTGGTTTGGCCGCTCTGCAGCATGGCCTGAGCAGCTGGCCCACCCTGACCAGGCAGGTCAAGACTGTGTCACCTGCCCGGGTATGGCCTTGTCCCCACCCCGTGCTCCTACAACCTCAGTGCCAGGCACTGCAATGTTCATTCATCCTTGCTTGCTTTTCTGCTGCTGACTTCTCTCCTAAGCAGGAGCTCAGGTCTGGACCCATTAAGGAACAGTAAATATTTTATTTGCTTTTGGAGTTTTGACTAATATCTCAGAGGCTACAAGGGTCACACTAGGAAATATCCATTTCATTAGCAACGGGATTGGCCCATTCTGGAGCTGCTGGCTCGTGGAGTGAACCCAGCCTGTCCCCTGGGTGTTGTTACCAGCTGTAAGCTTGTCTTCATTCAGCAATCAAATCAAGGAGGTTTCAGGACCTGGAGTGGTTTTCTTGGTTCTCAAGGCTATGCAGGCAATTAAAACTGGTCTTGTTAAGAGGCAGCTGAGTCTGGGTAGCGCCGTCTCCCTCTTACTACTGTTTGGGCACTGCAGCGTGGGAATGGGGACAGCACAGGAATCAGGATTTTTTGTTTTGCTGGGCTTTTCTTCAGGTAGCTTCTGCAACGGGCTTCTTGGCACTGCTGCTCGAGTGAAATGGAGCAACCAAAACGGGAGCTGGCTGGCGGCCAGCCCGGCAGACGGGCGCACAAGGGCAGCCGGGGGGGCAGGTGTGTGCCTGGAGCACGGGTATCGAGGGCAGGAGCCCCGTGTGGGACAGCCAAGAGTCTGAAGTGCCAGGGTCACTGGCTGAGGTTGAGGACCCCTCTGCAGGAAAGCCAGGTGTGTGAAGCACCGGGGTTACACCTGTGTGCCGGTGTCCTGCTGGCCTGGTGATCTCTCACTGCCGGCCCCGGCACAGGATCCTGAGAGCACACGAGCGAGTGTGTGAACAGAGAGGTTTTATTCTCCGCTCTTGGCTTTCATGTGTCTGTGGAACATTGCATGTTCTCGGGGTGAATGTCCGATGATGCAGCTCCAACAGCCACATGTCACCCCCAGCCTCTGGGCATACAGGGACAATTCTCAGCAGTGCAATACCCAGGTCTGGGATTTTAGAAATCCCTGGTTTAAATACCTAGGGATTTTATCAGCTTTCCTGCACAAAACAAGGTTGGCAGGAAAAGGTCCTGGCAGGATGCCCTGAGACATCCCCGGGGAAAAGCAGTGACTCTCACAGGATGTGGGGCTGGCAGTTTGGTGAAAGCTGGTCATTCCCCAGTCTTTGCTGGGCATTCCTCACACTTTGCTCCCTGTAAGAAAACCTCAAGACACGCTGAACACTTCTGATGTGTTCAGGAGGGGAAAATGTGTCTGGGGAGCTGCTGAGTCTTGCAGGGGACACAGAGCACCTGCCTGCTGTGACCTGAAAACCTGGACATTGGGGGAATGTCGTCTAGCTCCAGGGAACATGGATCTGTCCCAAATGGGGTACCATTTCCCAAATGGACTTTTCTCAAGTCCCTCTCTCCTGTTAGTGCCTTTCAGCTGTAAATATGTGCCACTGTGGGAGGACATCTCAAGGCTCAGGAGATCCATGACCATCACAGCTTGGAGATCTCAGGTGAAAGGTGCCACTGAGGTGCAAAGCTGCAACTCATCACCAAGACAGGACTGAATTCGACTCAGGTTGAACCCTCTGACCGAGAGCACTCTGGTGTGTTACCCAACCCAGTGAGTTCCTTTTAGAAAGGTTCAGGCTCCCGCCGGGGATCGGGGTCCCCAAAGCAAAGGGGACCCCTACAGAGATATCTTGATCCCCTAGGGCAACAAAGGTCCCTCTAGGGCTCAGCCGCTCCCGGGGATCAGGCTGTTCCCCCGGGGATGGGGGCCGAAGGCGCGGAGCCCCCGAGGTACCACCGACCCCTCACACCGCCCGGGCCCCTCACGGCGCCCCCGCCCCCCCGGCCCCGCCCCTCCCCGCCGCGCGCCGCCCCGCGGCATTGTGGGATGAAACAGGATGTAGGCAGAACAGCGCGGGCGGACGGGCCGGGCGCGGCGGGCCGCGCTGCGCCGCAGCCAATGGGTGCGCGGCGCGCGGGGCGGCGCGGCCAATGGGGTGGCGGCGGGCCGCGCGCCGCAGCGGGCGGGGCGGTATTTGAGCGCGGCGCGGCGCCGGGGCGCAGAGCGCGCGGGGCGCCGAGCCGAGCGGAGCGGGCTGAGGCAGCGCGGCGGGGCCTCCTCACACCTCCTTCTCCTCCTCGGTGCCGTGCCTCGCCCTCCCGGGGTGGCCCTGTCACTGTGAAGGTGAGCGATGTCTCCGCTAGGTCGGGGGTCTCTTAAGTCTCGCCCAGCACCGGTCGCTCCGTGTGCGGGGTGGCGGCGGGGCCGCCCCGAGGGCGGAGGTCATTGCCGTGGCCGGGCGCGACCGGCGCTTGGGGAACGATCGGAGCCCGCCCCTCCCTAGGGGTCTGCGTCGCTGCGGAGCCGGTCCCGCTCCAGGCAAGGTCACCGCGGCCTCGGGCGCCCCCGGAGCTCCCCCCGTGAAGGTCACGCAGGGCTCCGGTTCCCGGGAGCCCTGCGGGGAAAGGGGCTGTGCCGCACCCCTTCGCAGGGCCCTTTTTCGCCAAGGTGGTGGATGCGGTTTGGGCAGGGCTTGGGGCCCGTCCCCAGTCGCGAAATCCATGCTGTCCTGGTGGTGGAGCGGTAGGTGCTGGGCTTGGGCCCCGTTTCGAGCCGTGGGATCTCTGCTCCCCTGGTGGGGAAGTGATGGGTGCTCCCATCCTCACGGTCCATGCTGTCCTCATGGGGGAGGTGGTGCATGCTGGGCTTCAGCCCCATCTCATTTCTAGGGTTCTCCCCTGCGCAGAGGGGGAAGGAGTGGTTACCAGGGGTCTTGTGTTTCATGTTCTTCCCAAAACCACAGCTTACCCTGCTGGAGTACTGGGCTTGGGACTCATGCCCGTTTTAGGACCTTATTCTACCCTGCTAAGAGAAGGGTTGGGTGCTGTCTTGGGCCTAATTTCCTTCCCAAGGCCTCATACTGCCCTGGAGTAGTAGCTGGGTCTATGGTCTTCCTTCTCACAGCCCACATCCTGCCCTTGGGGGGAAGGGGTGGCTGCTGGAGCTTTAACATTACCCCTTCCTAGGCCCATCTTTCCGTGAGATGCGTGCTGGGGCTTTGTGGTTTTCCTCAGAGAGGGCCAGATTGGGTGGCAAGACCCCAAGAGCCACCTGTGATCTTGTGGTTTAGGATTATAGTGTGTCTGTGGTGCTGCTGGGCTGCCTCGTGGGGAGGGTGGCCCTGTAACCGAGCAGGGAATGAGCAGAGGCTGGGGCCCTGCTCTGTGGCATTCAGGTGGGTGCAGGGTGTGACACTCCTGTGGCAGGTGCAGCAGCACAGCCACTGCCGGCCCCTGCCGTGGCCACGGGGGATGTCGTGCCCTGGAGCAGTGCAGGGGAGGGTGCTGTGCTAGGGAAGGCCTCCTGGCCAGCTCGTGCAGCCCTTCTGAAGGATAATAATTTTTTTCCTTTGGCGCTGTCACCCTTGGCAGCACAGGCCTGCACTGGGACGCTCCTTGCCTAAACAATGAGGAGGGAAGGTGCCTTTATCAGGTCACTCTGTGGCTGGTTATGCAATGGCAGGTGCCCTCTGACCTCTGAGCAGTGCACGTGTGTGAAGGCCTTCTGTATGTGAGGGCTTGCTTTTTCTCTTTCCTTAAAGAAGCTTTTCTGGAAGAACAACCTACAAGTGGATTTCTGCTGCTTTCTTCTTCCTGTGGACTGGATACCCAGAAGACTTTTCCAGGGGATTGTCAGATTCCTGGGTGGTGAATACAAATCTGCCGGCAGTTTGGGCTGTTCTGAGCCGAGTCTTCTCTACCCTTGCAGCCTGGGCTGGAGGCAAACCTCCAGTGGCTGAAACCACGGCATGGAAAGGAACAAACTGCTGGGAAGTGGCTGTGATAGGGGCATGTGCTCTCTGTTGGCAGTGGAGCTCAGTTCCTGTCATTCCTCCTGATGCTGTTAGTGTGTGTTAATAGCAGTTCTCTATTAGGCGCTATATCTAAACTGTATAAATTAAGGTGGCAATAGAAGTCTTCAAGCAAGCAGAGGGAAGAATTGAAGTATTGTAATCAGAGGGCTGCAATTATGTAACCGGATTCTCTTTCTCTCTGGGTAGCAAGCTCCTTTAATTGCTGTAACAAAGCTACTCCTTCAGTTTTCTGGGGCTCTTCCAGGAAGTGATCATTGCAGCAGATTTTTTTCACTCCACAGCAGAGCTAAAAATGTGTAGTTTCACTGTTTCAAAACACACTTGGTAGTATCACTCAAGACTTGCAGTGCTGTAAAAGGATTTAGGAAACTTAGTGGTGCTCTGCAGGCTTAATTGGAGGCACCCCTTGCCATTAAGAAGCTTATTCCCACAAAGTTTTAATGTGCTGGGGTAAGAGCTGCTGCAAGGTGAGCAGCTGTGGTGCTTCTTGGTGCAGTCACCTGGATCCCCAGGTAACATACCTCCCCAGGCCTTGAGTGGGGAATGGGAATGAGTGAGGGCTGTGGTACCCAGAGCAGGCCTTCATGGTGATCCTTCTCCAGGGCTTGAAGAAAGACTGCAGTGTTGGAATAATGAAATCCCAGTTTTCTAGGATATGAACTGTGCTGGGAAGTTCCTGGTGCTGAACACCTTCCTGGAAAGGCCATGTCAGATCTAATGGCTGCAGTGGCTGGTTCAATTTTGAGAGCAGAGGGGGCTGCACACCTCACTCCAGAACAAGTCCTGGACTGCAGTAGTCTGTGTTGTGGTTCCTGGGTGAAGAGGGGGCAGGAAAAGGAGAGCTTTGGCAAGGTCTGTTTCTGTGGTGGGACCTGCTTCCCCTGCCCTGTTTCCAGGCTGCAGTGTGGTGTTAACCTGCTTCTGGCTCATCAGACTGTCTCTGTCCCGTGGGCACAGCTGAAGGCTGGGTTTTCATGGCAGAGCAGCAGGGAAGTGAGGGTGTGATGATGGCTGAATGTGGAACAATGTTCCTCCAGTCTAAACTAGTAGCAGAAACTGTGACACCTGGGATGAGGTAGAATAAAAGCTGCTCCAAATGTGCTTCCTGAGCCTCTGTGTTCCTGACAGGCAGTCTGGGATCTGTTGCTTGCAAGGCTCTGAGCAGAGGATGTTCCAAAACACTGGCACACCTGGAAGGCAAACTTGGCTGTAGCCTATTGATGTACAGGAGGGCTGTGGCTCTCTGCAGATTCCGTCTCCTCCCACACATAAGCTTTTCCTGTGTGTGGTTAATGCAGGTGGTGATGTTGGAATACCTCTGATCTAACCTCCAGCCAGTGCTGGTGCTCCAGCTGTAAGGGGCACCTTGGCCTGGGGCTGCTGTAGGCACCTCCAATAAACTCACTCTGGCCATAACAGGGGTTTGTGGTATCGCCTTGTGACGCAGCCTGCACGGAAAGGACAACCTCTGATGCACAGGAAGCTTCTCCTGTTTGGGAAGGGATTAAAGGAATCTATGTTCTGCCTTAGGTTCACGATGTCTGACAGGAAGGCTGTGATCAAGAATGCGGACATGTCCGAGGACATGCAGCAGGATGCCGTAGACTGTGCTACACAGGCCATGGAGAAGTACAACATAGAAAAGGACATTGCAGCATATATCAAGAAGGTAACTCCGGGATGAGGGTGCTGTGCTGGCTGTGACTTCCCAAAGCTCCTGAGCCTGTCAGGAGCTGAGTGGCTGAGGCTTCATGCTTGCGTGCTGGGAGGGAGAAGATACTTGGCTTCTTGGCTGCTTTACTGCTGTTTTCAAGAGGATGGAGTGACTTCTCCAAGGTCAGGGGAGGGCTATGGCAGAGCTCTGGCAAGCTCTGAGCAAACTGCAAGTGCTGTCCCTCAGGATTTGCCAGCCTGGAAAGGGCTGGCGGCTGCCTCTGCTTAGGACTTGTTCCACAGACCTACAGCACCAGTGCAGGTGGGATCACCCCGATGTTTCACCTGGTGGGCAGCAGTGCATGTGTGGTTCTGGGATGGGCCTTGTGCAGGCTGCTGGGGCTGTGGAAGCTGCTGTGTTAGAAACTGCAAGCAGCTGGTCCTGGCTGGTGAAGAGGGTCTCTCCCTGTTTGCAGGAGCCTGTTAATTGAGTCTCATGCTTGATGGCATCTGGGGAGCTGTTGGTTCCCCCTGTAGCAGTTTCTCAGAATGGTCAGGCAAAGTGCTCTTGGAGGAGAGAAATTTTATTTCAGAGGCAGTGAAGTCCTGGCACCTGGGCTGGTGTTTGGGCCTTGCTTGTAATCTAAGCTTGAAGGCAAAGGATTCAAAGGTGTCTCCTGACTTCTCAGATCACTTTGAGGCATGACTTAGCTCTAAGTGCTTGGGGCAATGCAGCCTGTAAAGTGAGGGAGTGCAACAGAAGGCATCCAAAAAGAACTTGGCCTTTATTTCATGAGAGTGTGTTGGGAGGAGGGAAGCAATTTGATGCACCTTCGTGCCCTGGCAAGAAAGGCTTTTCCTTACTTCAAAGGTTACCTGCAAAGAGCTCAAACTCTTCTGTCTGAGAACTAGAACTGGCTTTAATCTTGGATGTTGAGTCTGTTCTTCTGGCTCTGTCTCAGGGGAGGGAAGGGTGTTCTTGGTGCATTAATTAGAGGGAGGAAACTGGTCTTTAACCCTATCCTGCCAGCTGAGCAGGAGAAGACTATTGAACCAGCATTCAGCTTGCTCACCTCTGACCTCATGGGTCTCTGTGCCCTCTGGCCTGTGAATCTGCCTGCTCATTTTCAGTGTGGATTTTCTTCCCTTTGTGTACAAGAGTCCCAAACAGCAGAAGCCAGGCTTTTCCTGCTTCCTTTTTTTAGGTGACCTTTAAGCTCAGATGCCTTGCTGGAGCAGACATGCCAAAACCTTTTTCTATTTTTTATGAGTGGGTTTGGAATGGGAGAGGAGAATTATTCCCCTGATTAGCCTACACACAAGGCTGTACCAAGCAGAGCTCTTGAGTCTGCTCTTCCTGCCCAGGGCTGATGGTGCTCCAAGGCTCAGAAGATGTTTTGCTTGTGTTAAATCCTTTAGACAATCCAGTGCAGAGGTTTGGTTGCTTAATTTAATAGTGTCTTGCAGTGGGGTATCTCAAGATGCTGCAGGTGGGAGGAGAGGCGATAGTGTGTGAACAGAACCAGCTCAGAATTTGTGCTTAGAACTATTTTCATGTGGGCTTTCTTGGCCTTAATGCCTCTCTTCTCTTTCTTCAGGAATTTGACAAGAAATACAACCCAACTTGGCACTGCATTGTTGGCAGAAACTTTGGCAGCTATGTAACACACGAGACAAAGCACTTCATCTATTTTTACTTGGGTCAGGTTGCAATTCTTCTCTTCAAGTCTGGATAGGAAGTAGGAGCGATTGAAATTTGGACTGTAATGCACTGATGGCTGAAGCCACGACTCCCTCTAACATGGCTATGCCGCTGCATGGACTGTATACTATATTTAATGTGTATATGTTGCAGTAAAAATCTACTTCTGTTTAGTTGCCTGGGAAGAAGGCGGCATTTTTTTGTTACTGCTTTTTTTGGTTGTATTGCACTAGGAAACCTGTAAATGCTTAAACAATGGCCTTTACGTGGGAAGAAATAAAACTATTCCACAGCAGCTCCCTCACTGGTAACTCCTTCTTTGAGGCTGGGAAAACTTTTTTGGGCAGGCCAAAAGCCCCAGACTTCCTTACTGAGTCGTGTTAGACTGTTATTCTTGCAAAGAGGAGCAAAGCCAGTGTGAGCCTCTGTCCCACCCTGCAGACTGTAGAGAGCTGGCTCTCCCAGTACCCTCGGGGCAGGTCTTAGACCTACCCTGAAAGCTGGTGGGGTGGCTCTGGGTGATGTGGCTTCCACCCCCGAGGTGATCTCCACCTTTGACTGTGATACAGGCTTGCAGCTGGCACCCCTCGGTGTTCTTGCTCAATGCCCTTCGCTGTATTTTTGGCTCTGCTGAAACATTGACCTAGACTTGAGTAAGCAACTCGGCGCGGTCTAGAAGGCTTCAAAAACAGCCCCTGAGTTCCTGCTTGTTGCAGAAAGCAGCAATCCTGTGGCTGAAGTCTTTAGACCTCGATGCTGAGTCTAAAGCCACGTGGCCCGGCCCCGCAATGGAGTAGGATATCAAATTGGTGACTACTGACAACAGCTCTATTCGGCATGTTTGTAGCCAGTTGTCTCAACACTGCCTTAACTTGATGCTCTCCTTAAAGCAAGCTAGTCGTGTGGAAGACTTGTAAGTGGCCACTGTCTCTTTTTTCTTTTTTTCTTTTATTTTATTTTCTGTAGCTAATAAGCTATTTCCGGAGGATTGTCCTCCATGTTCTGATATCTGCTTTTGTTCTTAAAGCACAGTACCAAGAAGTTTAATTTACATGTGATGTTTGTGTGAAGGAAACTCATGTGACATCTGCTTTAAAGGCAGACAAATGTCTTGGTCTCCAATAGGTTCAGCAGTGATGTTGTCTTAGTACGTACTGACTCGGGATTACACTGCAGGAAGTTCTGATCTGGGTGTGCAGAAATGCTGTGTGATGGCAAGTAAATCCCTGGTGCTTGTTATAAGCTCTAATTATTGGTTTGCTGACTAGTGCATTGGCAATACCACTGGGCTGGTAAGCCCAGCTTGTGTCTCTGAGATTAATTTGGTGTTGGGAATAAATCATTGCTGGGGGCAAAGGGCAGAGTGAAGGGAGCTCTTTATGAAATGATTTGGTGACCCAGGTTGATGACTTCCTGAAGTAAAAGTCCTTCTTGTCTCTGTGCAAAATCCAAAGTATGCCTAATTTTGTATTATGGATAGAACAATGTTGTAACTAGAAAGAATGTAGCTGTCATAAGTTCATGTCGATGGAAATGTCTGCACTGGGATATTGTGCCTTGGACTGTCTGGGGCACTCGTGTGGTCTTGTCTCTTCAGAACTCCACTCTGGGTCTGAAAGGAGAATGTCTTGGGTTTGATTTTTTCCAAGCATGAGTCTAATGTGAATCTGTTCACGGTCTCTTGTGGAGCAAGGTCTGTTCCCTTCATAACTGCAATTGCTCAAATACCATTTATTTTTTTTTCAAACATTAAAGGTGAATTGACACATTTAAACAGCCTGTGGTTTCTTCTTCCTTACCAGCTTTCCTGAGCAAAGCCTGTCCTTGTCCAGAGAGGGTGAGCAGTGATTTCTCTGCCCTGGAAGATGCTGATGACCCAAAGAAGGCAGGTCAGGGAGATGAGTGGAGGAGCTTAGGTGGCCCCTCTGTGCTGGTGCTGACCTCCAGCTCAGCTCAAAGGCTGAGCCAGGGAGGAGGGATTGAGGGAATTGTGTCCTGCTGCACCCTGAGGGATGCTCTGTGCCAAGTAACCTGGATCTGAATAGCTTGGAGCTGACCTTAATGGCTTGAGGCAGCCACGGGGTGATACAGCAGCTGCCTGCATAGGAAGGTGTCTCCCTGCTTCCCAGGAATGCAGGTTTTCCCTTCAGGCCTCTTGCCTGTGCTAGAGAAAGCTGAGAGCTGAATCTGATGTGTTTAGTGCCTCTCGCAGTGTGGGGGCTGCGGGCTTACCCTTAAACAACCCCCTCAGCTTGTTATCTTGCTCCCGATGCAACCTAAATTTGGGGTTGTGGCCTCGGTGATATTTTGGAAAAGCTGTGGGCTCTTCCCAAGTGCAGCAGTGTAACAGCTCTGCTGTGGCACAGTAACACCAGCGTGAGCAGCGTGACTCAGCCGAGCCGCTCCAGGCAGCAGCACGGCTGTTACACACGGGCCATCTGCTCCAACCTGCACCTGCCAGTGCCCCGGAGAAGGGGTGGTTTCTACTTTAGGGGAACTGGCAGTGATGTTCTTTTCTTGGTAGTCCCAGCATTTTAGCTGGAAATGGAATTGCTGGGCTTGAGCACCAGCTGAGCTGTGCTGGGGCTCTGCATTCCAGGCCTGGCTTGGGCTGGGTTAATGCTGTGGCTCCAAGGAAATGTGCAGCTGGGCTAGTCAAGCCCTCTCCGTGTACAGGGCCCTCAAACAAAGCAAAATGCAGAGAATCTGGATCCTGAACCCCAGCTGCAGTACAGGAGGCTCCTGATCCAAACCTCAGGTGAAACACTTCTCCAGCCTGACTTTCATCTGGAAAGCCCCCATTCCAGCCAGGTATCCAGGGGCTGGATACTGCTGGAAATCAGTCTCTGGTGAGATGGGGAGGCCCTGCCAGGGCTGGAGGGATGGTGTGCCCTGGAGCTTACACACACAAGTACAAAGTGGGCTTGGTGCTTCTTTGGATATGTCACTGGCAGCAGGAGTCCTGCTTCAGGCTGAGGAGGAGGAGCTGTTGCTCACATCTTCTGGAACTGGGCAGTGAAACAGAGCAGTCTTTCCCCTAAACCATCTTCCTTGTGGCACTGGGCCCCTGGAAAACACAAACTGCCTAAATTTGAACAGTGCTTCCCTCTACACATTGAGAGCAGAGGGTGGTTTGAACATGGAACTGTGTCCCACTTCCCTCCCCTCCCGCTCCCCAGCAGCTGACAAGGCCCTTGGCTTAGACTTTTTCCATTGCTGGCTCCACTTTGTCTCCGGTTTCCACCAGGCACAGGTGTCCTGGATGATGCCTCAGAGCATTAACTGTTTCCATGCTGGAGAAACCAGTGGCATTCCCAGGATGGCTGCTCAGTTTCAAGCTGTTTGGAAACATCTGGATCTGGGACATGGAGTGGAAGGTATGTATCTGCACGGGGATCATCTGGAGAAAGAAACTGCTTCCAGATGTGTTTGGGAAAAAATTGCCATTGAAATGTAAACTCAGTTTATGTTGTCCTGCCTCACAAGTGCTCAGAAAGCGCCTGGGTGCAGGGGAGTCCAAGGTTGCTGCTGTGGGCTCTGCCTGCAGATGTGCTTGCAGATGTGCATTTGCTGCAGGCAACGGTGCAGTTGGTGGCTGGTGAGTGTCACATTGTTTTCTCTCTTACCAGCCAAGTCATTCAGTTCCTCAGGGTGAGTATTTCTTCCAGATGTGGAAGTGCCTTACAAAAGCAGGGCTGTGTGGCACTGGAGAGCAGAGGGGCTGGGCTTGGGCAGCTGTGCTCCGTGGGTATCACTACCAAACACTGCCTGGGATTCACTCTTTGCAGTGAGCATTGTGTAAAGCCATGGGAGAAGGTGTCAGTCCAGCAGCAGGCAGCCTTGCTCCCTGCCTGGCACAACGTTCTTCCCTTTCTCTGTGACCACCTGGGACTCTAGAAAGGGACAAGTGGCAGCACAGGCCTGGGAGTTGCACATTACTCCTGTGGGAACACCCAGGCTGCAGGTCAGGGCTGTCCTCTCCCAAGCAGCCTGCAGTATTGCCATTGCAGTGTTGTGCTCCAGGCACGTGGAAGCAGAGCATGTGGCTGGAAAACCCAGTACCCAAAGGACCTGTTCCTTCTCCCAGTGCTTTTGCAGGTGGTGGTGGTGCTGGGAGAGAACATGGAAATCATTTTTATCTCACTTGCAGCCTCTGCTGGGTAAATCCTGAGGACAGTAGTACACAGGAAAGGAAGCAGGTGCCATCCCTGCCCACCCAAAGTTTCCCTCCTTTGTTCTATTTTATTGAGCAAGGATCCTGACACCCTTTCCCAGACAGTGACTCACAGAAGCTCTGTCTGTGCAGAGGCCATGTGTCTTGAAGCACTTTCTAGATACAGGAGCTGCAGGAGCCTTGCAGGAGCCAACTGTGTTTATTAAAAGATGATCAGATGTTACCTTGCTTAAGGCAGTATCTAGCTGAGGCTGAGTAATAACTCATTACCAACGAGACAAATAACTGCTTATCATCAGGTCAGTGCCTTCGCCAGCCCTTCTGGTAGCGGTGGCAGGTGCTCTGAGCACCGCTGGGCTCAGCACCCAGAACAGGGGGTAAGAAGACCCCACTCCAATCCCTGTCCCTTCCCCTGGGGCAGCCCCAGGCTCTGCTCTGTTGCTCAGCAGGATTTGGCCCTGGGTTAAGCTTGAGGACCAGCTTTATTGAGTCCTGGTGCAGCATGTTCCCTACTGTGGAATCAGGCTGCTGTAGTGGCCTTTGCAGGCCACGTCGTTCCATCCTAGTGCTGGGGACTCAAAACCAAGAGCTCCTTGTAGCCTGATGGAAAAATCAGCACTGGGCCAGGGCAGTACTGGAGAGGCATCCCGGGAGTGCTGTGGGGCCATGGGTGAGGGAGGGTCATGATCCCCTGTGTCCCCTCTCCCCATATGCCCCATGCTGACAGGGGTGGGCTGGGGAGAGGCAGAGCAGGGCCAGCTCTTGTCCCTGGGGCCGGGACCCTCTTGGGCTGACTCAGAGGCTTTCCTCAGACGCCATCCTCTGGTGCAGCCGCCGCGGTCCTTCCCTGCCAGATGCCATGGCATCTCTCCATGTCCTTTGTTCCCTCCTTTGCTCACGCCTCTCCCATGATTTATGGCCGTTGCGGAGCAGCCTGGCTGCAGCTCGGCTGCTTGTCCAGACCCCTGGGCTCTGTGCCCTCGCTCCCAGCCCGGGGCAGGGAGCTCCTGGGGAGTGCTCTGACCCCCCTGCATTCGGGCCCCCTTGCATTTAACCATGTGCTTGGCCTTTTCTTTCACGTCCTTCCAGCCAGGGTGTGAATGAAGCGCTTTCAGGGGGAGGAGGTTGTTGGGAACCCAGCTCTGCCTGTGCATTGGTAGCAGCCCATAAAAGCATCCCAGGAATTTGCCTCGGCGGCCCTGTGAGGGATGAGCCAGTGAAAGACGCCCTTTGTTCCTGCAGCCCAGTCCCACACAACCTCGGAGGGGCTGGAATCTGCAGAGCTGGATGTGTGCTCCCACTGCCTGCCACGCTGCACTCAGGCCCTCCGTGAGAGGTTTTCCCACGTCTTACCCTGGCCGGGGTGAGCAGGGCACTGCAGAAAGGCTTCCCCGGGGTTTACTGGCAGGTGGAGCCACGTGTGTGTGACCCCAGCCTTAGCCCCATGCTGCCTAAGCTGAGTCAGAGGGATGGAAATCCCTTCTTCCAGGGCTCTCTCTCCCTGCGGGGTTTGATTACAGGTTTGGGGTGTGATCTTGTGCAGATTCCTGCTGCCTGCCCGGCTGCCGGGGCCGCTCCGGCGGGGAAGGCCGGGGGCTGACACGGAGCCAGGCCGGGCCTCTCCGCAGCCTGCACACAGCCGGCTGGCACCCGGCCCAGAACATGGCTCTGGAAAAAATAAATGCCTTTGTTGTTGTTGAGGAAAGCCCAGAACACTCCGACAAGGACACAACCTCTTCCTAAAGCTCGGTTTCAAAGTCTTGTTTTTTCAGAGGGTTCAAAGTGACCTGGCCAAAAGCATATGCTCTTCTGTGGCTCAGCCCAGGTGGAAGAAACACTGACCCACGTTGCATGGGCTCCCTCCCAGCAGCTTGCAGGGAGACTGAGGGATGGCACCCATACAACCTCTTCCAGAAGGGTGCCCACCCAGGGGTGCTGGTAGGGAGCCCCTGGAGCTTTCCTGTGCTGTCATCAGCAGAAGAAAAGCTTTGGGTGACTCAGCAAGCGGGTGCCAGACCAGGGCTTGGACACTGCCTCTTGTCCTCAGTAAGACTGACACATGCAGTCCAGGCAGAGCTTGGGCTGGCTAAAGATACTGTGGTACTTAAATATTTTATAGAAAATCATTAAGCAATTAAATCTGGTGGATCTCACATAGTAGAAAAAGCAGCTTGAAGCCTGTGCAGTAAACAGGGCAACGCTTCCTGCTCGTTTGGGATGTCTTCTTGGAGTCTTAACTACAATCCTTGCTTCAAAATAACTATAATTATCTCTTAATTGCCATTATTGTTTAACATTTTTAGTATTTGCAAGTGCAAACTGTTACAGTTTTCTGTGTAGATACAATCAGTAGCCAGGGCTCACAATGAAAGTAATTAAAATCCTGTGATTATCACAAGGCTGCATGTCTCTACACCAGCTTCAATCTGCATCACTTGCCAAGATGTAGGCTAGAAAGTCAGACAAATTTAGCATTTATTTAGTAACCCAGCAAAGCTACTACCTCTTGCTGCCTCCAATGATTTGCATCTACGGCACTTTTTGGAAGGACGGGAGCAGGGAAGGGAGGGGAAAGAAAGCAGTTTCTAGAATACATCCCAGGAGAATATACAGCAAGAAAAATTATGCACATGAATTATGCATCTGAATTATGATTTCACTCCTATTTTTGTCCGGATTAGCTCATGTTTGGTGTGCATCCCTGGCAGGGTGCTAGCAGAGTGTGCTCCAGCTCCCAGCAGGTCACTGCGGCTCTGGGTCCCGTGCTCCCTGCTCCACTGGCAGCTGCTTCCCAAGGGCTCCTGGAGCTTCCGGGGGATCCAGCCCCCCAGTAACGATGGCAGCCCCTGCTCCTGCACCCCTCACAGGTTGGGCAAGTCGTTTTTCTGTTTTAATTGAATGCCTCTCTTCTGTAAACACACAACTGATGAAAACAGATTTGGGTGTAAACTAAAAAAGCAGGTCTGCACTATTTTGTACAGAGGGGGAGGTGTTTGGAGGTTGTGCTGCCACCAGCCAGGCTTCAGTGGTGTCCCCCGGGTCCCCAGCATCTCCTGGGGAAGGCAGACATGGAAACATCTTGGCCTCTGCCAGCTCTGGGGAGATAAGCCCAGGAGAGAAGTGCAAGGGGAAGGCAGTAGCAGGGCTTCCAAAATCTCACCAGATGCAACTGCAGTCCCAGCACACAGTTGAGTAAAGCCAGCGATCCTTCCAGGAGGAGCTGCTTTGCAATCCTCAGCCCCCTTCCCAGGAGGGCTGGTGACCCCAGGCCATGGATGTTTCCATGTGTAAGGAATTTCCATGGCCCTCATTGCAGGAGGGAATTGCCCTCACTTCCCAAGTCAGCAGGGCACCTGCACCCAGGTGTGGGGGCCAGGCTGGGGTGGGTGTGAGCACAGAGCACCTTCCTCTGATGGGGCCATGTGGGGAGGCTTCAGGGGCTGTGAATGCTTCCTGGCTGGGTTCTTTGCCCACCACACTGCATGTCCCATCTCTGCTGCTGCCTTGGATTAACATCCCTGACATCCCAGAAGTTGTTTGCATGAGAAAATGAGATTAGGAAAGTATTTCAAGTATTTGTGTCTGTTGTTCAGTGGCAAACAAGGCTGGAGCCAGTGCTGTTTGTCCTGTCAGCTGGCCCAAATCTTGGGAAAACAGCCAGGAAGGCAGTGGGAGACACCCAGCTAAGCACCAGGCCTGAATTTGTGCATACCTTTGGAGAGGGAAATGTGGAGCTGGTGTGGGCAGAGGCACCGGCTGAATCCCCTCGCCAGGGATGGGATGCCAGGCGTATGCACCTTTGTGGGTACCCCTGGAGCTCCCTGGGATACCTCAGAGGATTGGGATTTTTCTACATTCAGGTGTTTCCCATGTGCTTTGAAATCCTGCTGGTAGGAAGTGAAAAGTCAGTACTAATTTGGACAGTCGCAGAAAAGAGGAGTAAAGGCAGAATTAATGAAAACAGGCATCTTGGAAAGTCTGGGCTTGAAACCCTTGAAATTGCCTGCTGAGTTTTGGGCCAGTTGTGCTCCCAGAGGGATCAGATTGAAATGAACTCTCCAGTTTGTCCTTTTGGAGAAAGGACACAGCTGGTGAGGGAGAGGCAAGGAGGAGGCCAGGAGAGCTGCAGCAGCCCCAGGTCACTGTGTTTTCAGGCTCAGCAGGTCCCTGCCACATCCTGGAGTTCTCCTGTGGCTCCTGTTCAGTTTGGCTTCCCCATGGCAGATGTCACTATTCCTGCATTTTCAAACCACTTGCCTGAATTTCAAGGAAGTCATCCATATATTCAACAGGAATATCAATTTCCAGGAGCTCCAGGGGATCCTGAGATTACAGCAGCTAATGCAGGGATTCTGCTGAGCTCTGCTCACCTCACCAGAGCCGAAATTCCTCTTGGATGGGGTGTCTGCTGGGGGTCCAGGGATTTGGGGGGTGTTGTTTAAATATCCCCTGGTCTTTCTGGGGCTCAGGTGTCCTGGGGTGGGCCCCCATCCCAGCTACTGGGATGCAGCCCAAGCATGCAGCCCAGGGAAGACACTTTCTCCACATTTTTAAGCCAGAAGTGGCTCCTGAAATCAATAGAAAAGGAGATTCCTCTGCAGCCTAGGGAAACCACCCTGTCCACATTCTTCCCTGAGGCCTTCGAAGGAGCTGAGGAATCTAATTCCCACTAATTTGCTTTGAAAATATCCACTTAAAATTGTAATTACAGCCTGGTGTCTTACTGCGGAGGGAAGACCCCAGCAGACTGCAGCTTCCTTGCTTCCCTAAGACATCAGTTTTGATGATTTATTAAGACTTATGTTTTTAACAATATGATGTTGGTTAATGTTGGAAGATGTTCCTACAAGTAATGAAAATTTCATAGACTGACTGGAGAAGAAAGAGACCATTTTATGTCCCCTACCAGATGGCCTAGACCAGCTGCTCACTTTTTTCTTTGAACTGTGATTCTAATGACTTCTCTGTCCTTTGAAGTCTGCTTAGAGCTGCTGAACCAGATGGATTTGCATGATAGTAGCAGCACACGTTTAACAGTGGAGGACTTGTGCTGTTTTCCCTGCTGGCCACTGCTGAATGCTGCAGCTGGGGGATTTGGAGGGGTGAGTAAACCCGGAATATTGCCAAGCACTGGCAAAATGTGTTTTGGTGTAACATCACTGGCTTCAGTGGAGTTATTCCCCAAACCCAGTGTCCTTACCCAGCTCTCAGCTGGTGTTGTTGCTTTACAACTCATGGGACACTGTCAGTCATGGATTTATTTGGGCCTAACAAAGCAGGGGCTACTGTCAGAATGCTCATTTCAGCACCATTAAAAAAAAAAAAAAACAACGAAGGAGGAAAAGAAGAAAGAAAGAGCTTTAAATATGTATTAAGAAGTTTTTAAAATAATAAACCACAAAATAAAATGGTGACAAAAGAAACAAGACTGAAAAGGGTCCTCGAGTGTGGGTTTGGTAAGAATTTATGCATAGTAGAGAAGTTGGGAAGGCAACGCTGACATTCCTGGGTTTGAAATCTCAACTCAGTAGTGAAGGTGGCCACACCACTTTTCCACACTGCCTCCCACAGCACTCAGGCTCTCAGCAGCTGCTCCCCCTGGAGCAATGTCCAGGCTGGGCTGGCACAGAGCTCAATAAAATCTCTCAGGACTCTGATGATCCTTGTGGGTCCCTTCCAACTCATGATATTCTGTCATTCTATGAATATCATCCCTGCACAATAATAACATGCCTGGGGCTGTCTCTGCACTGGGTTTCTCTGTCACCCTAGGACACTGCCTCAGCAGCCTTTAGGGACTTTGAGGGAACAAACAGCAGAGGATAAATGGCACGATAAAGGGAAGGAGCAAAGCAATTCCCAGAACCAGCCCAGGGCACAGAAGGACAGTAAGGCCACAGCACTGGTGGCACAGAACGTACTTTTCTTGGGATGGTAAGTGTGATGAGGAAATGGAAGGAAGGTAAACCAGAGGTAAGGCTTTGCCTTGATGTGACATGAAAGGAAAAGGCAGTGTCCTGGCCCTGGAGCCCCCTGTTCCTTCCCAGGTGATGTGGATCCGCTGTTGGCAGCAGTCCGTGTGCGGCGAGGCAGGAACACTTGGCCGAGCCCCATTGGAGTGAACGTCCCCATCACGCAGGGCTTTCCAGTCCCTGGCTGCTCTCCCCGGATCCCGTTCACAGGGAACGGTGGGAGCCCAGCTGTTAATTTGATGTTACCCCTCAGCGAGATGTTAATGCTGGTGAGGTGCAGATCCCAGCGGGATCCCTTAAGGGGAGCGGGCTCCTGTTCACAGCCGCTGGTCCCGGTGTCCCCAGAGCTGTACGATGGCAGAGCGTCCTGTGTCTGGCCTGAACGGGCTACGGGCAGAGCTGGGACAGGGCAGTGGGACAGCAGCAGCCCTGCTTTTGGGTTACAGCCATCGCATCCTCCGCGCCACCACAGGTTCAGATCGGACACCGGGAAAAGTTCTTCATGGAGCAGGCGCAGTCCCCGTCCCTGAGGGGATTTAAATGTCACGCGGACGTGGCACTTGGTGGCACGGCTCGGTCTCGAGGGGCTTTCCCAGCCCGGTGACTCTGCGGTTGAACACTCGCTGTTGTTCCCTGTCCGGGCAGTGCCACAGGCGGGCGGGCACCGCCCCCTGCCGCGGGCTCTGCCCGGCCCTCTGCGGCGCTGGCCCCGCCGGGCCGCCGTAGCCGCGGCCGCCCCGGAAGGGCTGTGGCTGCCGGCGGGGCGGGGCGGGGCGGGGCGCGGCCATGGCGGCGGCGGAGCCGGGCCCGGCCGGGTCGCTGCGGCGCTGCCTGGCGCGGCTCGGCGCGCTGCGGGCCCGGCCCGACGGCAGCCGCCGCACGGAGCTGCACCTGCTCTTCGACCAGCTCATCTCGGAGAGCTGCGGGCCCGAGCCCGCGGCCGCGCCCGGCCCGCAGGTACCGCGGGATGGGGCACCGGCACCGAGGGGAGTCCGGGGATGTGTCCGCGTGGGGAGGAGAACGAGGCGGCCTCGGCCGCGGGTGGGCCCGTCTCGCAGCGCACGTGTGGGGCCATCGAGGGGGGTTTCCCCGCTGTGCCACCCCCGTGTCCCCAGGCAGGAGCCCCAGGTTCCAGCCCGCGTTCCCCGCTGCGGACGGGATGGTCCCGCACACCTCCCGCGCTCCTCTGCCCACCCCCGGGCCCTTCTCCGGCCCCTTGGTGACTCTGAGCCCTCCTGCCCTGTGCCGAAGCGCTGCCCGTGGAGATATGGTGGCTGACAGCAATAGGTGGGACTGTGTCCCTAGGCAATTTTCATAGTCTGATATTGGAAAAGTAGTAATTTTTTAGGCCTTAAAGTAAGCCCTTCAAAGCTGAGCACACTAGATGATCAGCATGGATGCTGCTTAATTGGCAACACGCAGTACTTCATTATTACACTGCTTTGTCTTCATTTTATTTCCAAAGCAGGCTTACTTTGCACTTTGGAATGAATTGATTTTTGAACAGTGCTCTTCTGTTCTTTGATCTATCTTGGTATTTTTCTTGAGCCATTATTATTGTTTTTGTAGTCCCTAAATAATAAACTCAGGCTTTGCCTTCCAGGATGTTTGTGCTGTGCTTGTCCAAGCCTGTCAGTTGGTTCCCCTTGATCAAGAACATCTTGTCAGCAAAGTCTGTCAGCTTATTCATCACTTACTCAACAGGTATCAGGTAGGAAGAGTTTGGCCATGTCTCTCCTGTCCCTCAATAAACCAGAGGAACTCTATCTTTTGCCAGGGCTGTGGAGCCAACCTTCAGGCAGAGTTTCTTGGATTTTCATTGTGTTACTTGTTTTTGGGTAGCTGAGGCTGTGGTCCGGTTTTAGCATGGTTCCTCATAAAACCACCTCTCAGTCAGAAGTGATTCACCATGGGAAATAGTCTTGGTTTTAGGACCTGTACATTTTAGGACTTGTACATTTATCCATTTCTTGTCAGGTGTGCTCTCTGCTGGTATGTGATTTTAACAGCCAAATCACCTGAATCTGTGACCAGTTTCTCTGGGTTTACTGACTGCAGCAGCACAAAATGATGTTTATCTTGACCTTTTCTGTTATGACAGGTGATGGTTGATGAGCAGAACTTGAATTTCCTTCTCTCTTACTGCATCTCTGCTCTGAGGCAGTGCAGCTCCTGGACACATGTTGAAATTCTTCAAGCCTTAGCAGCTCTTGTTTACAGTAATGGACCTAAGTGTCAGAAGGTGAGTTTGCAAACAGAGAGAAACAACAAAAATATTTGCACCACTGCTGTTTCTACTTTATTTTTTTTTCCTGGCAGAAAAAATAAAAAAGTTCTCAAATTGTGTTACCTTTCATGCTAAGATTAGATCCCATTTAAATAGTGGCTGATATTTATGGGAAAGTTGAATTTCAGTTGTATTTATAAATAATTATTATTCCCATGTGGAATACTCTGTACCTGCAGGCTGCAGCTGTAGGGATCGCCATTAACTAAGGGCACAGGCATAGCTTGCAGACCAGCAGGAGGACCACGGGGAGCTTCAGCTTGCACATAACTCCACAGGCTCCACTGAGAATGCTGAAATCCATCCTGTAACCAGACCAGGGCTTTAGCTCGGCGCCGTTTCAAAGCAGAGGCTCTCGGGTATCAATCCTGTGTGAAGCTCCTTGTTGCTGCAGCTGACAGTGTTTGAAATGCTGAATCCTCCTGCTGTCGCCAGCTCATGGCAGCTTGCAAAGCAATCTCTGCTGTTGGGCTGAGCATGGGGTGGTGATGCTCACAGTTTGGGAGCTGCCAGCTTGTGTGGGCTTGTAGCCTGTGTAGTGGCAGCAGTTTGGTGCAGCAGTTGTGCCTAGCTTAGCTTCATGTCTGGGAGGATAGCATAAACTGGGACTCAGCTCAACTGTGCTCAACTCTTGTCCTTTTTTAATACAAAATAAGAGGACTTACGGAATTAAGGTTTTCATGCTGTTTTTTATAAACCTAAATCTGTCTCTGGAATCTGAAATTGCAGCTGAGAATTTTTAGGGTTTGTTTTACTTGTCATTATTGTGCTTTGGTTTTTGATTGGTAATAAATTCAACTAATTTCACTTAGTCAGGCCTTCTCTGCGCATGATGCTTATCACTGAATGACCTCTCCTTGTCCTTGTCTCAACTCATGAGCCCTTCCTTCTATTTTCACTCCCTGCCCATCTGAGGAGCAGTTTTGGTGGGCACCTGGTGTCCAGTCAGGCTCCAGCCACCTCCCATGGTGTTTAGCCCCCAAACACAGGACCCAGGAGGCTGAGGGAGGAGCACTGAGCCCTAATGACTTTTGATGGTTTGTTTTCAGTATCTCCCAGATCTGCTGGGCAAGGCTGGGCTCCTGCTGCAGTTCAGTGACCCTGCCCAGCCAGACGTGGAGCTCAGGAGAGCGGCTGTGCGCAGCATGGCAAACCTGTGTCTCAGGTGTGTACAAGCATTTTCAGGTGGGTTAGAATGTGTACATCTGCCAGCACAGGGCCAGCAAGGCGTAGGTGCATGAATTTGAAATTCAGAGCTTTAGTATTCCAAAATACTTGTGCATAAAACCATAAACTCTCAGTCTTCCAGCAAATAATGTTACAGGGATTAGTTTAGGGAAGGAAAGCTGTTGTGCTGTCTTGTTTTTCATGCAGAAAGTTTCCTTCTGTCCTCTGTATGGTAGAGCTGGCCCCTTTCAGTCAGCCATCCATCCATCATCTGGGCTCTGCAGGCCAGCAGAGGGCTTGAGTGGGACTTTGTGTAACTTTATGAAGCTGTGGACAGACTGCAAACCAACCTCGTGTCTCCTGCTCTAATTTTAGTGTCCCTGGACAGCCATACCTGGATGAGTCCTATAGAAGTGTCTGTTTTCAAACTTTCCTAAGTGTTCTGCAGTCTTCAAAAACTGCTGATGTGGATGACATCACTTTTTGCATGGTAAGTATGGGTCTAGTTGTCTAAAATACTCTAACTAGGAGATTGTGCTGCTGGAATATATGGAATTTGGAATGTTGTCAATTAAGGTTTTGCTTTAATAGTCTATAATTTATCAAAGTACTGTCTCAGTTGAACAAAACTGTAATTGCCTAGAAAGCTGCTTGAAAGCTGTAAACCTTCAGCATTTTGGGAAGGAAAAGTAAGTAATTATTTTGTTTTCAGTTACTGCAAAGTGCACTGAAAGGTGTTCAGTCGCTTCTCAATGGTGGGAAGATGAAACTGATGCAAACTGACCAAATTGGAGCTCTTCTGGCAGTGTTAAAGGTAAATCCTTAAATCTCCCTGGAGAAAGAGGCAGACACTGTGAGGTTCCAGGGAAACAGGGGAAGATGAGCAAGAGGGAGCAGAGAAGCCTGAGTGTGGGGGGAAATGGAGTGTGAGATAAAAAATACTGAGTTTCTCTCACGGCATCTTCACTGCACTTCCCACAGCAGAATGTGAGAGGAAGATGGGAGGCTTGGGGTTTTTTGGACCTACTTGAAATCCTTCTAGACAAAGATGGATTTCAGTTGCATAGCCTTGTACATGGGAGAGGCAGGACCCGGGGGAAGGAGCACAACTGAGCTTTCATGAATTCACCTGAGTGAGTAACAGTAAATCTGTGCATGAGAAAGAGACAGAATGCTAACATTTGTGTTCCTGTTGCAGAAATGCATGTTCCATGGGCTACCAGGACTGAGCATAGAGGTGCCCACAGCCCTGTACCCTGCTCCCTTACCCCAGTATGATAAAAGGTCACCTGTCAAGCAGGAGCAGTCAGAACCAGCCACCTCTAAGCAGACAGGGGTAAGCTGGGCTGCTCCTGATTCTCCAGCCTGTTTGTTGTGATTGTGTCTTACTTGTCGTGATATTGGTGACTCTTCATGACCTGAGCATGTACATTTGATTCTTTGCTTCAAAGGTGTTGGTTATAAATTCTGCACTGAGTAAAATTGCTTTGGGAACTCAGGTGGCATGAACAAATGGCTCTGCAGGGTTTGGCTTTCCTCAGTTAAGCTTTGTGCAACAATTATTCATCCGTAGCCAAGAATTCCTGGCCTGCAAGCACTGGATTGATGCGTGCAAACTCACCAAAGCTTTTGATTTTATAAGTCACATTTTCTCTCCTAACACTTGCACAATTGTTTGACTCTTTCTTAGGGAAGTCAAGTTCAGTTAAGACTGATTTCTTGCCTCATCTGTTCTGCTTAATCCTTCTACGGGTTATTTTTTAACTCTGTGAATACTTTGGATTACTGATTATATGAAAGACATTAGAGAAAATAAAGTTATCTAGTCATGTTGACTTGTTTCTTTTTAGATGGTGAAAAGAAAGGTTAGTTAGTGTTATCTCCTGTAAATCTAAAAGGACTACAGAAGTATTTAGTGTTGTTTTTTAATCACTTTTGTGTGAAATATGATTTTTAGCTAAAAGTTTTCTTGGATGTATTTTGTTTTACTGATGAAGAAGCCAAAGCTTAGTTTTTGAGGCTATACTGAGGTATTACTGAAATTTTGTGACTGTTGCTACTAATTAGCAGAACTTAAAAACTCAGATGCTAAAGAGTGACTGTTTCTGTGTGTAAAGTATTGCAGAGACATGTAGCTGCATTTACGTATTTGTTAAGTATTGACTAAGAAAAATCAATTTTTTGTCTTAGAGCCGAAGAAAAAAGTGCAAAGGGAAACAAAAGAAGGGAGAGTTTGGGGAAGAAGGAAGAGAAGATTCAGGGGATGCAGGAAATGAGTCAGTGCTGGGAGCTGACATGCTGAAATTGCACTTGGGAGATGTGCAGAACAGCCCTGGTGCAGATCCTCGGCCTCGTGCATCGGATGTGTGTGCTGGGAAGGATCCCCTGCCTTCACATCCCACGGGCTGGAAACTCATCAGCAGCAGTGAGTCCGAGTATTCCGACACCGAAGGTGGAATACAGAGCAAAGTGAGGTGATTGTTGTGCACATAAGCATAAAAAACATGGGGCCCATACAACACTTCCACATGATCCTTTGTTCTTAATCAAAACTGCTGAGGAAATCACTTTCCATTTTGATTTATGAGATGATACAAGAAAATTGGAAGGCAGTAATTCGTGTTGGTTTGGAAGTAAATTTGTTCTTCCTCTTCCTGTTCTTGGTCTAAAAGATTTCCTCTCACAGCCAGTGATTAATACACATGAAAGAGGTGGAGTCCATCCCTTGTTCCTGCTGTTTTCATTAATCTTTTTGTTTGTGTTTAAGGTCTTACCAAGCCAATGTTCGCCAAGGGGCTCTGGCCTGTTTCCTCTCCACTATAAAGTCAATAGAAAAGAGAGTTCTTTATGGCTATTGGTCAGCATTTGTTCCTGATGCCCCTGGTATTGGCAGCCCCCAGTCTGTGTCCCTGATGACTATTGCTCTAAAGGACCCTTCTCCAAAGGTGAGGCACTTCTGAGAACAAAAATTGTTCTGGTTTCCCCTATTAATCTTAGGAGTTGTCTTCTCTGGGCTTCAGTAAGTGTTTGGCTACTGCCCAAGAAATAAATAGGAAGTATTGGCTAAGGAAACAAAGGATTGGTTCGTGTGTTGCTTAAAGCTATGAAAAAAAGATAGTTGGAGATGAATTTTCTCATTCTGGAGAGGATTTCATGCATTTTAAAATTCTCCACCTGCTCAAAGGAGGCGTTAAAAGGTACCACAAATGTTTTATCATTTCAGACACGTGCCTGTGCTCTTCAAGTCCTCTCAGCCTTCCTGGAAGGTTCCAAGCAGTTCCTCTCTGTGGCTGAAGATGCCAGTGACCACAAGAGAGCTTTTACTCCCTTCTCTGTCACTATTGCTTCCAGTATCCGGGAGCTGCACCGCTGCCTGCTGCTGGCCCTGGTGGCAGAGTCCTCCTCTCAGACACTGACACAGATAGTTAAGGTACCTGCAAATGTGCTCCCAAGGGCTGGCACTGCTCTCTAGATTGAGTCCTGAAGAAAGATTGCACAGAATTGCTGTTGAGGAGTGAGGTGGTGGTGGTGAGAAACAGACCTTTGTCATCTCACAGGATTTCATTGACTGAGTCATCCTGCAGAATCATGGAATCACAGAATGGTTTGGGTTGGAAGGGACCTCAAAGATAACTTTGTTTCAATCCCCTGCTATGGACAGGGACACGTTCCACTTGACCAGGTTCCTCAGAGTTCCATCCAGAGTCTTGGGGTTTCTTTTCAGCACAATTCTCTTTTTTCTGCATTTTTTTGGTTTTTGGAGCTGAATGAACCTATAAAATTATTCTGAAGACTCACATTGACTTTAAAACTGGAATCCAAATTGACAAATCCTTCCATGGGCTATTAAAATTCCTTGGTCTTTGTGCCACATCACAGTAGTTAAATCCTTGTTCTTAGGAGCCAAGTTTGTATCCAGTGTTCACACAGCAGATAATTGAGGTGTTTTTTTTCAGGTGCCCTCAGATAATGAGCTGAGTGACCTAAATTCCAAATGTAAAAACAAACGTGTTGGAGGCAGGCTGACATTGTAACCAGCACCTTTCTCTGTGTTTCAGTGCCTTGCAAACTTGGTTTCCAATGCACCCTACAGCCGATTGAAACCTGGGCTGCTTACCAGGGTGTGGAACCAGATCAAGCCCTACATCTCTCACAAAGGTTTGCATTCTCTCTCTGTAATATTCCTCCCCTCCTCTGTGCTCCATAAATTCATGATTCAGTAGCAGTGGATGTTTATAAATTACAATCTGTCTTGTCTGAAAACTGCTGAGGGAGGATGCTGGGCCATCAGTGAGGTTCTGATGGAGTTTTATTTGCTTTTTCTTCTCCCCCCGTTGTCTCCTGCAGATGTTAATGTTCGAGTTTCCAGCCTCACATTGTTGGGGGCAATAGTTTCTGTCCAGGCCCCTTTGCCAGAGGTGCAGCTGCTTCTGCAGCAGCCCAGCTCCTCAGGGCTGAACAGCAGCGGCAGCGCAACCCCTCGGCGCTTCAGCTCCTGTGAGCAGTGGAGGAAAGCACTGCCCTGGGCAGGGGAAAGCCCTCTGGACAATCCAGCAGGGTGTGCCCCTCCAGAGCCCTGCTGGCTGCTCTGCCTGTGTGTCTCCATCATCGCCCTGCCCAGGGAGGATTCCTGCTCCGACAGCGACGCCAACTTCCCGTCCCTGGCCAGTGTCTACGAGCCGTGTCCCCTGCGGCTGGAGGCCCTGCAGGTGGGAGACACTCACAGGGAGCTTGGCTCACATCCAGCTGTCTCCCTCACTTGTGGATTCCCTCTGCTCCCGTCTTTCTCAGGGAGATTTAGGCTGAGGCCTTTGCTGGTGCAGTGGGACTGAGCTGCTGTGACTCAAACGTTTTGATTCCATGGCCACAGCATGACTGTCCCACTGCAAACCTGCTGCAGCAAGTTCATCTGCCTGTGATAATTTATCTTCAGTATTTTTTTCAATATTTTTGGGGGTGTGTGCTGGCAGACTGTGAGTCTTCCTCATGTAAACTCCTCCATACAGAATCTAAATTAAAGTTTTGATGGAAAACAGTGGGAAAGCCCTGCAGTCAGAGAACAGTCTGCAAGGAGCTGTGGAATGACTTAAGAAGTACCTGTGGATGCTGAGGCTTAGCTCTGTCTTAATTCATGTAGCCACAGCAAAGGGTAAGATTTTGTAACATGCATCCCAAGAAGTTTCACTCTTTTTCTGGAAATATTTGTTAAATATTTGTTAAATCCAGCTTCAGAAGAGGCAGCAGCAGTGTTACAGGAGGTACAGAATGTCTTGCTCTTAGTTTTTTTTTTCTACAGGAGCCCTGACTTGCAGTAAATAATTCATGGTCTTGCTACTTGATAGCGCTTCTGTGGCTCTTCTTTGAACAAGATAATGGAACAGAGAGGCTTTTAATCATCTCTAGTATTCCAGAAGTTGTGCTGCAAGGTGTATCTGTTACATCAGAGTTCAGTATATGGTGCCAGGGTTGATTAGCCCATTAACATCATTTCAGTGTGTAGCTGGGGTATTTTGGGTAGACAGAAGGAAAAAATGCTGAATGGAATTTCTTTTGTCTGTGTTCAGGTGTTGGCTCTTCTTGTGAAAGGTTATTTCCCTATGGCTCAGAGCTATTTCCTAGAACTTGGAGAAGTTGCTTGCAGATGCATGGAAGAAATGGATCCATCCATCCAGCTTCATGGAGCCAAAGTAAGAGCAGGAGGACACCTCAACGTTGTTTTACCAAGTCAGTTTTGTCTGTCTGTGTGCTTTGCAAATGCAGATGAGTGGGGATGAATATTCAGAGCATCTGTGTGTGTGATGTAGAAATGCAGTACCCTGACACTTTGAGAAGTGCACCTTCTGCTTCCAGTCTTGAAGTCTCAGCAGAATTTTGTTGCTCTGCTGAGTCACCAGGAAGCCTGGGAAATGGAAGGACTACAACACTGGTCCTTCCCTGACTGAGCATCAGCTGCAGGGACTGGACTCTGTGACCCAAAGATTTCCTCTTTGTGCAGTAGTCTGTTATGCTGTGCTTGCTGGAGACTTTATGTAGGAAAGTAATTTCCTCGTAATTTCAGTACTAGCAGGGACAGAACAGTCCAAACCAGTACTGAATCTTTTATTTTTGTTCCCTGGGTGAGTAGATGGAGTCCTAGGTTAAGGCTCTATAGTTCCCTGGTCCTTGAGTCATCCCTGATGAAAACCTCCTCCTTGTGTTTTGTTCTTTGTAGCTTCTGGAGGAGCTGGGCACGGGCGTCCTGCAGCAGCACAAACCTGACTCCCCCACTGCCCCTGAGCAGAGGGTGCCTGTCAGCGTGGTAAGTGTGAGATTCCACCTCACTGGGCTCCTTCCCTGGGCTCTGCAAAGTCACTGGCACAGCCAGATAAATAATAATTAAATAATAATGAGATAAATAATTGCAGGGAAGCAGGAAGGGACTCAGACTGCAGCTTTATGGATACCTGGATGGACAATTTCTGGAGACTTCCTGCAGTAATTTGGCAGTTGTTCTTGTCTGCAGACAGATGTGTTGGGTTTTATTTCTTTTTACATGATGTTAACCCTGTGTCTTTGCCTCTCCTCTTCTCGACTCTTGCAGTCTGCTGTAGCTCAGAGAGCTGGAAGAGCAGTACTGATTTTGTGTGTCATTACTGCTGCATAAAACTTTCAGAATTTTGGTGAATTTGCATTGTTAAAGAGCCAAGCCACATTTTCTGGCTGGTCACAAGTTCAGAGAGAGTGGCCAGAACCACAGTATGTGTGAATTTAGAAAAATGTATTCTCTGTTGGCTAAGTTTGCAGAAGCTGAGTAATATGGGCCTGTTTAAGTCTTCCTTCTGTGAACAGAAGACAAGCTTAAAAATTTCTTTGGCTCATGCTGTTTTGAGCCTACAAGACAGGAAATGTGTTCAGTAGCATCAGGCTCCTGTTATTTGCTATGAATGTAAATTGTCAGGCAAATGAAAACACTCAGCTGTGTGGATTCAGGAGTGGGATTGCAGCTATTTAATGCAGTTCAAATTTCAGGGTATGACAGTCATCTTTAAGACAAGAACTTAGGCTTAATTTCTGAGTTTAAAAGATGAACCTGGCTGCTTCTCCTGCAGGTTGTGACCTTCTGGACAATGATGTTAAATGGCCCTTTACCTGGCACTCTGCAGAACTCCCCCCACGCCACTCTCCAGACAAGTGCCTGTGATGCCCTGTCCTCTATCTTACCAGAGGCTTTCAGCCTCCTGCAGGTATGAGAACACACCTTTAAACATGGTGGTTTTACTTTTGAGGCTTTCTCCTTGTCCACCAGATTACAGTAGTGTAAAGCCTTGTAAAACTTATCAGGCAAAAGTAAAGAAACCTTCTCAAATTGTATTTTTCTCTTCCTGAACACTGTAACTGTTGAAGGCTGGAAAGGGCAGTGTTGGGAGTAATTAGCGTGTCAGAACAATTAAACTGTGGGTCACAGCAGCTGTTTGGCCCTGCCGTGAATACCCAGCCTTGGCAGTCTTGCACAGGAGATGGAGGACAAGAATTTCATGGCATGAGGGAGGGCTGAGGGATTGTTATTCTGCTGGTTAATTCTTTGAAGAGCCAGCTGAGCCAACAGCCAGGGCATGATGTTTTGCACCCATTTGCATGTGGGTTTTTTCCCTTTGCAACATGAAATATGCTTTTAAACATGAAAGCCTTGGCAGTGGATCCCCCCTGCATTGTGCAGCTCCTTCTGTGTCACTGTGCCCTCGCTGGGAGTGCTCTGCCAGATCTCATTTGCCCAGGAATTGCTGGTCCAGCAGTATCTCTGGAATTCTCCAAGTACAGTGTGTACTTCATCCCCCTGTACTTTGATCCCATCCCCTCTCCTGTCCCTGTGGCCAAGTGGGGTCAAGTCAGTGCCCACTCTGACCTTTTTGTCATGGGCTGGTGAACTGACAACCTGCCCAGGCTGAGCTCACCCTGCCTGCCCATCCTGCTTAATGAGGGGCAGAGAGGGAAGGAGGGCAAGAGCAACCCATCCTCTCTGTTAGCTCTGATGGGCCATTCCTTCTGCTTTGGATGAGAGTTGATGCTTTGATTTTCTTTGTGGTCTTACCCAACAGCAGTGAGATCCTGTGTGCTGGAAGCATTCCTGTTCCCTGGGTGGGCTCAATTCATTTTATCTAGAGCATGCTCTGAGTGGAAGCTCCTTCAGATAGAGGCTCTTTTAGAGAATTTGTGTGTCCCTGTGGGACAGAGCTCTCCTCAGCCCCCTGTTGCCACTGCTGCTCCTCATTGCAGGCTGACCAGCAGATCCTGTGTGTCACGTTGCTGCTTGGCCTGAACCACAGCGAGAACCCCCTGGTGAAAGCTGCTGCTGCCCGTGCCCTGGGAGTCTACATCCTCTTCCCGTGCCTCAGGCAGGTCAGAGCCAGCCCACTCCCTTTTTCTGAGCCATTTGGTAATGAACCATAAGAATGTGGAATATAGATTTGTTTGAAATTAATTCACTTGACTTTCGGCCTGTAGTGTATTTATAGATTTCCTCACTGGCTCCAGACTCACTCTTGCCTTTTGTGTGAGAGCAGAATCAGTGCAGCTTTAAGGAAGGTGAAGCAGAAGTGAGAGGAAAAGGAGAGAGGTCAGGATCTTCCCAGGCTCTCAGGGATGGAATCTGGAGTGGTTAGGTTGGCACAGAGGAGCTGCAAGAGGTGAGGGGGAGCTGGGATGAAGGGAACAGCTGTACTGTGCTCTGGGGAGTTTAATGTTGGACTTGATCTTTGAGGTCTTTTCCAACCTTCAGGATTCTATGATTGTAACAGGTTTTTAATGTGAAGCCTTCAAGTTTTTCTTGAAACTAAGAAATAAAGCTTATTTGGAGAAAAAAAACTTGTTTTTTTCTACAAATATCATCTTAGCTTGGCTGAGCTGGAAGATTAGTTTTTACAATGTAACCTTTAAGTGAATGATTTTAATAAAAAAAAAAATGCAGTAGCTGACTTTTGAGTTTAATTCCAAAATACTTTGAAAGAAAATCCTTTACCATAGGCACATGTAATGTGCCATAGAAGAGAAGATTAGACAGGCAGCTCAACAGGGAGTTTGGAAAAGCAATTACTTTAAGAGTGGGATTTGATGAGTATAAGGTTGGCAGTCCATGTAATTATGTTAAAATCCAAAGTAACTAAATCACTGATAGAATTAAATAATCTGTTGAAGCTTTTCAGTAACAGCTACCCAAGGGTGGTGGGCTTGGTCAGCATTCAGGCTTGGACTGTTAATTAAAGGTCAGGCAAAGCTGCAGAGAGCACCATGAGCTCATTAAAAGGTGTCACCTAGAAAAGTAAATGATCAGAGCTGATCTCTCATTCTTCCTGGAAAAAACAGAGTGTGTTACTCAGGAAATTACCTGTGTTTTGAGAACTTTATAACTTTGCAGCAGTTTTTGCTTTGACAGGATGTGATGTTTGTGGCAGACACAGCAAATGCCATTCTGAACTCCCTCCATGACAAGTCTCCCAACGTCCGTGCCAAGGCAGCCTGGTCCCTGGGCAACCTCACAGACACCCTGATCATCAACATGTACGTGGCACACCCTGCCCCTGTCCCCAAGTGTCACACAGACCAGAGGACACGGCCTCAGGCTGTGCCAGGAGAGCTCCAGGTTGGACATGAGGAGGAATTTCTCCATGGAAAGGGTGGTCAGGCTCCCAGGGCCTGCCCAGGGAGGTTTGGAGTGCCCATCCCTGCAGGTGTCCAAGGAAGGCCTGGGTGTGGCACTCAGAGCTCTGGGCTGGGGACAAGGTGGGGATCAGGCACAGCTGGGACTCAATGCTCTGGAAGGGTTTTTCCAACCAAAATGATTCTGTGATACTTAACATCAAAAAGAGCTGAAATTTGGCTTGGATCCTTCTTTTTAACCACCCTCTGCCTGTGTTTCTGCCAGTGTGTGACACTGTTTAAGCATCCTGTATCCATCTGGGAACACCTTCCCCTGTCCCAGGGTGCTCCAAGCCCTGTCCACCCTGGCCTTGGACACTTCCAGGGATGGGGCAGCCACAGCTGCTCTGGGCACCCTCACAGGGCTTTTTCTAATACCTCATCTAAGCCCACTCAGTTTGAAGCTATTCCCTCTTGTCTTGTCACTCTAAGGAGAGACTCTTTAAAACTTTTCACTTTTCCATTTCTTGTGTGTTGCTTGGTGTAATGACATGGTTCCTTTACTTTCAATGTAACACAGAAGTAAAATTAATAAATATTTAACCCTTCCTCAAGCCAGAGACTGAGGGAAGCCCAACCTACTGTTACATTTTTAACAGGAAAATAGTTATCATATATTCCTGCCACAGAATTACCACTGGACAATTCCTTGCCCTCTGTTTTTTATTACAGACTTAACCATTGCTAACCAGCTTTCTTGCATTGATAGTTTGGTTTTAAATTAATAAACATAGTGGTCACATGCAGAAAGGTCTGCCTTACATATTAGCCTTCTAAAGAGTGAAGGTTGTTTGTTCATGGGCCTTTATAAGGGGTGGTATCACATCTTTGGGGATGGAGCAGATGAGCTGGGTGTTCACAGGGTGATTCTCCTGCCAGGGAAACCCTGGGACAAAGCTTCCAGGAGGAACTTTCTGATCTCCTGCTGCTGAAATTGCTACGGTCTGCAACGGAAGCATCCAAGGACAGAGACAAGGTAAGGCTGAGGGGAAGGAGGGTGGAGTTGGTGCAGTTAACTCCTGCATTAAAAAAAGAAAAGGGCACCAGTTACTTTAGGTCTCTTTGCCCCAACGTTTGAGGGGAGCTGCAGCTCATATCCTTCCCTGAGGGCTGGTGCTCAGAGGTTTCCTATGGTGTTTGAGTTGCACGGAATTTGGGCTTTTCCACAGAGCAGGGGTTTTGGTTTGGTTTCTGGTCACTTGCAGAGAATGATCTTTCTGGTGGCATTCAGGAAGACACAGTGTGATCCCAGCTGTGCTCCTTGCTGGCTCTGAGATGATTTCTCAGCAGGCTTGACATCAAACCTGCCAACAGCCCGAAAACTTGAGAGGTTTCTGTGTGTTCCAGGTGAAGAGCAACGCTGTCCGTGCCCTTGGGAATGTGCTCCATTTCCTGCAGCCCTGCCACGTGGCCAACCCCAGGTTTAGGGAGGCCATCAAGGAGTCCCTGCAGGCCCTGATTGCCACGGTGGGCAGCGAGGCCACCATGAAGGTGCGCTGGAACGCGTGCTACGCGCTGGGGAACGTGTTCAAGAACCCTGCCCTGCCTCTCGGTGAGAGCCTGCTCCCCTGCCTCGGGGCTGCCTCGGCACTTGTGGGGCTCATCAGATCACCTCTGGTGCCAGTGGGGTGGAGAAGATGGGGGGAAGCCAACGAAGCTGAGTCTTGCTGTCCCAGGGCTCTTCCCAGTGGAACAGACTCCTTCCAGTGCCAGTGCAGGTGTAAGTGCTGTGTTCAGCTGGATGCAAGGAAAGAGTGTGAGGGTGGGATTATAGGTGTGAATAAGTGCCAAGTGTCCTCTTGTAAAACTTCAGGAGATTAACTGCTTTAACTACTATTTGATTTCATAACCCCTGATTCTCTCACTTAAACCACAATAAATTCAATCAATGTCAGCCCATTAAATATTCAGGAGACATTTTTAGTTTTGCATATTTTAGCTGATTAAAAAAGGGGTTTTTTTTGTTGTTGTTTTTTCCATTCAGGAGAGGCTCCTTGGGCCACACACGCTTTCAGTGCCCTTTCCTCTGTAGTCAAGTCCTGCAAGAACTTCAAAGTGCGAATCAAGTCAGCCATGGCCCTGTCCATCCCCAGCAGGAGGGAATGCTACGGCTCCACGGAGCAGTTCTGCCAAATCTGGAATGCCTTGGTGGTGGCCCTGCAGAGGAGCGAGGACACCGAGGACTTCCTGGAGTTCAAGTACAGCTCCAGCCTCAGGACCCAGATCTGCCGGGCTCTGCTGCACCTGCTGCAGCTGGCGAGGAGCACGGACCTGCCCCTCATCGGGGGCAGCCTCAGGGACCACGGGGACGCCATCAAACCCTACGTCCTGCAGTACCTGAGGTCCTCAGGGGAGGAGAACGAGGCAGGAGTGCACACGGACCTGGGGGAGAGGAAGAGAGGATTGCAGGGAGCCATCGACCATCTCAGTGGGATAGAGAGAGAGCTGCAGGGCAAGGCGAGGGTGAGAGTGTCCCTGTACCTGGAGGATGTCCTGACAAACCACACCAATGCCACGGAGCTGACAGAAGCTTGAAGGAAATGCCCATTTCAGTGACCAAAGCTTCCACAGGGAGCACCGAACTGTGTTCCCTTGCACAGGACATCTGGAGGAAAAATTTCCTGCTGCTGATACTAAATACTTTATTTCAGACTTAATTAATAATGCCTCTAGGACTTAATTTTTATATTATTATTTTTTGAGGTTGTGTTTGGTGAACTCTGCTGTTGCCCTCCCTGGGGCTGGTTTGTGCACTTTGCTGTCACAGCGTCGCCACTTGGAAAACAAACGCCTTTTCCTCCTCTGTGTGTTTTATAAAGCTGCCTGTTCCCTCAGCTTATCTCAAAGCATTTTGTTCCTATTGCTGCAGGATCCAGAATCATGTTTGTAAAGCAGGGGGTTGGAAGAATTTTGTTTTTCAGAGCACTGCAAATGTTGTCACTCTTGTGTTCCTGCAATAAACCCAAATACGCCAATATTTGAAGAATAGCTTAGAGCAAACACCCTTTGCCTTTACCTGTCTGTGTTCCTGCTGTTGTACACCTGGCCTGTGCCTCCCTGCTGCCTCCACTCGTCCTGTCTTCCAAAAAAATCTAAATTCCTCATTTCCAGATGGATGGTACTGTGCTGCATAAGCCAGAAAGTTCAAAGTAGCTTCTCCAAGGCTGGAATTTTTGCTCTCCAAGCACATCTGTGGGAGGTGCAGGGATGTTCTAACAGCACATGGATTTGTTTCTGGTTCTGGAGTTCTGTCCCCTTCCATTCCTCCCCTCTGGTGTTACTTACTCTGTGTTTGCTCAGTGCTTACTCTGCTGATAGCCAGGGGAGCACTGAGCTCTCTGATGTTGCTGGGGGCAAATCAGCACGTCCAGGAATGAGTCGGGCTCTGGGGCTCTCAGAGTTAAGTGCCTGCTGTCCTAACCCCGGGCTGGATGTTTGAACAGAGCTCAGGGCAAGCCCTGCCTGTTGTAAAACCTCTGGGGGATACAAAATTCATCTGCTTTGTTCTTTCACCCTTGCCGCTTCAGCAGGCCTCAAGTGCTGAGAGTATCCAAAACTTCCTGGAATCATGGAGCCTTTTTCAGGGGATGGATGGGGCCAGTTCTCCTGCTGTACCAGCCCCATGTGTGTGGTCAGGCTGGGAAACCCTGGCATGGAGGAAGAGCTGAGCATCCCTGCTAGGCCCTGTCCTGGCTCTGCTTCAGGTGACACATTTGCACTTCAGCTTCACTTGCTCCTTTCCTCTCTGGCTGCTGCTGCTGTAGCTGATCCCATCTTTGAGCTCCCACACCTGAACCAAGCCTGTGTTTCTCCACTGCCTTTGGGAGAAATCTGTCCCAGAGCCACTGAAAGCAAAACTTTGCCTGGATTTCTTTCCCAAAGTTGCTGACATCTCTAGAGCTTCCTCCATCCTGTAGCAGCTGGAATGCTGGTGCTGAGGCAGCTGTGGGACTTGGGAGCAGGGTGTACCTGAGCTGGGTGTGCTCCAGCAGCCCCATCCAGTGTCAGGCTGTTCTCTGGATGGAGAAATCTCTTTTTATGCACCCCAGGAAGCAGGTAGGAGCTGCTGTTATTCCCAAACAGGGCTTTGCCGACCCTCTGGGGACAAAGGGACCCTGTGTGTGCCCTGTACCAGCCCTTGCTGCCCATGACAGCCACAGGGCTGGCTGGGGCACGAGGTGCTCGAGGCCGGGAAAGGCAGCACCTTCCCCACCCCGGCCAAGGTTTTATTGTACTGCCTCTTTATTGTTGTGTTTACAAGCCAGGCCCTTTATAGGTTTTCCTATGAATAGTTCCAAGGAGAAGGTAATTACCTTATCACATGCAGGATGATTTATAGCCAAGGTGGCAAGGGACATTCAAGCTCCACATCGGCTCCGTTTGAAAGACAATCCGCCTGTTCCTCCGCGGGGTCACTGGGTGGGGAAAACAAAAGGGCTTTAGTGCCCGGCCCGATCCCGGCCCGGGGATGTCTCCTGCGGCCGAGCAGCCCCAGGGAGCGTTTCCCAGGCCCGTGGCAGCCCCGTGGGGACACCTGCGGTGATGGGCTCTGCCGCAAGGAGCAACCACAGCGGGTCACTTCCAGCGGCCCTGGGGCTGCTGAAGACCCCCTCTCGCCTGCACCCACCTGCTTGGATTGTTAGCTTTCTTTTTAAATTGATTTTCCCCCTTCCCTACAACAACTGTCTCCGTGACCGGGGAGCAAAGGCAGTGATTTACCGGCCACCCTGCGGCTGTTGCGCCCTGAGCATCCCAAGGCAGCGGGGGTGCGGCCCCGGTCCCCGGGCCACGAGGTGGCACCACGTCCCCGGGCACGGCGACAGCGGCGGTGCCGCTTGCTTCTGTCCCCTCGGTGGGGTCCTGGTTGTCCCCTCGGTGCGGTCGCGGGGTGCCCCCAGCCCCTGTCCCCACTGCAGTGTCCGCCCGCAGCGCCGGGATCGGAGCGGGGCCGGGATCGGAGCGGGGCCGGGATCCGAGAAGGGCCGGGATCCGAGCGGGACCGGGATCCGAGCAGGGCCGGGATCCGAGCGGGACCGGGATCCGAGCGGGACCGGGATCCGAGCAGGGCCGGGATCCGAGCGGGACCGGGATCCGAGCGGGACCGGGATCCGAGCAGGGCCGGGATCCGAGCGGGGACGGGATCCGAGCGGGGACGGGATCCGAGCGGGACCGGGATCCGAGCGGGACCGGGATCCGAGCGGGACCGGGATCCGAGCGGGACCGGGATCCGAGCAGGGCCGGGATCCGAGCGGGGCCGGGATCCGAGCAGGGCCGGGATCGGAGCGGGGCCGGGATCCGAGCGGGACCGGGATCCGAGCAGGGCCGGGATCCGAGCGGGGCCGGGATCCGAGCGGGGCCGGGATCCGAGCGGGGCCGGGATCCGAGCGGGACCGGGATCCGAGCGTGGCCAGCTCTGCCCGTTCCCGTGTGATGAACGGGATTTGGGAATTTTCCCTCCCGGCCTTTGGCCCCGGGATGCCGGTGCTCCCTCCGCGCAGCCCCGGGGCTGTGACTCCGCTGTCAGCGACATCGGCCCGTGAGCAATGGGGTGGCGAAGGCAGGGGTGATTTCCAGTGGCGAGGTCAAAGGGAAGAGGCTGATCCGCAGTTCATGCCTGCTGTCTCCACTGTAAAAAATGGCCCCGCGCTATCTCGCAGGCCGTCCCTCCCTGGGACCCGCTAATTCGGTGATTTTTATCCTGTCTGTTTTCCTTTTCTCCCCTCTGCAACCTCCCGGCGCTCCCCCTCGGGCGGCTCCGGGGTCGCCGCTGATGGATGGAGCCGGCAGCGAGGGGATCTGGGCACAGCCCGACCCTGGCTGGCCTGACCTGGCTGTCACAGCTCTCGCCGGGGACTAAAGCCTGTGGCAGGAGGGATCCCAGCAGGAAGGGTGTGGGCAAGGAGGGAAGGAGTGTGGAAGAAAAGCCTGGGAACCCCAGGGCTCTGGGCACCGCAGCGCCAAGTGGGGATTGGGATAGAGATTCTGAAGAGGCTTGGAAAGCCCCGGGGAGCAGGACTGTCCCTGGGGTCATTCCTTCCTGTGCCACCCCCGGGAAAAGGGAGCCCACGCTGCTCCGGGGGGGTCCTCTAGCTCCCCGGGAGCCCAGACTGGTATTTCAGTCTAGACGTGCTGGTATTTTTTCAGTCCAGCAGATTTCCTTGATGGCCCAGCACTGGAGCAGGGGCACGCTCGGCACGCTGGCACGGTGGCAGCTGCAGGGTGGGGGGTGCCCGCGGGGGCACAGGGGGCACAGCCTGGGCAGGCGACGTCGCCAATCCCCGCTCCTGGAGCGGCAGGAAAAACGTTAGCGCTGGAATGGGAGGGAAAACTATGTGGAACTTGAAATCCGCTCGTAAAGCCGGCCTTGCCGGGTGGGAGGCTTGCCACATCTTGCTTGAGCGCTGGCCCACGTGCAGAGGGCTGAGATGGGCTGGGTGATTCAGCAGCTGCCCCCGTTCCTGATGCCCCTGTGTGCTGCTGCACTGCCAGGCTTGGCCTGGGGAAATATTTCTGGGGGTGACCGGCTCAACTCTGCCGAGTCCCCATGACTCGGGCCCGTCCCCTCGACTGCTGGGCTGCTACTTTTAGCAGCTGCCTGCCCGGGCAATGCCCCTCTCTGTGCCACCCATCCCATGAGGACCCATCCCAGCCACCGCCGGGGGGACAAAGGCGGCTTTCAGGGCCCCGGCCGTGCTTGGGCGGCCTCGGAGATGTGTGAAATTCGGCTTTGGCCCAGCTCCTTCCTGGAGCGGAACTGTTCTCAGCGAAACCGTCCCCACCACCCGCCCTAATGGCTTTTCTCTGTGCGCCCGCATTAATGAACGCGAGGCCCAGCCTAATCGGGGGGAAGCCATGCAAGTAATTGCTTGAATTTTTAATTCGGGGTTATGATAGGGGAATCAAAGTCACACGGCAGCCGCTGAGGCCGCCCGCGGCTCCGCACCATTGACTCCCGCAATTTGCTTTTGATTTTTGCCCTCCTGGCTCCCCCCATGGCCCGGTGGGGACCCCGCTGGGGGCTGGGGCTGAACCCTCCCAGGGAGCAGAGAAATGTGCTTGGAGTGGGGGTCTCACCTGCAGCAGGGACTGGGGTGAGCCGGGCCGTGCCCGTGGGGGGCTCTTTCCACAGGTGGGAAGTTACAGCATTTCCTCGTGGAGAGTTGGATTTTACTTTTCTTTTGAACCTTCTGAATTCCTCTAGTTCCATTGTGGCAGCTCTTGCCCTCAGTCTGGGGAGCCACCAGCGGGGATCCCCGGCACAGAGCACGTCTGGTGCCACCATTGTCACACGAAGGGGCAAGTGACACAGACACCCGTGGCCGTGACACGTGGGATGGTGGGGCTGGCCAGGTTTTGGGTTGGGGCTTCCCTGTAGCACATCTGGGGCTCGCACTGAAGCTGCCCCAAATTTGGGATCCCTGTCCTCATGGAGCTCCTCCAGCCCTGAGCATCCTCTGGGCCTTGGCACTGGCCACGCTGCTTTTGTTTTCCCAGAAAACAACCCCACCTCCACGTCGGTTCCAGCTCGCTTCCCTCCTCTTTGTCTTAAAATTCATAAGGAGTCAGAGGACGCGCGGCAAAGCAGAATGGCATCCGTGCAATGCCTGCCCCTGTGGGGGCACAGCGGCCAGCAGGGCCACCCTGCCCACCACCGGCATCAGGCTGCGACGAGAGGAGCCCCGGGGCCAGTGCCACGCTGGCCATCGGGCACAGCCGGCCCTGGGACGGTCCCCGCGGGCACGGGGCAGCCCGGCTCTGCTCGGGGACCCGCTGCCTGCCCGGCTCTGCCCCGTGACCCCGTGTTTGGGGTTTGGGCCGCTGTTGTGGTGTTCCTTGTGCCGCGATCCCATGGGCAGATAGCATTGTTTGCCCTGACACGTAAGCCAGTGACAACCTGCAAGAGCTCTGGCATGGATTCGACCGCTCTCCCGGCCTGCCCTGCTTCCAGCGCCTTTTTATAGCCCAGCAGAACTTGTTTTGCTGTGGCAGCCAAGCAGAACCTGAGTGCGAGCTGGAGCTGCGGGGGGACGTGTGTGTGGCTCACGGTGGGTGCTGGGTCACGTCCGCACCCCTGCGGCCCCAAACACCCCTGCAGCGGGTCCCTGCTGCCCTCGGCTGCCCAGCTCCAGCCCTCCCCTCCAGCTCAAGACCTGTGGAGATTGAGGGAAACCCCCAGGATCTGAAAATGAGGGGTCTGGGGTTTTGGGGGGGTCCCAGAATGGGGACATACTGCTGGGGAGGGAATGTGGTGGGAAGGCCACCAGCACGGGTCACATTGTCATTGCCATGGGCAGGGGACAGGCTGAGGTGGTCCTGACCCCACTGCCTGTCCCCCTGGCAGAGTAAAGGGACACCAAGCAGCCCCACAGGGGTCCCAGCTGCAGGTGAGGGGCCAGCAGGCCCCCCTGTGCCCCCCCAGAGCAGCAGAGCCTCGGCACAGGATGGGAGGTGAAGACGGATTATGAAAGTGTTTCTTTGCTTTGCTTTTGAGAAAGGAGAACTTCAAAGGGGCCATTTATCACCAGACAAAGAGAGTCGCGAGTTATTTGCAAAGTGTAGGGGAGAAACATTAATTATCGGTGTGACAGACAAACGCTGCTGCTGGTGTCCTCCTGCCCACCCTGCGCCCTGTCCCAGCAGGTCCTGGGTGGCTCCTGTCCCACCTGTGCCAGTCCCAGCTCCTCTCTCGTCTCCTGCACCTGTGCCAGGTGGACCTGCGGAGCTCTGGGTGAGGGCACTGGGGTGATGGGTGTCCCCAGGGTGATGGATGTCCCAGCATGGGTGCACCCACATGGCCAAATGGGGGTTCCCCACGGTGTCCCCGGTGCTGACACTGCTGCCAGCGCAGCCCACGTGGTGCCCGAGTGCTCCTGTGGGGTGAGACCAGACCCTGATGGGGATAAATCCATTCCCTTCAATCCATCCCTTCAATCTGAGCCCCAGAACATCTCTCGCTGGGTGATGCCCAGGTTCATGTTCGCCGTACTTGGAGCAGGGGGCTCCACACAGGTGGAAGAGGAGTCATTTCCACACCAGGCCTCGCTCTGGGGCTCGGTGACAGCTCGGGCATGTCCCTTCCCTGGGGGCTGAGTGGGCTGTGCAGCACAGCCTGTGGTGGGGCATCTGTAGGGTGTCAGTGGGGTCTCTGTGCTGGGGACTCTAGGGGACAGGGTCAGCAGGGCTCAGCCCACAGATGGGGCACCCTACGGCTGCGCCTCTCTCCCAGAAGCTCTGCAGAGGGAGAGCCAAGGCTCCATCCATGATCTGGGAGGGAGAAGAGAGGCAAAAAGGTAATTTGCATCCTAAACAAAAGTGCCAACAGACCTGACTTCCCTGGAAGGTGAAAGCGGCACCTGTGCGGTGCTGGAGGCTGTGAATATCGGGGAGCTGAGGGGTGTGAGGGCTCTGCATGGCCCCGCTGAGCGAACCCCGAGAGGGGCGGGCAGCTCTTCCTTTCATGTCTGATCCCTCCCGAAACCACAGCTTCCCTTCGCCCCGCGCGGGGATCAACCACGGGTCATATTTAATAAAGGTGGGGATGGGAGAAGCCTTCAAAACATTACATCACCTCGGTGTGGGGGAGGCGGAGGCAGGCAGGGAATGCGAAAATCTCAGCGCAAGTGGGGGCAGAGGAGAAAAAAAATCTCCGTGAGGGGGTTTAATGGGCCTGTTTTGGTGGGAACTCTCTTGCCCACTGCCCGCGAGGTCAGAGGCGGTGTCTGCACGCGTTCAGGCGTTAAATGAAACCGTAAGGAAAAAATGAGAGGCAGATACGAAATGCGTAAGCGCGCCCGTGGCAGAAATCCCCCGGCGCAGGGAAAGTGTCACCGGTGCCCTGTGGCTCCCGTGTCCCCGCTCTGCCCGGTGCCAGGGTGGGCACGAGGCAGGACAGGGCCTGCCCTGGCTCCTCTGCCCGGCTCTGCAGCGCCAGGAGCAAAGTTCCCCGTGCCGAGAGCCGTGCCCGGGGCTGACCCCGCGCTGGCCCGGCGCTCACGGCTGGCACCGATGGCTCTGCTGCCAGCCGGGAGCCGCAGCCCGGCTCAGGGCAAACGCTGCCGGCCCCTCTGTGCTGATGCAGGAGGATGTGGCCACGGGTAAGGGATTGCCTGGACCAGGCCGTCGCGGAGGGATGGTTATTCCCTCCTTGTGGACAGGGCTGCTGGTTTGGTCCCTGGAGGCTCTGAAGTGATGGGGAGCGGGAGGTGAGGCCGCTCCAGCCCTGGGAGCTGCCGGCCAATGCGGGCTGGCCGCAAACCAGGTGGTTTCGGAGGGCTCAGGGGCAGAGCAGAGCATGCTCAGACTAAAAAACCCTCCCGGTGCAGCCGCCCTGCGTTCCCAGCCGCAGTCACCTCCCGCTGGAAGCTCGGGCTGATGCTCCCGCCGGGCTGGGGCTGGGAAACTATGTGCTCCCAGCCCCGAGGGGCACCCACCGGCCCCCCGAGCCGTAATGACCACGCTCTTCTGCTGAGAGGAGTTAATGAGCTGTGCCGGACAACGATGGGAAAAGGCCGCTTGCAGTGAGGCTCCTGACATCGCTCGGAGGAGCGGGGCGTGGAAGAAGGGGGAAGAGCAATGGGGTGAGAGAGATGGACCAGAAAACGATATCCACTTCATTAGCCAGGTGGTTCCAAATGTGTGGAAACAGGACAAGGTCCAGGTCACCCACTGTGACAGAACATTATTATCATGCGATGCCATGAAGCCTGTGCAAAGACCAAGTCAAAGCTCACCAGCCCACTTGAAAGGGAAAAGGGACCCGCTCGGAGCAGGAGCCAGGCTGTTCCCAGGCTGCTGCAGGGTGGGGGTGTCACGGCCCGTGCCGGGGGGTCTGGGCTCTCAGCCCGGCTCCTGCTCTGCCCTGGCACCTGCAGAGCCTCCCACAGCCTGCCCTGGGCTGTGCCCTGTGCCGCAGTGTGGCACTGAGCCGGGGGTGGCAGAGGCTCTGCACGCCCCCTCAGCCCCATGGCTCCGTGGTCTGGTGTCTCTTCTGTCACCTGGGAGCTGCAGAATTTTGGGGTGATCAGGGACCTGCTGTGGTGTGAAGGATGAAGGCACCTGTGGCTGCAGGGACCTGGGGGGAACGTGCCACTCACCCTCCGAGGTGGGAAAGCAGGGCACAGGGGGAACACTCACCAGTAACCCCACAGACCTTGGGGTGCAGGGCACAGCACAGCTGGGGACCCCTCACTCTCACCCAGGGCATTCACACGGTGCCAGACGGGTGTGAGGGAGCTGCTGTCAGCTCCCTGTCAAGCCTCAGCACCTGGGACCAGGCTGGGAATTTGCTCGGCTGGGCCCAGGGCTCCAAGCTGGGAGCCAGGAAGGGGCTTTTTGGGATTCTTCTCTCTGGGTGGTGCTCAGGCTGCCGTGTGCCCATGACAAACCCTGTGTGGCCATCGTGTGCTGATCCTCAGCCTCCCTCCCGACACAGGGAGAGCTTCCCTGCTCCCGTTAGGTGGCTGATCCCCAGCATCCCACTCCTGCCTGTGGCTCTGCCCTGTCCCCCAAAGGGCAGAGGGGCTCTGAGGGCGCTGTGCTGCCATCCTGGCCCCGAGCTGCTTCTGTTCCACCAGCAGGAATGGTTTTTATCGATAGTTCAGCCTGTTCAGCCCCTGCAGCTCCCAGCAGCCGCTCCTGCTGGTGGGCACAGACCGTTCCCTGCTGCGCCCTGGGGCTTTTCCCTTCCCTTCCCTCTGCCTGGCTCTGCAGGAACCCAAACTGCCACAGCTCCCCAGGGTGTTTAACTGAGAGGAGATCCATGGTCAGTGGTATTGGGGACCAGCAGCTGCGCTCCTGAGAGGCTCTGGGGCTGCATTTGGGGTCTGCCATGGATGGTGGTGGCTGTCAGGATTTTCTGTGTGTTTTGAGATGGGCAGGTAACTCTGGGTGCCCTGGAAAAGTCTGAATCTGGGCTGGGAACACTGGGTTTAAAGCTGTTGGCCTTTGCCAGGGCTGCCATTCAGGTGCCAGCCAACAGCAGCAGCAGCTGGAAGTGCTTTGGGCAACTGGGCAGTCATGAGTGGAGATTCCAGGCCTGCCTTCCCCTGAAGGGTCCCGGGCTCGTCTGTGCCTTGCTCTGGGTGTGGTGCCGCCTCTTGTCTTGTGCCTGCTTTGATTCAAGTGCGTTTGTTGATCTTTGGGACTTGGTGCATTCACAGTGATAGGCACAGCAGGTTTTGTTCAGATCCCAGAGCTCAGCTTGGATCTGTTCCTCTGCCCATTCCCAAGCCTGTTCCCTGCTCCCAGCCCTGACTGCTGCCAAGGGTCAATGGGGGCTTCGTGTCCCCTGTGACCCCTGTCCCCACAGCCTCCCTTTTGCCATCTGGGCGTCCTTCCATGTCCTGCACAGCTAAATGGCAGCGAGCCTGTCCCCAGAGCTGTCCCACCGCGGGGGCCACGACCCCCACCGCTAACCCCCGACTTGGGGGTGCTCCCCTGGGCCCTCACAGCCTGTTCCTGCTCCGTGCCGGGGCTTGGGCAGCAGGACTCCACACATTGGAAGACACGGGGGGAGAAACCTCCCTTGCGAGACGTGAAGGGGCTCTCGGCTTGGCCCCCTTCCAGCGCGGGCACGGCGCCCGGGGGAGCCGAACCCACCGGGGGTCTTCGCTTGGCCCCGGGGGGCGCGGGCAGGGAAAGGCGTTCCCTTCCCGGGGTGCGACCGGCACCGGGACCCCCGACGGCAGCCGGGTCCGAGGCGCTCTGAGCCGCCGTCCCGTGCGCGTCCCGCCCGGCGCTGCCCCCGCCGCTCCCCCGGGGCCTCCCGCCGGCCGCGAGGCAAAGTCCGCCCCGGCGGGCGCTAAGGGCCGGGCCGAGCCGTGCCGGGCCGGGGCGGGGGCCGGAGGAGAGGCCTTGGCGCTGATTTGCATAAGGTATAATGCCTTATGGTGGCGGTCATGGCTTGGTAGAGCGCGGCCCGCGGCCCGCAGCAGCCGCGGCCGGGGCGGAGCGGGGAGGAGGGAGGCGAGCGGCGGGCGAGCCGCGGCCCCGGGAGGATGGTGTCCCAGCTGAGCGCCCTGCAACGGGAGCTGCTGGGCGCCCTGCTCAGCTCCGGGGCCACCAAGGAGGGGCTGATCCGCGCCCTGGAGGACATGGTGCCCGCCGCCGGCTTCGGCGTCAAGCTGGAGAGCCTTCCGCTGTCTCCCGGCGGGCCCCCCGACGGCAGGGCCGCCCTCCCGCCGCTGGCCAACGGGCACGGCAAGGGCAAGCTCTCGGGCGACGAGGGCTCCGAGGACGGCGACGACTTTGACACGCCGCAGATCCTCCGCGAGCTGCAGTCGCTCAACACGGAGGAGGCCGTGGAGCAGCGGGCAGAGGTGGAGAGGATGATCAGGTACCGGCACCGGGCGCACCCCGCGCCGCGCCGGGAGCCGCCCGCAGGCGCTCGGACCGACGGGCCCGGCCCCGAGCGCCCCGCCCGGGGGTCGTTCCCGGTGTGTCGAAGCCGGTGAGGAGCCCCGGCGCTCCCTGCCCGCCCCGCGGTCGGTGCCGGCGCTCCCCGCTCGCTGCGTCCCGGCCGGTGGCGGCTCCCGGCGCTCCCTTGCCCGGCGCTGCCGGGACCCCGCGGCGGAGGGCAGCGGGCAGGGGGAAGCCGGGGCCCTCGGCCACCTCCACCGCCCCGTCGGGGCTGCCCGGCTCCGGTCGCGGCGGGGCCGGGGGTGCCGGGGCCGTGGGGACTCGGACCGGCCGCCGGCTCCGTCCCTCCGCGCCGGCGGCTCCAAACATAAACCGCACCACGTGGAGCCCGGGGCGTTATTAATTTATTTCTATAAATCATCAACAGAAAGATACACAAAGGGCCGCGATCAGGGCGATCGGGCCGGAGGGTTATTCATTGCCGGGGTTGTAAAGCGGACGGGAGCGGGGAAGGAGGAGGGAACCCCCGACGGCGGCGGCTCCGCTCCGGCCCACCCCGAGATGCGGCTCCGCTCCGAACCGAGCCGGGCCGGGCTGAACGGGGCAGCCCCGGGCTCGGCGGGGCGGGCTGCCCCGGCCCGTGGGGGCGCGGGCGGCACCGGCCGCGCTGCGGAGCCCCGGGGAAGCGGCGCCGGTGGGAGCCGGTGGGAGTCCCCGAGTGCGGCGGGGGCACCTCGGGCTCCGTTCGTGTGCCCGTGCCCTCTGGCAGCCTGCAGAGCCCGGGGACAGCCCCGAATCTTCCCCTCGACACCCCGGGATCCCGGCGGCTCCGGTCCTGTCCCGGCACCAGCCGGTCCTCTTTGGGGACGGGGCAGTGTCACCCGTGCCAGCCCAGGCTGGGACCCTCCGGGTGCCAAAGGGGCTCCGTGCGAGGGAGGATCCATCACAGGCCTCTCCCGATGGGTTCCCACCCGTCCTGCTTGGCACGGAGCCCCTCAGCCCTGGCGGCTCCCACCTGGCCCCGGTGCCCTCCTTGGTGGCCACATCCATGCCCGGGGTGGCCGCGGTGGCCGGGGGCGCTGAGCGGGCCGGGCCCCGGGATCACTGTGCTCCCACAGGTGTTTCTGTGCAAAGTTTGCCTTGGGTGCAAACAAGAGCGGGCACATGTCCCTGAGGAGCCTTTGCAAAGAGCTCGTGTTTGCTCTGAGAGAGGCCTTTGTACTTGGAGAGGGAGCGGGTAGGGGAGCCAGGAGACAGCGACTGCAGCCGTGCTGGGGGGCTGAACCCCCAGTTCTGGTGTCCCAACCGGGGCAGGCTCACTCTCGGGCTGTTCCCGCATCCCTGGGGCCGCTCAGCCCTGCAGCTCGCCGGGGCCCTGGGCTGGGCTTTGCTTCCCACTCAGCTCCCAGCTGTGGGAGAGACACCCCAGGGCTCCCTCCCTGCCCATCCCACCTGCCGGGGCTCACCCAGTCCTCACCAGGGAACAGCCGGTCCCATCCATGGGCTGGGGACCTGGGGAAAGCCACCAGCCCTGGGGACCCAGCAAAAGCACCCCAAAAGGTGTGGGGGGTGCAGAGCCTGGTGTGCAGGGAGATGCTGACCAGGATGTGATTTCTGCAGGGAGCCAGGTTTATAATCCTTCTGTATAAATTCTTGGCATATTTCTCTGAGGATGTGGAGTGTATTTACCTGGTTTGGAGGTTGACAAAATGGGTGAGCTGGTCTGGGAATCCCTGGGAAGAGGAACAGGCTTTGCCCCTGGCCTGTATGTGAGGCTGAATGGGGAAATGGCTCTTTCTTGGGCAGCACTGGCAGCCAGGCTTTGTGGGGCTAATTTTGTGCAAGAAAAACACCTTTCCATTACTTTGGTGGAGAAGGATTGTGGAGCCAGGGCTATAAACTGGTTTTCCAGTATTAGAAAGCACTCCTGTGCTGGGTCGGTGATTTGGTTTTGTTTGTAAGTAAAGTCCTGTTGAAGACTGGACTATTAATGTTTGTTTTATTTCATTTTGGTGACAGAATCAAAGAAAAAGGGCTGGTGTTGACTCAAAAGGTTTTCCTCTCTGGCTTTTTAGGTTACCAAAAAAGAAAGGGAAAAAAAAAATAGAGGCCAAACAAACACTCAAACGTTTCATTTTGGGTCAAGTCCAAACATTTTGTTTAACATGAAACAAAATGTTTGGGTTTGGTTTCAGGTTGTTTAACCCTTTTGAATACGGTCAAGTTGATTTGTAAAGGAAAAATCACTGCTCAGAAATTAAGAGCTGAATAATTGTTTTGAAAGTGTAAGTGTGAAACACGATGGAAATGTCAAGGTGAAGCCTTTTTAAAGGCAATTAAATGGAGGGAAATTCTGGGACTTTTTTTTTTGCTAATTCTCAGATATTTTTCCAGCCAAAACATTGCCAAATTTTATTTGAATTCCCAAATCTCATCTGTAGCCCCCGAGTCACTCATCTGACATTTCCCAAGCGTGCTGTGATTGACTGGCTCACGGTTTCACTCTGAGAAAGCGCTGCCCTGGGCTCGCTTGTGAACCAAACCGCTCTTAGAAATGATAATGAGCTCTGTTTCATTAACCTGTTATTAATCAGTAATTAGTGGGATCAGTTGGGCGACACGAAGCGCTTGTGACAAAGGTCTGCCCGAGCCCCTCAGCTCGGGCGCGCGGCTTTGCCCGGCGCCGCTGGGAGGACGTTTTCCTCCTCATCCTCCTCCTCTCTTCCCACCTTGTCCTGGGAGCCCTCCCACGGGAAGGACCCCCATACTCAGCGGGGTTCCCCTGCCTGGAGGATGCAGGGCTGGGCACAAGCTCAGCCACTCCAGGAAAGCTCTGTGGCTCCTGCCCGGGGTGTGACAAAGCCCTGCTTGGCTCTGCTCCGGTACTTCTGCTGTGGATCCAACCAGCTTTGTTTTCAAGCTGCATTCAGGAAAACAAGTAAGAAATGTACTTGTTGGGCTTTTTTTTTTTATTTTTTTCATCCACTTGACAAGTTGAAGGATCCAAACTAAGTAAAGAATTGGGAAAGCAGCCGGACGGTTGTTGCAAGCGCGGCGTTGGGGTATCGCATTATTTGAGTGCAGGACTGTGACCAGCTCTGGTCACACCGATTTTTCAGTGCTGAAAGTGCTCCCTTTTAGCCCAGAATAAACCCTGGGGTCTTGGATACAACACAGGTGTTTTGGCCTGTTCCTCTGCTGTCACACTGGGCATTCGATGGAGCTAAAGACCACGGACAGCATTTGGATTTTCAGCTGTAATTTTATGTGTTCTAAAATAACAAAGCAGACCCTAAATCGGCATCAGCTACCCCAAGGACAGTAAAGCAGTGTGATTTAGAGAAGAGTCATTTACACCTGGATCCTACAGGAGCCAAATTCAAGTGTTTAATAATAATCAGGAATGACTCCAAATTTTTGGGGGTCTTGGTTTCGATTTTGCCTTTGGGGACTCGTCGGGGTTTGTGTGCCTGGTTTGACCTTGGCTTCTCAGCCTTTTGTATGTGGTCGGTGCGTGCACAGCTGTGGGAGAGAGGGAATAGGGTCCCTTTTGAGGGGATACTGAGATTTTTAGATCATTGGGAATGGAAGGAAGAAGCTACACAGCAAGCGTGGCGGGTGGGCTTGGGTGGCTGTGCAGGGGTCCCTGCCAGCCCGTGGTGATCCCAGGGACACGGGGCACGGTGCAGGTGCTGCACCCATGAGCAGGGACAGGAAAAGCATCCCCAGCACTTCTCTTTCTTCATTAAGAGACCAGGGTGGGCTTCCCATGCCCATCCACGTGTGTATGTCCCACGGGAGAAATGGCGCTGCACGTTACGGCAGCAGTCCATGGGTGGGCTGTGCTTCTCCCTGGAGGAGCTTTGCTGGCAGCAGTGAGACCTTGGTGTGTCCCAGCAGGACACTGGGATCCTCTCTGCTTCTCCCTCCCTGGGGGAACAGTCTGGCTGGCAACCCCTGGCGTGGATGTGAGCGCCCATCCCGCCAGCCCTGGGATGGGACAGGGCTGTTGTGGGGGCCTTTGGGAACCCTCTGAGGATCTTGTGTCCTTCTGAAACAACAATAATAATAATAATAATAATAATAATAATAATAATAATAATAATAGCAGCAATAATAGAAATAATAGCAATAGTAATGAAAAGTTACCATTATGGGAAGAAGCAAATACTGGGGGCTTTTCCCTGGCAGCAGATATTAACCCTTGGTTTCCCTGCCCACAGTGAGGACCCGTGGCGGGCAGCGAAGATGATCAAGGGGTACATGCAGCAGCACAACATCCCGCAGCGGGAGGTGGTGGATGTCACCGGCCTCAACCAGTCCCACCTCTCCCAGCACCTCAACAAGGGCACCCCCATGAAGACCCAGAAGAGAGCTGCCCTGTACACGTGGTACGTCCGCAAGCAGCGGGAGATCCTCCGGCGTAAGTACCTGTGGGAATGGTGGGGGGAGAGGGGGTCCCTGTGTCCCTGTCCTGCCCCTGGGTACCAGCACAGCCCCCAGACTCCAGCTGTGTAGCATCTCCCCAAAACCCTTTTCCAAGTAAAATTAATTTAAGGTGCAGGAAGAGTGGGTGAGAGCCCCTCTTGGTGGCAGGGTTCCCCCTGGCTCAGCTGGATTCCTGGGTATTTGTGTTTGTTAGAGCTGGGAAAGCAATTAATGATGGCTCGCAATTAGGTGCCTTTCACACCTTTGCTCCTTCTCCTTGTTATTCTCCAGGCTGCTCGTAAGTGCAAAAAATGTAGGGAGAGAAAATGAAAACCCCCTGAATTGCTGCTGTCTGTAGCAGGGTTTGGGGCAGTCTGTGCTGTTTAAAATGCAGATGATTTTGACCAAGCACATGGACTATTCCTGTGAGCCCCTCTCCCGTTGTTGCCTGCCCTGGGATCTGTCCCGGAGCTCTCAGAGCAGCCCCGAGTGGCACTGGCAGCCCCCAGGAAAGGGCTCTGCCTCCCTCCTCCAAAGGGATGCAATATCCAGCAGCTGGGAAGTGCAGAGAAGAGTTTAGCACCAAATACCATCGCTCTGAAAACACACCTTGAGACGTTAGAGCAAACAGAGCCTGCTCCAGCCTTGCCCTGGGCTTCCCCTCCCCCGTCACGGGGGGAAAAGCCATTATAAAAAGAGGGAGAATTCCCCTGCAAAACTGGGAATAATAAAACCCTCCCATTAATCTCCCTTTACTGCCCTGGTGACAAGCGCCGGGGCTGAGGCGGCCGCCGAAGGTCACCTCTGGTGCTGCCCGCCCCGGGCACGGGGCTGTGTCCCACCAGGCTGGGAGGGGAGCGGGAGGGGAGCTGTGGGTGAGCAGAGAGGGGCACCCTCTCGGGGGGCTTCGCAGCCATCCTGCCCAGCTCCTTGCTTGGAAAAATCCTCCCAAAACAAGTGCAGGCTGGCAGGGGCCCTGCCCATGAATATGCATGGCCATAGGCATGCCCTGCACATGCCTCCCCATTAAGCAGGGGTGGCAGCGGGCTGGGGTGGGTGGCAGGGAGCACCTGGCTTGCTCCAAAGCCCGCTCTGGGCTCGGGGTGCTGCGGGAGGGGACACGGGGGGGCCGCCTCGGCGGGACCGTGACTCCGAGCGGCGGCTACAGGCCAGCTCACGTCTGCTCCTTTCTCTTTCAGAGTTCAACCAGACAGTCCAGGGTTGTGGAAATATGACAGACAAAGGCAGTCAGGATCAGCTGCTGTTTCTCTTTCCAGAGTTCAATCAGCAGAACCAGGGGGCTGCCCAGCTCGACGACGCCTGCTCTGAAACCCCCAGCAAGAAGATGCGGCGCAATCGGTTCAAGTGGGGGCCGGCCTCCCAGCAAATCTTGTACCAAGCCTACGAGCGCCAGAAGAACCCCAGCAAGGAGGAACGAGAGACCCTGGTGGAGGAGTGCAACAGGTAACTCGGGCTGCCCCACACAGCCTGCACTGCCTGCCCTGCCCCACAGCCTCAGCCGTGGCAGGTGCCGGGCTCCCGGCTCACCAGCCTGGCTCCCGGCTCATGGCACAGCTCTGCCGAGCTGCCCGGCCTCTCCTTGCCATGCTTTGCCCCTCTGGGTGATGTCTGGGGCAGAGTGAGCTCCATGCTTGGGCAGGGATGTGATGGGGATGCTGCAAGGATAGCACAGGGCTGCAGTGGGGATAGCACAGGGCTGCAGTGGGGATAGCACAGGGATGCTGTGGGGTAGCACAGGGATAGCACAGGGATAGCACAGGGATAGCACAGGGATAGCACAGGGATAGCACAGGGATAGCAGGGATAGCACAGGGATAGCACAGGGATAGCACAGGGATAGCACAGGGATGCTGTGGGGATAGCACAGGGATGCTGTGGAGTTCCAGCAATATCAGAGGGAGCAGGGATGGCCTTTACAGTATGGCTGTAGTTGAAGAGAGCAGGTGGACTTGCAGGAGGGGCTGGAACTCCCCCAGATTTGTTGTGTCCTGAGGCCCCTGCCTGCCCCCAGCAGCAGCAGCCTCACTTCAACGTGTTCCCTTGCGCTGGCAGGGCCGAATGTCTGCAGCGAGGAGTGTCCCCCTCCAAGGCACACGGGCTGGGCTCCAACCTGGTCACCGAGGTCCGTGTGTACAACTGGTTTGCCAACCGGCGCAAGGAGGAGGCTTTCCGCCAGAAACTGGCCATGGACGCCTACAGCTCGGGCCAGCCCCCGCACAGCATGAACCTGCTGCTGTCCCACGGCTCCCCACACCACAACCAGCCCAGCGCCTCCCCGCCCAGCAAAATGCCAGGTAAGGCTCGCCCGGGGTGCTCGGGGGGGGGGATGGCAGAGCTTGGGGGTGCTGAGCCCGCGGGGCTGGGTGTGTGAGGATGCTCACCCTGCTTCCAGCCTCAGGGAGGGACGGTGATGGAGAGGAGCACGTCCTGTCACGGCAGTGTTATGGCCGGGCCAGCCGCGTGGTGAGGGCTGGATTTCCGTCATGCCGAGGATAAATCAGTGTTTGTTCGATGGCTTTGACTCACGGGAGTTCCGTGTGGGCTCGGCTGGGCAGGGCGGGAGGAGCTGCCCGTGCCAGTGCCGGCCCGTGGGATGTAGCCCAGTGGGGAGCGCGGTCCCGGGTGCCCGAGGGGAGTGTGGCAGCGTGTCCTGGCCTCGCTGCAGGCTGGAGACACCCCGGGCTGGGTGCACGACTCTGCAGCATCCCCGTGCCCCAGCGAGGACCGGGCGGAGCAGAGCAGAGCCGCCGAAAACTCCTGGGGACTGAAGCGGGGGATAACGCCGTGGGGAGGGGGCTGCACACTGCGGGGGGCTCAGGGGCCAGAAGCCTTGTTGGGAGAACGATCTCCATCCCTTACCTGCCCCGGCAGGACAGGGTGATGGGGGTCAGCCCCACGTCCCCTCGGACACAGCCCCGGCACCGGCACAGCCCGGCCGGGGAGGCTGGAACCAGGCACCGGCTGGAAATGACCCTGCCCGGCCCCGAACACACACCCAGCTCTTTCCAAAGGCAAACCAAAGGAAGCCGAGTGGCGGAGAGTCCCCGGGAAGGGCAGGGTGCCTGCGGACACCAGCACGGCTGTTGGCAGCCCCCCGAGGGGTCCCGGCCCTGGCAGGAGCCGGCAGATCCCGGGGACAGCCAGCGGTGACCAAAATGTGACCCTGCCCCAGGAATGCCCCGCACAATGCGGGGACAGGGAGGACGTTTGCCCTCCTGTCAGCGGCTGATTGCTTACAAGGTGCCCTACAAGCACATTGTCAGCAGAATCAGCTGTTTTCGGTGTCGCGGCGGGCTTCACAATGCCCCACCAGCATGCAGCCCCGCATTGTCACGGCGTTGTCCCCCGTGCATGCTTAATTGACAATTAAGCCGGGGCTTTGAACGAAGCCCGCTGCCTTTGATGTGCCCCCGGCCTGCCAGCGCACATGGGGCACCCCCCGAGAGCCTTTGTTTTCTTCTATTAGGGGACAGCAATTACTGTAACCGCGGGCATTTATCTTGGGGCTGGAGGGCCGTTAAGCCCCAACCTTTATTTTCCCGTCGGAGCGGTGCCAGCAGGGGCCGGCCGTGGCTATAGGGCCGGTGACAGCCCCTCCCGAGGGGCTTTTGAGCAGGGCAGGAGTGATGGCTGCGAGAAGAGCCCCTCCGGAGGGGTCAGGAGGGCTCGGCTGCGAGAGTTTCTTGGCGGTCGGTGCTCGTATCCATCCCGAGGAGGAGGAGATGGACACGGCAAGGGACACTGTGGGGTTTTAGGGTTGCTTTGGGGGCAGCAGGCAGGGATGGAGCTGAGCCATAATTGCTCCAGGGTGCTTGGACCAAGCTGGGTCCGAGAGGCTTCCAGCTCCCGAAACACCGCCGGGTCCATCGCTGCTGGAACCTCCTCCAGGAGATTTCTGGGGATCCACTGCTGGCGGGGCACATTCGGTGCTGGCCCCGCTGCCTGGCTGACCCCGTCCTGGCTGTCCATGCTGGGATTTGAACTGTCCTTGCCCCGATGTGGCGGCGTCTGGGCCGCTCAATGCCTTAACAGCTTAATGACAGCACGGGGACACTGTCCCTGCCCTACCCGGCCCCCGTGACATCCCCGGCAGGAAACGATGGGGCTGGAGCTGTGGGGCAGCTGCAAACCTCTCCCGTGCCTGTGGACAAAGAGGGATCGCCTCTCCTCGGGACATCAATGGGGTCTTGCAAAAGGGCGGGATGACAGCGGGGCAGGGATGAGAGCTGTAAAAGTCAAACATCCTCCGGCCTCTGCTTGGGGACCCATCTGTCAAGCCTGGAGCTGAAGTTTTTAACTATTTGGAGGTAAATACTTAAAGCCTTTCTATCTCGGAGGCTCCTCTCCAAGGCTGGACTTTTCCCTGACTCTGGGTTTTATCAGCGGTCTTGGTTCCCTGTTTGATTTGAAGGTCACTTGGGGCTTTATCTCGGTGCCATGCTGTAGACTCTGGCTTATGCCATTTTTATCTTCAAGAGCCCCGAAGACAATCGGGGCATTGATGAGATTAGGGGAAGCACCGCCCGCCCTGCATACAAAGGGCTGCCCGCCCTGCAGAGCCCCAGCCCCACGGCCGGGGGGCTCAGCACCCCTGTCCTGGGGTCTCCACACCCATGGGGGGCTCAGGGTTCCTTCCTTCCTTCCTTCCTTCCTTCCTTCCTTCCTTCCTTCCTTCCTTCCTTCCTTCCTTCCTTCCTTCCTTCCTTCCTTCCTTCCTTCCTTCCTTCCTTCCTTCCTTCCTTCCTTCCTTCCTTCCTTCCTTCCTTCCTTCCTTCCTTCCTTCCTTCCTTCCGCCACTTCCTTCCTTCCGCCACTTCCTTCCTTCCGCCACTTCCTTCCTTCCGCCACTTCCTTCCTTCCGCCACTTCCTTCCGCCACTTCCTTCCTTCCTTCCGCCACTTCCTTCCGCCACTTCCTTCCGCCACTTCCTTCCGCCACTTCCTTCCTTCCTTCCGCCACTTCCTTCCTTCCTTCCTTCCTTCCTTCCTTCCTTCCTTCCTTCCTTCCTTCCTTCCTTCCTTCCTTCCTTCCTTCCTTCCTTCCTTCCTTCCTTCCTTCCTTCCTTCCTTCCTTCCGCCACTTCCTTCCTTCCGCCACTTCCTTCCTTCCGCCACTTCCTTCCTTCCGCCACTTCCTTCCTTCCGCCACTTCCTTCCTTCCGCCACTTCCTTCCGCCACTTCCTTCCGCCACTTCCTTCCGCCACTTCCTTCCTTCCTTCCGCCACTTCCTTCCTTCCTTCCTTCCTTCCGCCACTTCCTTCCTTCCTTCCTTCCTTCCTTCCTTCCTTCCTTCCTTCCTTCCTTCCTTCCTTCCTTCCTTCCTTCCTTCCTTCCTTCCTTCCTTCCTTCCTTCCTTCCTTCCTTCCTTCCTTCCTTCCTTCCTTCCTTCCTTCCTTCCTTCCTTCCTTCCTTCCTTCCTTCCTTCCTTCCTTCCTTCCTTCCTTCCTTCCTTCCTTCCTTCCTTCCTTCCTTCCTCCCTCCCTTCCTCCCTCCCTCCCTTCCTTCCTTCCTTCCGCCACTTCCTTCCGCCACTTCCTTCCGCCACTTCCTTCCGCCACTTCCTTCCGCCACTTCCTTCCGCCACTTCCTTCCTTCCTTCCGCCACTTCCTTCCTTCCTTCCGCCACTTCCTTCCTTCCTTCCTTCCCTCCTTCCTCCCTCCCTCCCTCCCTCCCTCCCTCCCTCCTTCCCTCCCTCCCCTCCCTCCCTCCCTCCCTCCCTCCCTCCCTCCCTCCCTCCCTCTCCTTTCTCTCCCTCCCTCCCTCCCTCTCCTTTCTCTCCCTCTCTCCCTCCTCTGCAAACATCAGAGTAGCAGAGCAATATCAGAACAATCATACTTATATAGATATATATGTGTACATACATATATATTAAAATGCATTACTTACCTATATATATCCATAAACATTTAGGTATCTCTATGGATGGAGATAAACATAAAAATAACCCAGTGCCACCCTTGGGATTCTTCCTAAAACCCAAAGGGCAAGTGAAATGCTTTAATTTTCCTTTAAAAGAAGAGCCCATGAGCGAACCCTGGCTCTGGGTACCCTGGTTTGTACCTGGATGCTTCCCGGTGTTCCTTGGGGTGCTGGTTCTCACTGGGACCCGGTGCCAGCAGCTGTAATATTTTACTGTCGAGCACATTGTGGGGCTCAGTGGGTACAGTGTGCTGTTTGGAGCTTTTCCCTGTTTTATGGGGGTAATTAGAACTTTATGACAGCAGCGAAATGGGAGGGTCTAGTCCCCATAAACGGGTTTATAATGGATATAAACTATGCACCTCCGTAACTGAGCAAGATTAACACTTTAGGGACAATTTGAGTGGCAGCCCAGAAATCAGGGCTGCCCTCAGGGCTGCCCGGACCTGAATTTTGGGAGGGTGAAACTGTCCCATCAGCGACCTGGCTGCCCACAGTGTCAATGGGTGAAGCATCACTGAGTCCAGCACGACCCCAAAAATGACACTTTCCTTTTCTCAGCCCACTCCCACACCCTGGTCCATGCCAGTGGCAGCATCCTGGGGGTCAGGCAGAACCTGAGCTGGATCCCCGCCACCACCAGATTGCTGGTGAATTTTTGGGGTCTCTTTTGGGGTTTGGTGTTGCTGGTGATGTGCAGGACATTGGTGAAGGTCTGGGCAGAAGTGCAGCCTAGAGCTGGGGGAAGAGGCAGACGCCGAGGTTGGGATGTGCTGTAGCACGGTGGCAGCAGGGCTCCCACTGCGTGGGAAACACAGTTAAAAGTACAATGGGGGGCTTTTTAAAATACAATTTATTAATATCAAATGTAACTTAAAGCAAAGCAGAGCTAAACTGCTTTGCTGCTGGTGCCTGCCAAAGGGACAGGACTGGTGTGTGCTGAGAAAATGGCACAAGGCTGCAATGAAAGTGATAAAGAGACCAATCCTTGCCCTGAACTCCCTCTACTATCCCCCTACCCCAAAAACTGAATCAGGAGGATGAGTGTGGTGCCCCAGAGAAGTTGGGAGGTGCTGGGGCTGTCTCTGGGTGCCCAGGACCCCCTTGCCCTGGGGCTGTCACGCTGCGTTCCCCGTTCCCCATCCATCGGCTGGAACAGGGTTAAGGCTACGGGAGCCGGACCCTGCGGCTCGTCTGGGGCAGGGGAAAGCAGTAAAACATTTCACAGGCTGTGCAGCTCAGGGGCCACACAATGGCCCATCCCATAAACAGATTTTATATTATGGCTGTAGCTCCAGTTAAAAAAAAAGCCTTGAGGAGGGAAGGCTCCACGGCCATTCCTGGTGATCCCCATCCAGGCTCTTCTCCTGAGCAGCCGCGGGAAGAGACTGAGGGGGAATAAATCCCTTTGCACAAGGGCTGCTTCCAGCTGTGGAGGCACAGGAGAGCAGCAGCAGAACTGTTGTGTTGGGTTCTGATGGCTGTCTGAGCCCAGCTTGTAAACCCTGGCTGCCAAAGCTCGCTCCGGGAGGAATCCTCAGCCCTGGTGCAAGCAGCTGGAGCTGTGCTCGTGCGTTCACCCGGCTGTGGGGGCTCTGTGGGGAGCTCCCAGAGGTTGTGCTGCCAGGATCCCAGGGCTCAGGGATTGAGGGAAGCCTGGGGAGCTCAGGGGAAGGGCACCCCTATCACCAGGGAGCTCCGTGTGTTACAGCGCTGACAACAGCAGCAGTGCCTTCCCAATATTAATGATCTGATCTGCCCAAATCCAGCCCACCCTGGGGACACATCAGTAATAACACCCCTCCCATTGTGAGAATGGGGAAAACCCAGTGAGGATTGATGTTTCCTAAAGGAAGCCCTGGCAGGAGGCTTCTCCCAGCCCAGCAAGCAGCTTCTGAGCAGGGGCCTTGGTGGGGCTGGAGAGTGGCACTGCTGTCACCAGCCCAGAGCCCAGCCTGGCTCTCCTGGGGAGAGTTAATCTTCATCAAGACTCTTCATCAAGACACAGAGTCATCAGTGGCTTTATCTAGAGACCCAAAATCTCAGTCCCCAGCCTATCTGGGAATCTCGGCGCTGGTTATTGTTCTTCAAACAATCAAAGTCTTGTCCTTGGGGATGTGAGGAAGAGCTTGGAAATCAGCATTTCACCTCTTGTGTGTTTTGAAGTCAACTTCAGAGCCTTGGGTGGCTTTGCTCATGGGTTATCACCCCCTCAGCTGGATAGGGCATGATTTTGCATTTAGAATGGACTTTTTTTGTTGTTCTTACTGAGCCCAGAAGAGCTTGAATTCAGCAGAAACTCTAATTTCCTTTGCGAGAGGAGCCGTCTGCGCTCTCGTCTATCTCTCAGATCGCACCCAGAAGAAAGAGCTTTATTTTATCTCCCCTCCCATTGTTTCAGCAGTGCCGGGATCCCGGCCCAGAGTGAAGCACCCTCTGCAGGGCCGGGGCCACGGGAGGAATGTGTGTGACAGTGCCCGGGTTGAGTAATGTTTACCCTGTTCATGGCAGGGACGTCCACTCGGGCCGGCAAATATCCACCTGCCAGAGGACATTCTTTTATTATCAGGGATAAAGGGGTTTGCTGGGAAATCATCAGGAACCAGACATGGTGAGGAGATTCCTATCTGCGGGTCGTGTTTAACCAGCTGATGGGGAAAACTCGGAGGCGATTACGGAGTGGCTGTGTTGTGGTTTTGGTGGAGGGTGTGTGTGGGTCTGTGCTTGGGCAGATGATTTTGGAGCTGGTGGAAAGCTCCTGCACTCCAGTTATTATTTCTTTGTTTTGCCTTGGTTCAGAGATTAATTTTGGAGTAGAGCATCCTCCACCTGCACCTCCCCTGTGGTTCTGAGGGGCTGTCCCCAGTGTCCCTGTGCAGTGGCCGGGGTCACGGGTGGGTGATGCTCATGGTGGCTGGCAAGGCTTTGCCACCACGGGTTTTTTCCCCAGCAGAGCCGTGGTTTGTCTGTCCATCATGCACCACTTCGATCCCAGAGCAGTTCAGTAAGTCTGGCTGGGAGCACAGGGCTGGGCTCCTCCTAATAAATGGCTTTTTGCTGTAGTTGTCAAGGCAGCCCCGTAAAAGACACTTTTGTTTCCCATGGATTTTCCTCAGTTAATTATTTGTGATCTGTAGATGCCTTTCCATGACACATGGCTGATCATATGGTTATCAGTGTGGGGTGCTTTTGCCAAATTAAATATATTTATATAGAAGACCAGTGCTGGGGCCAGATTTCCCTCCAGGGCAGTGGAGGGCTGGGGTCTGCTCTGGGGGTTGGTGTGTGTCTGGTCCCTCTGTTAATCATACACTTTTGGAGAGGGTGGTGAGAGGGAATCGGATGCAGAAGGGCCTGAGAAAACAGTGGGAGCCGTGGATCTGGGAGCTGGGCAGCTGGGGATGGCTGGGGGCTGCGGGAGAGCCTCAGAGGGATGAGATGGAGGCTGCAGGGTCGCTCCTCGTGGTGCAGGGTCCCCAAGAGCCGCGGCAGGACTTTGCAGGAGGGGTGCGAACTGTGCAGATGGAACACGAGGGGTGCAGGTGGGCGTGGGGCCACGGGCCCAGGTGGGGTCATTTCCCCCCTGGTGGCACTGGGCAGTGTGGGGTTGCAGCTCCAGCCATCCTCACGGGAATTCCAGCAGATTCCAGGACAGGGACAGGCTGGGAAGCGCTGCTGGAGGAAGGGACTCGTCGGGAGCGTGTCCACATCTGCGTGCTTGTGCCAGGGGGCTGTGGGAGGGCTGAGGGGGTCGGCAGGACCCGGGACACCCCCCTGGCTCTCCGGGTGATGCCGATGCGGGCTGTGTTTTGCAGGGGTCCGCTACAGCCAGGCGGCGAGTGGCGAGGCGGCGTCCTCGGGGGCCATCGGCCACCACGGCAGCGGTGCCATGGTCACCACCAGCCAGGCTGTCCTGCAGCAGGTCTCCCCGGCCAGCCTGGACCCGGGCCACGGTTTGCTGTCTCCCGAAGGTAAAATGGTGAGTACACCTGGCCCATTGTGGCGGCGGCGCTGATAAGATAAGAGGGCCCAGCGGGCAGAGCAAACACGCTTTCCCCGGGTTTCACACGCGGCCCGGGCTGAACAATGGGGCATTGTGGGGGACGAGGGTGCCGCTGTCCCGCTCCCGGTGGGACACGGAGTGTTTTCCGAGATGGATCTGGCTTCATTGATCGCAGGATGAAGGCGCTGGGTGGATCACTGTTTGCTTTCCCCTGCCCGTGACACGGTATCGATAAAATACCCATTCATTACTTTTTCCATAAGCCCTCCCAAGTTTGGGAAGAGCTCTCCTTGTGAGCAGGGACCTTCTTGTCCCAGGCATCACCCAGGGGATTGAGGCTGCTCATGCTGGCTCTGGCCTCACAGCTCCTGCCTCTCCCCCTCCCCTGTGCCACGTCCTTGGGGCTCTGCTGTGGGGGCTTTGCTGGGCAGAGCTGTCATCCTCAGCATGGCACGAGTGGAGATGGGACATCAGCATCCCTGTGGTGCTGGACATGTCCCCACACTGCTGCTGCAGGACCTGAGCGCTCGGGGTGCCCCTGCCTGGTGCAAAGCCCCTGGAGGAGTGGGTGAAGGAGCAGGGCAAGGAGGAGGATCAGGAGCAGGGTGGGATAGCAGAGCACAGCCCGTCCCTGGAGCAGGCTGGCAGAGGTTTGCCTGCAGCTGCTGCTTTTCCGGGAGTTTTTTCCTGCTGAAATCGAAAGTCAAACATGGCACTGGGTGACGGGGCCAAGCTGGTTCTTCCCCGGTTTTCACTTCCATTTTCAGAGGGTTGTCCCTCCCGGGCCATCCCGCCGGTCTCCTGGCAAAGCTGGGTGGCCACGGAGGGGCTCGCTGTCCCTCAGCTATGGCCCCATTTCATTGTGCCTTTCTCCTGGCTGGAGAGGGTCTCTGTGCAGCCCCTCTGGCTCTGGCACTCACCCTGCGAAGCCAAGTGTCCTCTGCCAAGCTGGGGGGACATTGCAGAGCAACAGCCCAGCCCCCCCAGCCCACTCCCTCTGGCCCAGCACGCCCAGATCACCTCCGGGGTGTGTTGAGGCTCATAACCCTCAGCCTGGAAGCCATAAAATGAGTCAGGGATAAAGGCAGCGGCGGCACCGCAGTGCCAGGGCGGGGATCCCCAAGGACCAGGTGATGCCAGCACCCCCTGCCAGCTCCTGGCACCAGGACAGAGACCCCCAGAAGGGGCTGGGCAGCACGGGAGAAGGGAAGGGAGCAGATGAAACTGGGAAAAGCCACTTGGAAAAGTGCAGCAGAAGGGCCCTGCTGCGTTCTGCCCAAGGCACAGACACTGCCCAGCGCCGTGGGGACCGCGCGGGACCGCGGCTCTGCCAGCTTATCTCTGATCTCCAGGCAGGGCTAGCTGGTGCTTGCAAGTGATTTAATAGAAATATGCTGTAGGCTGTGGTTTCTAGTGAGTAAACATGTGCCTTTAATGCCCCACATGAAACAAGGAGCTGCCAAGGAAGTTGCGGCATCTTTCAGGAAGGAGCGTTGCTGAGGCACCAGAAATCTCCTGTGGCTCACTCTTTCATGCTCCAGTGTTTGCCTCAGCTGTGTTAGTGCCAGAGGGTCTACCCTGAGGGTCCAGTGCCTGGAGGGTCTTTTCCAGTCATGCACAAGCCAGGTGCAGTGCTCTGGGGCTAAACAGCCTGTGAGAGGAGCTGGGGCTGCAGGCGAGCAGCGTGTGCTTGCCGGGAGCTGTTTGACTTGTGCAGCCGAGTGTGGTGTAATGCGGCCTTGAAGGGACTTTGAAAGTGGAAAATACCGGATCAGGAAATGTGAGTCACTCCCGGGCTTTGGAATTTATTGATGGATTTGTTTCAATTGCTATCTCCAGCTCACATGTGCAAAATAAACAAGGTGCTCGGAACGGGTGTCCAGAAATGTCACCTGAAGGGCTGCAGGGATGGCCCTGGGTTGGGATTGAGGTCACTCAGTGCAAGAGGGCTAACGACAGGGATTAGGGGAAGGTGCAGCAACTAAAGAAACAAGGCACTTACATGTCCTGGGGACCAGCTCCAGTCTCACAGCACACAGCAAGTGCCTTTGTCTGATCCCTAAACTTTGGCCCAAAAGCCTGGGCACTGGCTCTGTCTGCGCTCACCCACTCCCGTCTCACCGGTATCCTGCCAGATTGGTGACTAAAATCATCACCACGGGGCCCTTTTCATCTGCTTTCTGTCATTTTTCTTCACTTTCCTGAGTTTATAGGTCCCATTTCCCCTACAAGTACACTGGTTAAAAGTTAATGAGTGTCAAGAGCCCTCAGCTGTCCCTGTGGGCTGGAGCTTGGACTTGGGGTACAAAACAGCAAGGGCTTGGGATGTGCCGTGTTCTGGTGCCATGCTCCAGTGGAGCTGGAAGCCAGTGCCAGCAAAGTGTTTCCCAAAGCTGGTTTGCTGTATATTAACACACAGGGGAAGTGCTGCAGTCAGGGTCTGCACCGTGGGGGTGTGGGGGGTGAAGCCCCAGCGGGACTCTGAGGAGAGGGCTCTGCTGATGCCCCCCATGTCCCCATGAGCTCTGACACTGCCTGTCCTGCCCTGCAGATCTCCGTGTCGGGGGGCGGGCTGCCCCCGGTTAGCACCCTGACCAACATCCACAGCCTGTCCCACCACAACCCGCAGCAATCCCAGAACCTCATCATGACGCCGCTCTCGGGAGTCATGGCCATCGCCCAGAGTAAGCCCAGTTCTCCCCTGTCCCCTGCCCTGTGACGGGGAGGTGACGCTGCCCGCTCCTGACGGCCCCCTCTGCTCTCTCCCTGCTCCCAGGTCTGAACACCTCCCAGGCTCAGAGTGTCCCCGTCATCAACAGCGTGGCTGGCAGCCTGGCAGCCCTGCAGCCGGTGCAGTTCTCGCAGCAGCTGCACAGCCCGCACCAGCAGCCGCTGATGCAGCAGTCCCCCGGCCACATGCCGCAGCAGCCCTTCATGGCCACCGTCACCCAGCTGCAGAACTCTCACAGTAAGGGCTGGGGAAGCTGCAGAGGGACCTGGAAATGAATTCAGACGGGAAATCGGCTTGTGCTCTCCTCCTGCTCTCCCCTGCCCAAGCTGGCAGCCTTGGCTGCTGCCCCTCTCTCGTGGCTCCAGCCCATGGGATGCTCAGCAGGGCAGGGTGGTCACATCCTGCCTCATCCCCTCCTTCCCCCGCTCCATCCGTCTGGTGCAGCCACAGCCCCTCGGTCCCCGCGGGTTTCTGGGGGCGAGCTGCCGCCTGGGAATGGAGGGAAGCGGTGGGTTCCTCCCCTGGCTTGTTTAACCTCATCCCTGTGTCCCTGCTGCCCGCTCCCACCCCTGGAGCTGCCGTAGCGAGGGCTGGGGTGGCTTTTCCCTGACCTGTCCCCCGCTGTCCGCAGTGTACGCGCACAAACAGGAGCCTCCCCAGTATTCCCACACCTCCCGCTTCCCCTCGGCCATGGTGGTGACGGACACCAGCAGCATCAGCACGCTCACCAACATGTCTTCCAGCAAGCAGGTAACGACCCACGGGGCTGTGAGGGGGCACGGGGTGCAGGGGAAGGTGGGCTGGAGCTTTTCCCCCTCTGGATATGGGGCTGGAGGTGGGAGAGCAGAGACCCCATCGTGCTGCCTGTGCTCCGCTCGTGGGAAGCTGAGGATGAGAACCACATCTCTGAGGATGAGAACCACATCTCTGAGGATGAGAACCACATCTCTGAGGATGAGGACCACATCCCAGCCCCTTCTGAAACATCTGCTTGCAGGTGGCGTGCTGGGGATTTGGGCGATTTTGTCTGACACTTGGTGGTACCTGCCCATCCCTGGGGCAACTCCATGAGAGTGGGAGCATCCTGCTGGGGCTGAGGAGGTAGAGCCAAGCAGGCTCTGTTGCCTGTGCCCAGGGGGATCAACCGTGGTTGGAGTCAAGTGGAGTCCAAGGCTCCCCAACTTCCCCCAGCCCATAAACCTTTATCATCTGCCCACTGCAGGTGTAGGGCCGGACTTATCCTGGTTCAAATCAGGTGTGTGAGGTTTTCCTTAGACAATAGTCCCTTTCTGAGAGCCAGTTCTGGGGACTGTGGGAAATATGTGGCCCTTATTGATCGCTAGATAAATAAGAGAGAGCCTTGAACTTGCATTCAGATAAACTTTCTTCCCGAGGTTTGACAGGGGACAGGAAAAAAATGTCTGCAATGACCACAGAGTAAATACAGTGTGGGATTGCTCTGAGACCCCCCCCCGGCATCGCTGTGGGATCCTTGGCGAGGCTGAAGGAAGGGGCTGGGCTGCAAAGGGGAGACGTGGGGGGTTTGGGGTGCTTGGGAAGGGGTCACGAATGCCACCTCCCCGGGGTCCCACTCAGGGTGACCATTCAGGCACGGCCGCCCCTCCGAGCTCCATTTCCTCCGTGCAGCTTTATCGGCCCATCTGCTGCGCGCTCAGCCCGAACTGCCCCTGATTAATCGAGCTCTCCTGCCTTTGATGCCGGGCTGGCCGGGCAGCCCCGGGACACAGGAAATGTCCCTGGCAGGGAGATAGAGCCCGGCCATCCCCGCTGCCTCCGGGCCCTGCGATCACCCTACCCTGACCAGCTCTGCCCACGGGGCTGGGGCTCCCAGGGCTTTCTGCCTCCACCACGTTTTTGCACTTTAATTAAAGCAGGAGGAGGTGTCGTGGCTGAGGAGGGGGGGATATGGGGCCAGGACCCTTCACCTGCTGTGGTGAAGGGGCACCCACCCCCCCATTACCCCCAATACATGATAAACATCCTGCAAGCACCAGGGCAGGATCTGACCTGTCTCCAACAGCAAACCCTCCCAGCCCCCGGGGTCTCTTTTCCTGCCAACCATTCGATGCCCAAGCTACAGCTGGAAAAATTTATCTTTGGACATGGTTTTCTTTCTTGCTGGTCAGCAGTTTCATTAGCCAGAGGTGAATGAAGTGTGACAGACGCAGCATGGGGGCCCCATAAATGTTGCTCACCACCCAAATTGCTCAAATACCTAAATATTTTTGGTGATTTGGGTTTCTGTCATTGACTGGGGCTACCAGGGGCTGTGCCCTGGCTCCTGCACACATTGCCTTGGCATAAGGCAGGCAGCCCTCACCAGACCCCAAAACCTGTTCCGTGGTGGAGGTGGCTGCTCCAGGTCCAGCCGGGGGGACAGAGCTGGAGGGAGGTCCCTGGTCCCCCCCCAGCTCTGCTCTCGCTTGCTGTGGGTCTCTTATCAGATATTGTTATTAGACCTGGAAGGGGCAAATACCTCCCGGTTCCTTTGACAACGCTTGAGGCCGAGCCACCATGTTTATTACGTTGGCAAACACCTGATAGCCACGGCCAGTCCCTAATGACATGTCACGGGAGGCTCCTGGCGTCTCCTTATCTCCGCCTGACGATGTTTGCTGTGCGCTCCAGCCCGCAAGGTCACCCCACCCCTGGCCCCCGCCCACCGGGCACTGCGGGGACCCCAGGGATGGAGAGGGATGGAGAAGGGGCCTCTGCAGTGGGATGGATGTGGCAGGGGCCACATCTTGTGGAAGAGTGCTTGGCTCTGTCCCTGGAGAGGAGAGCGATGCTGGGGGACAGCGATGAGCCCCCGGCACCGCTCCCAGCCCGGCCGAGCTCAGCCTCTCGCCTGGCTGCTCCTGGGCTGCGTGGCACAGCCTGGGCACAAACAGGACCTTCTTTAGTGTTACTGTGTTTGGGAGGGGGTGACGATAGCTGCCTAAGGAAGTATTTTCCCACTGCCTCCCCCACAGGGGTGCCAGGGAGGGCTCGGGGCTGAGCAGGGCAACACCAAGGTCACGGAGCAGTGCAGGAGGTGATGCCTCCAAATGCTTTGTGGTGCTGCCTCCTCCTCCTGCCTCGTTCCCCGCCGCTCACCGTGCTGCTCTCTCTCCCTCCCCAGTGTCCCCTGCAAGCCTGGTGATGCTCCACACCTCGCTGCTTTTGCACATAGCAACGGGATCTTATTTTCCACAACATCCCGAGGGCGAGCTGCGCTCACAGCCCGGGAGTCGCCTGCCAGAGCACAGCCCAGCAGCGAGGAGCCCGACACGGAGCCGGGGCTCCCGAGCCCGCCGGGGACCAGCCCGGAGCCGCGGTGCCCACCCGGGACCTGCCTCTCCTTCCCTCCACGCAGTATTTCCAAGATGTGTCTTGGGGATTATTTTCCTGAAGTATTTGCCTTCCAAGAGGCTCTCCCGAGGAACAAGGCACGAGCTGTGCTGGGAACTGGCGGAAGGGGAAGATGGATCATGTCTAAGTTATACTCCTCCACTCGGCGGACTGAGAGGGACCGGGGTCTGTTACTTGGCGTTTGGAGGGGAGGAATTGCATGTGTTGTTGAACTGAGCCAATTAAACTGTAAATATAGGTACAGTCTGCTCCATCCTGCCCCCTCCCCACTCCTATACATAGAGATTTATATAAAAAATAAGTAAATTTTGTCCAATGGATGTAAACTATTGTAATTAAGTGCAATTCCCCCATCTGTATATATTGGTCCCGAATATCTTCTCTTTCTCCATTTTTTTTTTTTATGGTAAAGGTCAGAGCTGCGGCTGGTTTTGGTTTTGTATTTCTCTTTTTCCTTTAAATGAGTTAATTCCAATCCTGGGGCTGGCAAGGACTGTGGTCAGGCAGCACTGGGCTCTGCTGTGCAGGAGGACAGGCAGACACGTGTCCCCTGCACCGTGACATCCCACGTGAAGGGGAGCACGGGGTGAGCTGAGCGGAGCCCTGCAGGACCTGGATGATCCATGTGGGGACAGCTGCGACTACAAATTAATCTCAATGGACTTCCCTGCTTTTGGGGACTCTGAGATGGGCTCTGGGGTGGTGGGGAAGGACTCGGCAGCTTGGTGAACACATCCAGCTGCTGGGAAGTGTCAGCAGCTTCCAGGTGAGCCAGGAGCATTTGCTGCTACAGAGTGAATGAGGCCACACGGAATTCTGATGGGATCATCCCCAGCTGGGCTCAGAGACTGTCTCCCTTTTCCCCTCCCTCAGGGCACAGAAGGGGCTGTGTGCTCAGTTACTGCCTCATCTCCTGCCCAGTAAATGGCCAGTACAGGTGGCTTCTTTCCACCTTCAGCAGTTGGTGATGGACCTTTCTGGCTCCACCCTTAGCAGTGCACAGGGTGCTCTCGTCCTCATGGTGCCATGGATGGATGGATGGATGGATGGATGGATGGAATATGGGCCATGGTATGAACACTCCAGCTGCTGCCCTGTCCCACCTGGCAGCAGCTCCTGCACGGAAAGCTCCACAGAAAGATCTGCAGCTTGGGAATGATCCCAGCGCCGTGGTGAGGGCAGGTCCAGCCCAACACAGGACACACACCACAGCCCTGGAGGAGTTTGGGTGCCCAAGTCCAACCTCCCAAAGCCATGGAAGCTGTTAAAGGCATCGTCTGCCCTCTGTGAGACACGAGCTCCTCTGTACCTGCTTCTCTGTAAATGGATTGAATACTCCCAGTTGTGCTGATTCTTTATTAACTTTGTACCATGTGCCAACTGCTGAGAGGGATTTAGAGAGGTGGACAGCAGCAGAGGTGCCCATGGACAGATCACCATGCTAAGGAGAGCACTGGATGCTCTCTTTGGGCTGAGAAAGGCTCTTTGACTCAGTTGTCTGGCACAGTGGGACCCTCACCCTTGCTGGGACTGACAGGAGCTGCCCTACGGTGAATAAGTCATCAGGAATTTGGAGACCAATATTCAGAATTACATTTAATTTAATGTATACCATAATTAAACATCTTTTCTTCTGAGTCCTTGCTGCTGTGTGGTCTGTGGACTCCACAGTGGTTGTCTGTGGTGGTTTGGCAGAGGCCAGGCTGACAGGGACACATGGTGGCATGTCCCTCCTGCTGTTCCTTGCAATGATCATCTCCACTGATACCTGCCTGCTGTGGGGAGTCCAGCGTTCCCTGAATCCCCAGGTATCAGCCAGGAATGGCAGGAGGCTTTTGGAGGTGGGGAGACCCATGTCCTCACGCTCCTAATGATGCCCTAATGATGCTGCCCTCGGTTTCTCCCTCATTCCTGCTAACTTTAGCAGCCGAGTGCTAAGCAAACCAATTAGGAGGGGAGTGCCAAAGCCAAGCCCATCCGCTTGGGATGCTGGGCCCGTGGGTCAGTGCAGCCCCAGGGGGAGGTGGCAGGGTGTGCTCTAGGGGCTGGAAAGCTTTTGAAGATCCTTGACTGTGAAGAGCTAACAGAGCAGAGTGATTCTGAGCACAGCAGTGGGAGAGGGTGAAACCTTTGTGAAGTTAATTGTAATGTGAAGTAATGTGAAACTTTCCCTGGCTAATGCAAATCCAGGTTGAATTGGCCCTGCAGAGGGAGGAATGGACAATCCAGTGGGAAGCAGGTGGGAGAAAGAGGCACTAGACCTGCTGCAGTACCTACTGGGGCTTGATTTCTGCACCAGCTGTAAGAGTCACGGACTGCAAGGATGGAGCTTGGTAAATAGCCCAGGGTCAGTGCTGCTCTCCAGTCATCTCTGCAGGGAAGGTAAGTGAGAACCTTAGGAAGAGGAGGCTTTGAGAATTGACCCCAGCAGAAAGGGATGTGGGGAAGGAAGAGGGGACAGAGCCAAAAAAGGTGGGGAAAGGGCATAGGATACATTCAAATGAAGACACAGATGGAGCAGGTGACTGCCACGGAGCAGAGTGTGATGAAGCAGACAGGATAAAGTCAATAATGCAAGTAGAACAAATGATTAATAACAGATATTTTCCCCAGAGGTGTGGATTTAGGAAGCTGCTGAACAGTGTGTTGTGTGGTGTCACTTCCCATCCCTGGGCAGCAGGATCTGGGAAGGGAGGAAGCAGGACAGGTTGCTAGGGGTGCTGTGGGTGCTACACATACCTGTGTGGGGAGAAAGCTTCCTCTGATTTTGAGTTAATCTCTGGCTGAGGAAACCTTTCTGGATGGCAAATACCACACAAAACTCTTCAGAGCAGCCTCTGCAGCAGCTGGGACTGTCCCTGGCCAGACCTCACCTTGCTCAGAGAAGCCCTGGGTGGGGTGTTTGCTCCCACAGGTGCCCTGGCTGCCTCATTAAATTGCTGGAAAATGCGATGTCATGTCAAATGAAGCTCCTGGAAGATACTTTTTTCCTCCTCTTGCTGTCAGGCACGTGGTGTTTGTGTGAGATGCAGATGTTACAGAGCAAAGAAACCAGTGGAACCATGACAAAGTTCATTTATGGCCAATACAGTTTTACAGGGCCGAGTGATTATTTTACTGTTCAAAGCTGCTTATAAGGGAATTCCTTGCACGTGAGGATCCACAGGCTGCCACGAGGCTTCAGCAGTGTCTCTTCATGTGAGCTGCAGCCTCCCTCATGGACACAGGGACAAAGCTGCATTTCATTTAAAGTGCAGGTGTGGGTACAAATGAAAAATTTCCCACATCCAACGCTGCCAAGGTAAGAGCCGTGGTCAGGGCTGCCGCGGGTCTGTGTGACACAAGGACCTGCTGTGTCCACGGAGATACCACCTAAAACTCTCTGTGTTTTCAGGCTCCTTCCCCAGTCCGTGGGTTGAGGGTCAGGGGAAGAGCCTGGGGAAGCCTGAGATGTGCAGATGTGGGATGTGAAGGGCTGGGCAGGAGCGTGACCTCTCCTTCACCCCCTAAGGAGAGCACAGCTGTGACAGCTGCCCTGACGGGTAAGTCCTGTGCCCCGAGAGCCTCCTGCTTGTGCTGCCAGCAAAGTCACTGGGTCAAAAGCAGGTGAGCCACCCTCGCTGCCCTCCCCAGAGCCACAACAGGGCTTATCAAACCCTGAGCAGGAGCCCTGGGCACGAGGCTCTGGCTGTCCCTTGGAGCAGGGCTCCTTGGGCTTGTCGCCTCCGTCACGGCAGGAGGAACGGAACCAGGACAGTCCTGTCCAGGGCTGAGGTCTGGGGTCTTGGTGCCTGACCCCTGGTGTGTGACAGCAGCCTGGTGCTGCTGCCAGGGCAGCGCTGGGGCTCAGCTGCCATCCCAGGCCTCTGGTGCTGGCTGGGCTGCAGGCAGTCGGGCTCACACGGGCCAGCAGCAAACAGCTGGACCTCTAAGGAAGCCCCAGGTCATCCCTCTGATGTTCTGCAGGCCATGAAGGCCTCGGATCGTCCTCTCCAGGGGCACCAGACCGCAGCTGAGCGATTCCAGTGACTCTAAATCGTCTCCCGGAGTGCGCACACACGTAAGGAAGGCGCGGTTGCACAACAGCACAGCTCACACAGGCGGGATTTCCAGACCCGTTCTGCCAGTCCGGCCAGCTGGCCCGGGAATGTCCCAGGGCAGCGGGCACAGCAGCTTGGCTGTGCCGAGGCTGGGCTGGCACACGGGCTGGGTGTGCTGCTGGCTCACAGGGCGCAGCGCTGGCACTCCCCTTGGGCTGCAAACACCCTTGGAAGCCTCTGAGCGGGCTCGGCTGAGCTGCTGGCGGAGTTAGAGGAATGCAGAATGCTCACCCTGCGAGGCCGAGCTCCCTGCTGCGCTCCCTGTGCCAGCTGTGTGCCATCTCCCTGTGCCAGCTGTGTGCCAGCTGTGTGCCAGCTGTGTGCCATCTCCCTGTGCCAGCTGTGTGCCAGCTGTGTGCCAGCTGTGTGCCATCTCCCTGTGCCAGCTGTGTGCCAGCTGTGTGCCAGCTGTGTGCCATCTCCCTGTGCCAGCTGTGTGCCAGCTGTGTGCCAGCTGTGTGCCATCTCCCTGTGCCAGCTGTGTGCCAGCTGTGTGCCAGCTGTGTGCCCCGGTCCCATTGCCCGCTGCCGGGCGGTGTCTGTGATGTGCCCGCAGCAGCTCCTCGCTGGTCCGAGAGCGGGGGATCCGAGCTGGGAAAAGCAGCAGAGCAGCTCCGGAGCGGTTTTGCTGTCCCGAACCAATGCACTGCACAAAAGCCACTTCAAAACGCGCTCAGCATCCACAGAAAAACCTCTCCATCTGCTCCAGCGCGTCTCCGGTTGTTGCTGCAGCCCCGGGTGCTGCCCTGCCGTGCCCTGGGCTCCCCGCAGCAGCCAAGGCACCGCTGGATCCTGGAGAATCCTTTTCCCCTGCTGCAGCCCCAAAGCCAAGGAGCTGCATGTGGGCACAATGCGAGCAGCCCAGGCAGAAGGGGAGCGCTGGGGGAGCCACCAGCACCAGCAGGGAGAGGTCTCTGAGCCCCTGGACTTTTTTCTCTGACCCAGAGAGAAAACTTAAAAGTCAAAAAACCCCAAATGTGCCCTGGAGTTGTCCCGTCCCAGTGCAGGTGTAATGCAGAGCCATAGAAAACCAAAGCCTCAGGCATTTCACGCCATCTCCTAATTCAAGGAACTTTGATTTTACTTTTCTACTCAGCAAAACTAATCCTTCTCCCTGTAATTAATATGCTGCTCAAATGGATTCTTAATTACAGATAAATCACAAATCTACACACTCAACTGTTATGCTTTTCAAGTAATAAAACAGAACATTTGTCTTCCTCAGATGAACAGAGCCCAACCAGCACACCATTTCCCCCTTTATGAAGAATTCATTTGCCTTAGAAAGAAAGTCTTTAAAAAAACATCGCAGGGATTTCTTGAATAGGGGATCAAAGCTCCCACACTGCTGGAAACCATTTTTCGCTAAATAAGATGTGAGTAAAGGGGAAAAAAGTAAAAGTTTTTTGGTGGTGGTTGGGATTACAACACCCTTGGGAGGGACGAGGACGTGGGGTCAAGAAGTGGTGACCAGGTTAGCAACACAGGGAACAGAAGGGGAGCACAAAGGAACAGAAAGTGGAAATGGACAGCTGAATGAGGACGCATGTTTCTGTGCTGCAAGAGAATGGATGCTACATCAATTCATACTGAGAGCTGAGGGCTGAGGGCCTGTTAATGGATCGGGGGACACAGCAGGGGTCAGAGGTCACCAGTGTGCTCAGCCGGGCTAATTGACTGTTATGTGCATATTAGTGATGATGATGTAGCAGGAGGGCAGGACGTGGGGGCACACGTGCAGGAGTCCCCCTGTCCTGGAGTTATACCTGTGGAACAGATGGACACACACACAGATGTTGGCTTGGCTGGATTTCTTCAGGAGCCCGTGGCTACGGGAACTCGGGCCTGGCTGTGCATATGATGGAATAAATGTGCTCACCTGATTTGCTGTGCCATCTTATGGGATTTTATTTCAGCTCTGTGCCTGGGGCACAGCCCAATGACCTGCCCAGTGGCACATCTCACCTGAGCTGCTCTGCACCACCCTGAGCCCTGGAGGAATGGGGCTGCAGCAGGGTCAGGAGAGCACCTGGCTGTTCCCCACGCACCGTACCCGCTGCTGTCCCAGGGACTCCCCGCGAGGATAACCAGCGAAACCAGGAGCCTGGGCTCTCCCCCACATCCCTGGCCAGCCTGTGGGCATCCTGCCAGTGCCTCCAGGCACAACAGGCAGCGCTTTCCTGCCCTGCTATGGCTGCATCCAGCCCTAGAGTGCTGGAAGTGCTGTGCTTCTCAGAACGTGCGGCCAGGGCAGCAGGGTCAAGGGAAGACATGAGCCGCTGCCATAAAGGCTGTTGCCCCTCAAGGTGGCTGTGGCTGGGAGGTTGATGCCCCCTTAGCCTGGCATAGGAGGATGTTTCCTCGTGGTTCAGCTGGAGTGGGAACTCACTGTGAGGAGGCTCTGTGCTTGCCCTTACAGCTTGGGTGAGTGACAGGGAATGAAGTGAGGCATCCTGTGCCTGGTGGGGTTTCTGCTGCTGGCACCTGAGGGACACCCTTCTCTGCAAGGCTTTAGGTTCTCTGCAAGGCTTTAGGTTCTCTGCAAGGCTTTAGGTTCTCTGCAAGGCTTTAGGTTCTCTGCAAGGCTTTAGGTCCTTGCTTGGAGCAGGAGCAGCAGTGATGAGAGTCCCAGCAGCTCCAGAGGGTGGTCGGGGCTGGAGCAGGCTCCCCAGGGAATGGGCACGGCCCCAAGGCTGCCAAAAGCATTCTGACAATGCTCTCAGGCACGGTGGGATCGTTGGGGTGTCTGTGCCAGGCCTGGATGATCCTTATGGATGCCAGCTCAGGATATTCCATGGTGCCTCGCTCCTGGCACAGGGCTTTCTGCCCTCGGAAGCAGAGCTCCTCACCCCTGACACAAAGGGATTTCCCAGCTGACCGATGGAGAGAATATTCCCTGTTTCCTCACTCTTGAATCTGCCAACAGCATCCCTTGGTGAGTGATGGATATTGGAGATGATTTATAGTTCTTTGTTACACAAATGCCTCCACATTCTTCCCCACCCTCTCACAGCAACCACTAGTGACTGCTCCTAGCAGAAAGCAGGAGCCTCAGCCTGGGAACTGCACTAAGGATGCAGAGCTGATCCTTTATTCGCTGTAAAGACACCACTGGGGACACAAGAAAGGGAATTGTCACTGCTGTGGTGCTCTACACCCAGGTTCCTGGCTCTGCTTCCATCCATTTGCCGGGAAGTTGAAAGTCTGGCAAAGAAAAAGTGCTATAAATCAGGCAGAGGAGGATGGAGGGAGGATCAGGTTTACCCAATTTTTCATCTCAAAGTTTGTTATTGAAGTAGTGAATGTTACAGGAGGAACTGCCATGGCCTATATGTCTTAGAGCTCTTGGATTTCAGCAACATAAACCTTTAGCCCTTGAGACTTTTATTACATTAAATAAATTTTTGTTGCTGCTAATTAAATTTCTGTATTGTTTTCCTCCATGAACAACAAGGAAAAATCTGTATTGTTTGATCTGATAGAGAGTAGATAGATTTACCTGCACTATTGGATCTCACAGTTTATCATAATGAATAAATACATTAATTAAATAAATTCTGATCTTAATCTGGGTAAACTTTCTTGAATGCCCTGAGGAGCTCAGCCAGTTGCCAGGTTGTTCCTGCCACAGCCTCAAGCATTTCTTTCTTCAGGCACACTTGTGAGGCTGGATTGTATCAGTATAAATCAAGGATTAAGCAAAGTGGTTGTGGGCAGGGAGGCAACATCATCCTCCTGTCTGCTCCCTCCCAGGCTGCAGGACGGCAGCAGGGCTGGCAGGGGCTGCTGGAGGCATCCGCACCCCGCAGGGGGAAGGAATCCTCCCTCGCCACCCTGGTGGTGTCGCGACAGCCGCTCCCATCTCGCTGCGGCCTGGGGCAGCCTGCCCACGCCGTTGCCATGGCAACGGGCGGCCATGACGCCCCGAGGGCGTTGCCATGGTGCCCGGCCGCCGGAAGTGGTCCCGGGAGCTTCCGCCGGCGGCGCGGGGGCTGCTGGGAGCAGCATGGAGACCCACGAGCTGTTCCGGCGCTTGGGTGCCGGGGCTCGCTTTGACGTGCGGCGCTTCGGGCTGGACGCGCGGCGCTTCGGGGTGCGGGGACACCGAGGGGAGGGCTCGGGGAGCGGCCCCTGCGCGGTTCAGCCTCCGGAGCCCCGTCCTCCCCCCGGCCGCGGCGCTGAGGAGCGGGGCCTGGCCATGGCGTGACACGCTGTTCCCTGTTCTCCCGCAGGTGGTTAAAGGGAACCGCGGCAGCGTCTCCCTGGAGAGCCTCGACTTCTTCGGGAACAAGGAGGGAGCCCCTCAGGGATCTGCCGAGAAGGGCTGGGGGCTCGCGGGGGCTGGAGAGGAGGTGAAGCAGCAGAAAGATGGGAAAGCAGGGGAGAACGATGGAAAGAGGAAAAGAACGGCAGAAAGCAGTGAAAGGAAAAGAAAAAAGAAAAAGACACGAGGTATTTGTTACACACACGCATGTATCCCTGCAGAATCATGGAAGAATTCCAGAATGGTTTGGGTTGGAAGGGACCTTAAAGCCCATCCAGTTCTGAGTTCTTGGCTGGCCTGGATCAGAGCTGATCTCGTAGCTGGGCCAAGATTCAGTGCTGAGAGCTGGGGGTGTGGCTGCCATCCTTCTGGAGTCTTCACTAGTTTTATTGAGAATGAGAGAAAAAAGGTTCTGGGATTTTTTTTGTCTCCAAATAATGCCTGTCTGTATTTTACTGAAGGAAATTCCAATTTGTTTGCAACTTCCAGGAGCAGTTTCAATGCCAGAGCTGTCAGAAAACAATGGAATAAAGTGGATGTCCTCTCTGGAAGCAAAATTTGAAGATGCAAAAGACAAAAAACCTACTGCAGAGAAGCTTGAGCGCTTGAGGAGAGAAAAGGTGGGACCAGGGAATTCTGAAGCAACAACAGGTTCCTGGTGTTCTGTGGGTGTTTGATCTAAAATTGAGGTTTATTTATGGTGATTCCTCATTGGAGGAGGGTGACTGAGTGTGGCAGGAAGATCCAGATGAATCCATATGTGGTGAGTTTTATGGTGTAAAATTGAAAAGGAGTTTGTCTTTTGCCTTGCAGATAAATCGCTTCAGGAACCAGCACAGGATCAATGTTCAGGGAACAGATCTCCCTGACCCCATTGCTACCTTTGATCAGCTTCAGGAGGAGTACAAAGTCCACCCTAAAATCATAGAGAATATTCAGGCTGCAGGCTTCCATGTCCCAACACCAATCCAGATGCAGGCAATTCCTGTCATGCTGCATGTGAGTTCTCTGGGATTTCAGGGATTCTGGCAAAATTTGGGGCCTTGGCTGTGTTTGTGGCTGTTTTAAAGCTGGATCAACTGCATCAGAATTGAAAGCTTGGCTTTCACAGTTTTTCTCATCTGTACTTTTCCTAAGGTATTTTGGGTCAGTTTGCAGTGTTGATATTTGTGGGAATGGAATTTTTACTCTTTTTTTTTTTTCCTACTGATATATAAGCCCTTGTTTTTTCTTGCAGGGTCGGGAGCTTCTGGCTTCAGCTCCTACTGGGTCTGGAAAAACACTGGCATTTTGTATCCCTCTCTTAACACATCTGAAACAACCCAGGAACAAAGGATTCAGGGCTCTGATCATATCACCTACCCGAGAACTTGCCAGCCAGGTGTGTGTTGAGGGAATCTCACATTGATGGACTTCAGTGTTTTCACTCTGCATCAACAAAATTGCAGCTTAGTAAATATTTTTTTCCTTTACTGCCCTCACATATCAGAGAAAGCTAATTTAAATGTTTCTTTCAAGTCTTTTGACTTCTGTGAAGTAGGTACATATCTATTATCTGAGTGTAATCTAAATGATTAGATTAGAGGCTCAAGATTCTTTAATCATATTTTAAACTGGCCAATGCTCAGGTGCTCTTAAAACTTCCTTTCCTACTTGAGATTGCTATGAGAGGTTTATCTGTTTGTCCCAAACTTGGAGTTTCAAGGACTAACTAAAACAAAGCTGTGTTATTAAAATAAAATAAAAATTACATCTTTGGGCAGTTTTTATTCATGTGAGAGAGGGAGCCACATATGTTAGTGACATGAATAATGCCTTGTTGGAGAGCTGCATTTTATTCAGAGAGCTTCTCTTAACACTGAAATCAGGTGTTGTTTGAAGCTCTAACTTCAGGATTAGGTTGCTCAGAGAAGCTGTGGCTGCCCCTGGATCCCTGGAAGAATCCAAGGCCAGGCTGGGCATGGCTTGGAGCACCCTGGGATAGTTCCCTCCATGGCAGGGGGAACTGGATGTGCTTTAATGTCCCTTCCAACCCAAACCATTCCATGACTCCATGATTGCCAGCAGTTTTCTGGTTAGAAAAGTTCATCAGCTCAGTTTGAAAATCCAGTCTCTGCTGCCTTTCCAGACCCACCGGGAGCTGGTGAAGCTGGCAGAGGGCACAGGCTTCAGAATCCACATGATCCACAAGGCAGCTGAGGCAGCCAAGAAGTTTGGGCCCAAGTCTTCCAAGAAATTTGGTAACTGTTCTAAAGACTGAAGTGCTCCTAAAGAATTAAAAAGTGTCTGTGACCTTTCTCATTGGGCTGTGTGGTTTTAAAGAGATGGTTAAAATGTGGAAGGGAAGAAATGGGAAGCGAGCCTGACATGGACTCTGCTACATTGTACCTCTGGCAGGTTGGGTTGGAACTGGTGTTTCTCAGGGCTCTGTTTGTTTGGTTTATTTTGTGTCTTTTTTTTTTTGACATTTTTCTTTTTCTCTTGTAATAGATATTCTGGTTACTACTCCCAACAGACTCATTTATTTGCTGAAAGAAGATCCTCCAGCAATAGACTTGAGCAGGTATGAGAGTCTGTTTGAAATGTGCTTTGCCACTCAAAAGTGGCACTTCTAAAAATCAAACCTCCCTGTTCCTAGCGTGGAGTGGCTGGTGGTGGATGAGTCAGACAAACTGTTTGAGGATGGGAAGTCAGGATTCAGGGACCAGCTAGCTTCCATCTTCCTGGCATGCACCTCCCACCTGGTCAGGAGGGCCCTGTTCAGCGCTACCTTTGCCCATGATGTGGAGGAATGGTGTAAACTCAACCTGGACAACATTGTGCTGGTGTCTGTTGGAGCAAGGTAGGTGTTTTCTGGATTTTTTATTTCCTGGGAAACTGTTTTCTTTGCATCATCAGCCTGCTTGGTTTTGTTTATGTTGTTAGTCAGCACTGCAGGTTGTTTGCCTCCAGAGAAGATTGTCTAGGCACGTAGATCTTTCTCTTGTGTTGGATAAAGTGTTCTTTTCCTTTGCCAATTACTTTATCATCAAATAAAAATCAAACTTAGGAGCGTGCACTGGTGAAATAGATATTGTTGTGCAGTATTTCTCATCCACCAGGTAATACTTTTATGGGGGTTTTATATATTCCATATATTGAAATATATAAGTTTTTGTTAATGTATATAAAAAACACTGAACTGTTTCTGTTGGATTTCTGGTTTCAGAAACTCTGCAGCAGAGACAGTAGAGCAAGAGCTGCTGTTTGTTGGATCTGAGACAGGAAAACTAACAGCAGTGAGAGACCTTGTTAAAAAGGTATTTTGGAGAGACTGAGCATGGTCTTCTTCCTGTTCCTGAGCTATGTTCTGTCAGAGACTCCCGATTTCCCAGGTCAAACACTTCTCTGTGACACATCTTAAATCATTGCCCAAATCTGCTGTCTCAGTTTCTGCAAGGAAAAGGACTTTGGAACCTGAGATAAACTTACTCTTTTGCAGGGTTTTTCTCCTCCAGTCCTTGTTTTTGTACAGTCTATTGAGAGGGCTAAAGAGCTTTTCCATGAGCTTATTTATGAAGGCATCAATGTGGATGTCATCCATGCAGACAAGACACAGCAACAGGTAGGAGGATTTTATTTCTTTTCAAGAAATGCTTTAGAAAGACAGGTAAAAGCAAGAGTCTTGGAATGTAACTGCAGGTAACTGTGGCAGCAAATTCCTGCAGATTTTTATTCAGAGGTTTAGTTTTATTCCTTAACATCATGACAACTTTAAGGAAACAAGTTCACCTCCTTTCTCAAATTGCTATTTGGACTATTTTCAAATAATTTTTCTGCTCTTTTCCTAGAGAGACAAAGTAGTGCAGAGTTTCAGAGCTGGGAAGATCTGGGTGCTCATCTGCTCAGCACTACTGGCTCGAGGGATTGACTTCAAAGGTGTGAATATGGTCATCAATTATGATTTGCCAACGAGTGCAGTGGAATACATCCACAGGATAGGTGAGGCATGGCTCACAAATCACCTCCTTTCTTCCATTTCCCATTTCTTTAATGTAGATGCTCTCATTTTTGTCAGTGCTCTGTGAACCTTATTTAGATGTTTCATACATAGCTGTGCTTTCATTCACTGGGAACAATGTTTGGGGATTGGCTGCTTGGTATATCCTTAGTGTGTGAATATGCATCAGGAGGCTGGGGCTGTGAGGAGGCATAAATGGAGATGCTTAAAGTAAAATCTCTGCTCTGAAAAATGTGTGTTTGGCAGGTCGTACTGGAAGAGCAGGACACAGAGGAAAGGCAGTCACTTTCTTTACAGAAGATGATAAACCTTTATTACGGAGGTAATATGTCTTTATTAATAACGTCTTTATTGCTTCAAAAAAAAATCACCACAAAACAAAAGACCAACAACAAACCAGCCAGTTTGTTTGGTTTGCTGTTTTCTACAAAAAAATATTCATCACTTGTCTAAGCACTGGAGTTGATCTCTTCCCTCCTCTCCTTTCCAGTATTGCCAACGTTATCCAGCGAGCTGGCTGTCCTGTGCCAGAATACATAAAACATTTGCCCAAACTGCAGAGGTATGTTCATTTGAGAAGTTAACCTGTCTTTTAATCAGTGCTTTTTAATAACTTATGGTAGTTTCTAGAACGAGAAGCCCTAGTAATTTCATCTTTCTTCATTAAATGTTGTTCTCAGCAAACAAAAGAAGAAATTCATTAAGAAACCTTTGACAAGAGAATCCATTTGTACCACCCCAAAGTGCTTCTTGAAAAAAGGCAAAAGAAAAATGTAAGTAGGTTCTGCTGAAGAGGAGGTAAGAGATGCTGTTTATCCAGAAACAGCCCAGAAAATTTAAGTAAGGTAACAGATAACTTGTTTGGATGAACCACCCAGTCATAATGATTTTAGTGATGAAGTTTTAGTGTCAATATCTGTCTACTGGAGCTTGGATTAATGACATTTTGCCTCTTGTGGTGCCATGTGTCAGGGGACAGCAGCCTGAGTTTAATCCACTGGTTATGTTCAGGTGTCTTGATCGCCAATGTTTTTCTTGTAGGGAGACTACGAATGAAAATGCTAAGGGAAAGAAGAAGGGTAAAGAAGACAAAAAGGGTAAATTACAGACTGTTTCAGAAAGCTGAATTCAGACTGGTGAGCTGGGGCTGACACCTCTGTCTGTGCTGGAACAGAAGAATGAAGATGGCAATGATGGTGAAGGGAGGAGAACATTTCTCATGTTTCCTTTGGGGTGAGGGTGGAGGTTTACATGCTAGAAAGTCTACTGCAATGCCAGGAGAGAATTCCTGGATGCTTCTTATAGAAGCTGGAGCATGTGCTCATGCAGTGAATGCTGTGTATTTCTGAAAATAGTTAAAATCAGCATCAGTTTGTGTTACTTTCACACAGTTTTGTATTGATCCTTGAAAATACTGTCTGTTCAGATTACCTCTGACACTTTTTTAGACACTTTCAGGAGATTCAGAGACAAAAACCACACAATGTTTACCGTCAGGTTTGATAAATGCAGCTGTCAATCCTTGGACACTTCAAAAAAAGCCAAAACAAACCCACTTGTATGTGAAAGTAAAGCCTTGCTCTTACTACTGTTTTTCTTCTATAAAATTATTTTGAAATAACTAGTATTTTACATGTCCAGTAATTTTGTACTGTTTTATAATTGAGCCTGAAACCAGAATAAACAAGGTCATAAGATGCTAATTCAGAGATCTGTGTGTCTTTGCAGCCTCGGTGGAACAAGTCTGCAGGCAAAAAAAGGCCCAGCTCTGTGTGTTTTTCCTGTCTTCATCTGCCCAGTGTGTTTTCAGCCCACCCTGGTTTTGTCATCAGAATTCCAGTCAGGCAGGAATGGCTTCTTTGCAGCTACAATCCTTTAAGGAAGAATTCCTGGGCAGGATTGTCTTGGTTTAATCCGGTTTGGATGGGGCAGCCACAGCAATCTGTGCCAGGGCCTCAGCACTCTTATTTCTCAAGAGGGATTTCTTTCCAATATCGCATCTAACCTCGCTCTGTCGGTGTGAATCCATTGCCCCTTGACCTGTCACTTCAGGCTCTTGTCACACGTCCCCAGGTGACCCCTGCGGGAGGTCTGCTGGAAAAGCAGCACTTTTCTTTTCACGGAAAAGCGGTGCTTTGGATGCTGGAAACCGGCGTTCCCGAGGGGACGCCAGGGCCACTCATCCCCATCCGGGCCGATCCTGGGTAACCGCGGGACTGAGGGGGTGTGGAACCAAAAATATCGAGGGATTGTGGGGCTGTGAAACCGAGAACCCGCGGGGCTTTAGGTCGGTGGAGCGGAGGAATTGTGGGGCTGTGGCTCTGTGGGGCTGTGACACAGAGAAAGCGACGGGCTGTGGAAGGGTTAGGGTTAGGAACTGTGCTCTGTGGGGCCGTGGCTCTGTGCGGCTGTGGAAGGGTTAGGGTTGGTAACCGAGGGGCCGCGGCTCTGTGCGGCTGTGGAAGGGTTAGGGTTAGGAACCGAGGGGCCGCGGCTGTGTGGGGCTGTGGAACGCAGGAAGCCAGGGCTGTGGAGCGGGGGAGCGGCGGGGCCGTGGGCGGTGCCTGCCCGGGCCGGCCCCGGAAGCCGCCGCCGCCGCTCCGCTGACAGACGGCGGGGCCGGGCGCGAAGATGGCGCTGCGGCCCGGGCCCGGCGCGGGGGGCGCCGGAGGGGCGGGCGGCGGAGCGGCCGGGGCCGCCAGGTCGGTGGTGACGGGGGGCAGCGGGCCAGGGGCTGTGGAGAGGGAGGGGACACGTGGGGGGGGTGATGGTGGGGAATTAAGGGGACGCGGGGAGGGGCAGAGCTGGCGGGAGATGGGAGGGCTGGGGTGGGGGCTCGGGGTGCAGGTGGGACGTGAGGGCAGAGGGGTCAGGGCTCAGGTGGGGTGCGCGGGGTTTGGGATTGGGGTGTGGGGTCCCGGCTTGGGTGTGTAGGGTCTCAGGTATGGTACGTGGGGTTCTGGGTGGGATGTGGGGGTCGCAGGTGTGGTACGTGGGGTCTCAGGTGAGGTACGTGGGATCTTGGCTGCGGGTGCCAGGTGGGGTTCATGGGTTGTCAAGTGAGCTTTGGGGGGGTCTTGGGTAGGGTGTGTGGGTCTCGGGTGTAGGATCACCTGTCATCCTGGATGGAACATCAAGGTCCCAGGCAGGATGTGGTGGGGTCCTGGGTGTGGCGGGGAGGTCCCAGGTGTGTTGGTGGGAATGCAGCCACGGTAGCTCTGCGTTTTGCTGAGATTCATTCACCTTTTTGGGGGCCCGGCTGATCTCCCCCGGAGTGTCCAGGCTTGGACAGTTGCCCCACTTGCCATCAGGCTCTGCAGCTGCAATCTCAGGTGGGCTGGGGAAGGATTTGGGGGTTCTGCCATCCCTGCTCGGGTGCCGCCGGTGTCGGCAGCAGTAAATGTTCCTGTCACTGCCGGGCAGATCTGTCTGTGGCCTCCTGGGACAGAGCCTCCCTGGGGACTTCCCTTTTCCCCTCCTTCTCACAAAGGGCACCTTGGCCAGAGAGATGACTGAGGAATCCTGTCAGGAGAAAGAGCCAGTGTTAAAAGACATGTTGTTGTGTTTCTGGAAAGCTTGGAAAACTGGATTTCACCACCTTTGAAGACTCTAGTAATGTTTTTTTCAATGTAGGCTCTTGTCTGCTATTTATCTCTTGTCCTACTTCTAGGGAGGCTGAGGAAATTTTGCATTTGACAATTAAGCTCATTGAGTTGTCTTGGATATCCGAAGCCCACGATTTTGTCACTATTATTTGGAATGTTATCAGTGAAATAAAGGTTCTGAAAAATAAACTGATTTACAAATCCCCATTTCTCATTGATAATATTTTGGTTTCTTTGAGGACAAAGTCTGGAGGTAGAGGAAAAGTTCTGTATCTGTGTGGGTTCTTTGCCTGATTTCAGTTTTTTGTGCATTTCTGCCATTCAAAAATACTGTGTCAGTCTGTTGCATCGATAGAGTTCTACTGCTTGGGAGTTAAGGGGTTTAAAAATCCACACATAGATGGGAAAATGTTCTGTGTGGCTTGAAGCTGTTACAGTGGAGTTTCAGTTTAGAAAAGGAGTTGCTTCTCCCCGCGCTCCTGCGTTTTGTCTGAAGCTGTTGGTTGGTTTGGGGTTTCTTGGTGTTTTTTTTTTTTAAGCTCCATATTTAAAATACTCATTTAGTAGGAACTTGCAGATTTATAGTACTGCTTTAAGGGGTCTGTTGTAGGGTGATTGCTTTGTTCCCTTCTCTTTGCTGTATTTGTGCAGCGTACCCCAAGGCAGTCTCACGCAGGACCGTCCCTTCACTGGCTCCCTCAGCCAGGAGAGCCAGCTGCTTCCACTGATTGCTCTGGGCATTTTTGCATCTCCAAAAAAGCAGTTCAGTAATAAATTCCCATTGGTGGGATGGTTTGTGGCTGTGCCAGTGTGGCTGGTGCTGGCAGTTGCACACTGAATCCTGGAGCGGATCTGTGGTGAATGTGAGCGGCGCGTACGGGGCTGTGCTGCCAGAGCTTGCTCTGCTACTTTGGACTAGCTCCTCTTCCAGTGCCCTCTAATTAGGTGAGGGGTTTTTAGTTGATTGTTTCTTTTTATTTTTTTCAGCAGAGGCTTATAAATAAACCAGGAGCTCTGTAGAAAGGGATAAATATTTAATAGTTTGACCTTTACTTGCTTCCAACAAGCAGTGGCGCCTCCTGACGCTTGTTCAGTTTACATTGCATTTGCTGCTTTGGAGAATTCTTGTTGACCGTGTTCCTCAACAAGAAGGGAAGCATGAAGCTTAGAACACTTCTACATGCTTATGAGATCTTCAGAAATTACATTTAATATTTCATCATTCTGACTAAAGCAAGTCTGTTTGATTTCATGTTGATGTTGGAGTGGATTAAAATGATTGACATGAGTTAAACAGACCTTGGCTGTGGTGAGAACCAAGCCCTGCACATGTTTGGGACTGAGGTGTGTGAGTCTGCAGAGTTCTTCAGAGGATGGTGGGCATGGAGGATGGCAAGACTGGAGGATGGAAAGTGCAGGTGTGTAATAGTTTTGGAAGGAGAAATCAGCACACAGTGGTTGGGGCTGAAGAAGAAGCTTCAGGATGATGGAGATCCTGATTAGAGGATGAAGTGAAGAGCAAATGGGTTGTCTTGGTGACTGTGTGACCTGCTGCCTGTACAGTGGGGAGGTTCAATTTGCTTCTGGATAAATGCATAATTTAAATTCCTTATTTTATCTTGGTGCTCATATTACACAGCTCTTTTATATTTATAAACCAGGTTGGCTTTCAGGACTTCCTGCAGCCATTTCTGATGGCATTTTCTCTTGTACTCTTAGGCAGTTTCTTTTACATCCACCCTTGGAATTGAACATTGAGTATCTATAAGTGTGTTTCTCTTCCACAGCACTTTGATGTAATAACTGCCTGGGACACTGACTGAGGTTCTTGTTTGGGAAATTGCTGCTGACGTGGGTTTCTGCAAGTTGCTTGCAAATGAGAATTTTAAACTAGGTCCTTTTTTGCTGTTTGGCAGCTGTTGGAGAGTGAGGGCTAGCAATTTCCATTAGGATTTTAGTTGAAGTTTTAATGGTCCTTCCTCCAAGTGCACTTGACCCTCGATACGTGAATGAAATGTTTTCTCTGAGGTGCTATTTTGTTGTAATTAGGGAACTGAGAAAATAGATTATTTTGTGATACTTAATGTTTCTAAAGGGGGAAAAAAGTAATGGGGTTTTGGGGATAGTTCATTTTTCTTCAGAAAAGCTGTTCCTAAGCAGCTGAGAAGCGTTCTCTGGTGCAGTTAATGGTCCCGCTGAGTCAGATACTTCTAAGAGGAGATGTTTATTCATTCTGTGCTTAGCCTACACAACAAACTGACCTGTTCCCAAGCTGTGTGGGAGCTGAAAGTCTCTTGTGGGTGATGTGGATGACTCAAAGCCGTGTCAGGGCTGCTGGGAGGATCAGATCTGCTTTTCCTGTGCTTTGGGGGCTCTCCGGTGCTTTGGGGGGTCCCGCTGAGGGATAATGTTTTTCCCTGTGATAGAATTGGGTTCTGTGGGTTGTGCAGGAGCAGGTGCAAGTGCTGACCAGAGGGTGGGAGGCTCCTGCTGATGGTGCTGATATGGAAGTCGAGGTGGATTTTCAGTGATGGATATTTGCACTGAAGTGACAGAATTTCACATACTCTTATTTTCCTCCTGCAGCTTCATGTTTCCCGTCGCAGGCGGTTTAGGCCCCCCTCAAGGTATGTATCAACTTCACATTTAGAGCACAAAGTTCTTTGTTTAGATAAATTAGACCTAAACCAGGTCTGCAGTGATGTTCAGAGGTGTGATTATTAATTGAACTCCATAGCTGGTTTTTGCCCTTGAATGCAGCTCTGCTCAAATGACCCTCACCCCTATTAGGAAAACCTCCTGTGTGCTGTTGAAGCAGCATCACCAGAATCTGGATTAAAGGTCCAGGAAAACTACATCTCCCTTTTTAACCTAAATTTGCCTTTTAGATTGTGGTATTATTTTGAGTGTGGTATTTCACCTCTCTCTGCTTCATCTCCCAGCTGTGTATACCCATACTGTGTTGCAAGACCTGGTAAATATTTACAAAGCACATCAGGACCCTGGGACAAGAGTCACAACCTGTGTGGAAGGCATTAATACAATAGGAGAGCCTCAGCCTTAAATTGCCTTTGTTCTCATTCCTGATGCAGTGCTGTTTGTTTAATTAGGGGAAAATATGCAGAGAACTTATGGAGAAAATGGAGAGTTTTTAATTAGAATCTCAGGGACTGATTCATGGATTATTCCTGCCTGTGTCATGCCCTCCTGGAGTGTTTTTGCATAATTATCTCATGGTGTGCTGGTAACAAGTGCGTGTTAGTGTTTGTCTCCCAAGACAACCAAATGTGAGACAGGAAGATACTGGAACATAACACACTTGCTTTATTCAGTGAATTCATAAATTCCAGCTTGATTTGTCCAATTTTTTGTAAGTTTAGCTTTTACTGACAAATATTGTTACCATTCTAACACATGTAGTGGGCTAATTAACCTAAAGTATGCTAATTAACCTACAGACAAGTTATCCAGCCAGGTCAGAGTGTGAAGTTGCTTTGTGAAGGGTTAACTTTATTTCCTAAGATTTATTTTCAGAAGCTGCTGGTTTCAAGAGAAATGGGAATTACCAGCACCAGTCACCCTGGTTAATTAAATCTTTTTAATTGGACATGACCCTTCCAAAAATCATATGGGAAGAAACCCACAGAGAATCTTTAGGATGGTGGGAGAATTCATCAGCTTAGTTACTGAAAAGCCCTGTGACATTTTTCCCTGTAGACTGACCAGTGTCTAAACTAAGGAAATTGTGTGGCTGCCTGCAGTGTAGCAAATTTTTTTATTTTTATTTTTAAACAGTCCAGCACAACTCAGAGTTTTTTGCTTTCCTTCGCTGGTTTAGTAAACAAAAAAAGAACAATTAAATGGGGGAGGCAGGGTGAGGGAAGGGGGGCAAAAAAGGCTTTTAACATTAACTGGACACTTAGCTTGCTTAATGTTTCATTGCAGGGATGATTCCTATGCAACAGCAAGGATTTCCAATGGTTCCTGTCATGCAGACCAACATGCCAGGGATGATGGGAATGAATTATGGCTCTCAGATGCCTCCTGGACCCATGACCATGCAGGTGTGTGGCAATGAAATGTGGATTGAAACTGCAGAACCCCAGACTGGTTTGGGTTGAAAGGGACATTAAAGCTCACCCAGTTCCACCCCCTGCCATGGGCAGGGACACCTTTCACCATCCCAAGTTGCTCCAAGCTCATTCCAACCTGGCTTTGGACACTTTCAGGGATGGGGAGTCCACAACCTCTCTGGGCACCCTGTGCCAGGGCCTCCCCACCCTCACACGGAATATCCAATCTAAGCCTCCCTCCTTCAGGTTAAGGCCACTCCCTCTGTCCTATCACTATAATTTTAATTTTTCCTTAAAGTAACTTTTTCTTTAGTGCTGCTGGTGCTAATTGAGGAATAAGAATGAAAAATGAGCAGCTAATATGAAGTTTTCTCTTAATCTATTGTTTTCTATTGAGCACTGTATCTGCTTATGTACAAATTTGCACTTTGCTGAAATGTAATGTTTTTGCTTGACTTCCTAACCAAATTGCTGTGTCACAAATAGAATTTATTGTTTTGCCATCTCCTTACACTCCCTTCCCTCCCCCACCTGGAATTTATTATGTTATTTTGGCAAAATTTATAGTAGGAAGATGTTTTTATGAGAGCTGGTCTAAAAATAATAAACAACTTTTGTTCTCTTCCTACGTGTTCTGAGACCAAATGCAAAATGAATGGTAAGAAGAGTAAATTATTTTCTGGGTCCTTCTATATTAGGCAGCTTTGCTGCTCTAAATGTCCCAGAATATATTCCTCAGCAAATGCTTCTGATGCAGTTTATTCAGACAAGGTTCTTCTTGGCTTTTGTCATATATTGTTGGTTCCCTTGATATGTCTGGGAAATGCCTGGACCATGTTTTCCAGCATCCCTGGTTGGTAGGAAGGAATATAAAAGTACTGTGAAATCCCAAGAAAACCTGTGTAGGATGGCCGTAGCCTTCCTGCTCTCGGGGCAGGTTGGATTTGAAGGCCTGATTTTTGACAATTTTCCCAACTGCTGTGAGGACTGTGAGTCCTTGTGGAGAGGAAGAGTGCCATCTGCTGAGGGCCCTGCTCCTCCAGCACTCCCGAACACCGGCTTTTATGGGCTCGCTTTATCGGCACCGCCAGCGCTTTGGCTTTTGGTGTGGAAGAAAACCCATACACTGGAGTTGAAAACAAATCCCCTGGAGCTGTGTGCTGTGTTTGGTTGTAGGGTGGCATGGCCCTAGGGCCCATGCCAGCAGCTGGAATGCCCTACATGGGCCAGGCCTCTTTCCTGGGAATGCGCCCGGCCGCCCCACAGTACAGCCCCGACATGCAGAAGCAGTTCGCAGAGGAGCAACAGTAAGTGACCCTTCTCTGACTCTTGGGGAATCCTTTTGTAAGGGGGACATGTGGTTTCTCTGGAGCAGCAGTGCTTAGGGCTGTGGAATATTGCTGGATATTCCACTGCCTCTGAAGTTTGTAGCGCTTGTCCAGATCCAAGAAAAAGCAGGAGTGTGTGCACGAGACCATCTGAATTTGAGACAGTGGAAATGGAGAAATCAAGCACAAACCTGCTGTGAAAAGTCACATAAAAATTTCTTATAGATATATATTATTTTTTTAAACAATTTTCCTGCAGGAAGAGGTTTGAGCACCAGCAGAAGTTCTTAGAGGAAGAAAGAAAACGGCGGCAGTTTGAAGAGCAGAAACAAAAGCTGAGACTCCTGAGCAGTGTGAAACCCAAGGTATGGCCTGATAACGAGTGGGGACTTTCTTTCTTCAGTTTTTTTTTTAATAGCTTTTGATGGGAGGGTCTCTTTCAACAAGCAAATCAGTGGGGAATTGCATGAGATGCCAGATTATGGCTTGAAAAACCTCTGGAAGAGCCAGTTCTTTACACACTCTGCCAGCAGCAGGCGTTGCTAATTCTGGTACTGAAGAAGTGTGAGTATTGAAAGAAAACTGAGCTGTTCTGTGAATTTTTCAAAACGTTTTCTGTGCTGTTTCAGACAGGTGAAAAAAGCAGAGATGATGCTTTGGAAGCCATTAAAGGGAACTTAGATGGCTTTTCTAGAGATGCTAAAATGCACCCAACACCAGCAACACATCCAAAAAAAACAGGTTTGTAATTTTCCTCAGTTCCCAACTGAAAATAAAACTCCAACATTTGAAATCCTAAATACATAAGGAACTAATTCCAATAAGCATTTTTATTTGGTGGTACAAAATGAGTGGATTAACAGTTTTGTGAAATCAAATGTCATTCTGGCAACTGTTTGCTTGGTCAGGGTATGAGGGTGAAATATTAGATAACAGCCTTTATTAAATGACTTGAAATCTTTTACAGAAAGCCTCATGTGCTGTGCTAAATGTGAAACATGAAGGAAATTGATAAAGCGTTTGTTCTTTTCTAGTCAAAGCATTAATTAATGTTTTGCAGAGTGCTTTTGAAGATGAGAAGTGCTATTTAAGTGCTAAGAATGATCAAAACCATGTATAAAGACTTGAGTGGAGTTTCACAGCTGGCTGATGTGTCATTGGGCATGGTCAAACCAAGCCTCTGTATTCTCAGTAATTACACTGGCAACAGTTGCCACTTAAGATTTCTTATGGTCTGTAGTGTAGTTTTTTTAGTGTCTAGCCTGAAGCAAAGCTTATCTAGGTGAGATTTTCCTATATAAAATCTGTGTCTCTGCTGTGGATTCACTCCTTGGTAAGTTTGCAGTTACAGGTGGTCTCTGACAACTTCCCTTTGTCTGTAGATTTACCTGTCCTTCACCAGTTCTGTTAAAATGGGTAATACTGGAAGGGATCAAGCAGAAAATTGTCTACATGAACAGACATTTCTTTTGTATCTTACGATATATTGCTGAGTTTCTGTGGATAAAACATTCCATTGAGGGAGAATATTGCCCTGACAGACCCCATTCTGTCCAGTTTGAAATACTACCTCTGGATTTGTTTTGACCCTGTCTGCTTAAAACAGACAGAGTAATTTCACAGGCAGTGTTAAGAACCAAGTTTCACTGTTTACATCCTAAAAACTGGGAGAGAGGATGTGTGGTTGGGAGTGGCTGCTCAGATTGACCTTGTGTTTGCTATGCTGACAACGATACCCTTCACATCTGTCACCACACACACTCCACGCTGCTCCTCCTCGCCCATTTGCTGTGTATTCTCAGTGTTTGCCACTTTTCCCACATTCCCACCCATGACCCTTATTCCTCATCACTTTGCCTTGTGTGTTCATTCCATTTGCAGATCATCCCACACCATCCCATTGTGCTGTATCTGTTTCCCATTCTGCTTTTCTCGATGATGAAGAATTTAGTGACTTTATGCAAGGGCCTGTTGAAACCCCCAAACTGGTGCCTCAATCCACCTCTCAGCCTTTCCATCCTGCCACTGAGGCTGGGCAGCTGCTTTCAGAGAGGGCTGTGCTCCAACCTGTCCCTCCAGCCCAGGCTCCAGTGTTATCCACCCTGCATGGTACAACTGGGCAGGTTCCTTATTTTCCTACCTCTGCATCTCCATCCAATACCCATAAAACAGGTAACTCTAAAGTACCTTCTTTTACATGTCACCCTCTGAGCTACACGAGTCTTTACTTAATTTGTTGGGGTTTTTTTTTTCATTCTGGCTGGAAAAAATAATTTAGGCAATTAAGCAGAAATCTGCTGATCCATGGGAAAAGTTGATTTAAGTCCTCTTCTCCCTTCCCTTACAACTGCCTGTAAAATTGAGTCCTGTGTGGATCCAAATACTGCTAAATATACATGGCTGATCTTAGGTGAATTAAATCTTGTGTTTTAGCATTATCCTAAGTCTATGTGGTAAAAAAGGACACAGTTGAGATGGTGGTGTATGAAATAATGATTGTGCTGCTGTGGAGCACTTGTGTGCTTCCTCCCTTGGAGGCTGAAGGGATGTTGATGAGATGAACGTGAAGAATTTTGGAGAAGTAAGTAGGTGCTGGGCACTTCTGCTCCTGATGCCTAGATGATTATGCAACAATAATCTTAATACAGGAAATAGTTTTGTGTCTTCCTCCTCTTACTTGTTTTTTGCTTTGTTGAATTTGTTGTGTTTGTGGTAAGTTAAGGGCAGAACCAGACTCTGAAAGTGTCCAGAGAGGGTGGTGCTGTTGGTCTGAGCTGGGGCTGATCATCTCTTAACTTACCAGTGGTACTTTTCCTTTGAACAGTACGGAAGTGCAGTCTGGGCAGTTCATAACAAAGTACAAATAATTCCTCCTGCTGTTTATTCAGGCTATTCCTTGGAGGAGAAAGCCTTAGCTAATGGCCCAGATGAATCTGAACAAGAGCAAACCAAACTTAAAACATCCGAAGTTGGGCACAAAGCCTCGGCTGCAAGCCAAGCCCATCCCAGTCTCACCAGCAGTGACTGGGATGTTGTAGGTGGACATGAAAGTGGTCCCACTGCTGCTGCAGAGGTGCACAAGGCTTCAGAACAAAACAGAGCAGTTGAAGAGTGTGGTGAGCAATGAAACATTTGACAGAATTTCAATCTAATGAGATGCTGCTTGGTGCTAACACTCTGTTCACTAATTCCAAGGCCAGCCCTGCATAATTTTGCTCTGAACGCCTGCTTGAATAATTTGTCAGTGCCTCCTGCTCCTTGCTCAAAGTGTAACTGCCATGATTTTGCTCTGAACTTTCTCCATGTGAGTTTATTGTTGTAATCCCCTTTAACGTGTTTGTTTAATCAGGTTTGCTGTTTTAAAATGTTCTGTCCTGGCTTGGGGAAAAAGTAGTATTGTCTAAAGGTATTTTTAAAAAACTGTTTAGGACAAACTTACCACTAAGGATGGTCAATGTCATGATGGGTTTTAATCTTTTAACTTTGAGGGGACAAAATCTTGCCAGGTTAAAACTCTTAGCTAGTTAATACTTGTTTCTCAAGTATTTGCTGCTCATACACATTATGTCTAAAACTACCTGTGCTTTAGGGATGAATATTCAAAACACGTTCTAGAGAAAAACTTAAAACAAGGTTTTGTTCCAGTTTGGGTTTTGTTAAAACTGTTGACAGAGTGTGGAAGGGGGTTTAAAACTGAAGAATAATGAGATCTGAGGAAGTGGCAAATTTATTTTACTTGGTTGGTGAAATGGAAGAAATTGCTTATATTAGAATGTGCTTGGAGCTGTGGGATGGTTAGAAATTAGACTGCAGTCAGGAATCCATGTGAAAGATGAGGAGATGAAAGGGTACTGGGAAAGACAATGAAATCTGAAATGATGCTGATTTTGGTCAGAGCTCCATCCAGGATGAGCATAACACCTCCTGAGGGAGACTGAGGGGAGGAGTCCACATAGTGGAGAAGGAAATAACCGATTTTCAGGGAGTGAAGTGTGGCAGATGATGTTACAAAAGCCTGTAGTAATGAAGGTGGCTGTGGTGTCCCCTGGAGCTGAAGACTGGGAGCAGTGGAAACAGGTTTGTGGATGTGGGATATGATCTTGCTGAGGTTCAGTCACTGGGCTGTTTGTGGATTTCCCAGGGGAGGATGTTCTGGGGGACCATTGTGGGGTTTATGGTAGGTATGGATTTATTTATTCCACAAATAGCCCTAACAGCAGGGAGCTGATGTGAAGCTTAATTTGTTATGACACAGAACTGCTGTGAGCCTTGAAGACAGTGAGACTTTAGGTTCTGTACATCTGAACATTAAGAGGGAGGCACGTGAGGAGCTCCTTTATTTCATTACATATATAACTATAATCTATTACTGTCAAACCATTCTAGTTATTATTTCATATCCCTGCCGTATCTGTTTTTCCTCTGGGCACAGTGATTCCTATCTGAAATCTTTGCCTGAAATGCTGAATGATGCTGACCAGCTGTGGTGTAGTCTCTTAAGATGATTGTATCCTAATACAACTGTTTTTCTTACTGAATGGAATACCTTTAGGAGTTGGAGTGTTCCCTCCCCAGGACCCCATCCAGCCAATTATGCCTCCCTGGATTTACAACGACAGTTTGGTCCCAGGTAAACCAACCAGTGGGCATTTGTCCAGGTGGGCAGTGCAAGGTGTGAACATACCTGTGCTGGTGTGGCCACTTACTGATCAAAGCCCTGTTCTCTTATCAAAGGAATCCTGGAGCTTTGACACATTACATGTTTATGGTGTCTTATCTGCATTTGAAGAAATTGGGGTTTTATTTGAGCATGTTAACAAATTCCAGATTAAACATTTATGGCAGCAGCTTATCCCAGCAGAGGATGCATTGCTGATAATGCTGCTTTCATGGGCATTCTGTTTTTTGGCATGTCTTGTAATTAGGCAGGCTCATTTCTGAAGGCTATTTGTCTTCTATGTGTAAATAACACAGTGAATAGAAAATGAATTGCTGTAGTAAATATTGATTACACTGAGGTTTAAATACATAAGGCTCTTAGAACTATCTTTTTATGTGGGTTATCCTGCAATTTCATTTAAAAAATGTGGTTTGAAATGCAGCACCAAGTGTATTTTATATAAAATATTTCTCTGCTTGAGTTAAACTTGTCTGTAAAGACTATCCAATAACACATTTAGATGAAATATGATGATCCAATACAGTGCCAGAATGCTCTTGTCTTACCTTACATTGAGTGCTTCTGATTTGATATAATGTTGAGTTTGAGACAGCATAAAAAAGCAATAATATTTGAAAAGAGCAGTTGTCACTGTCTAACACTGTCTCCCTCACAACAGAGCTGTATAAGAAAATCTTAGAAACCACTTTGACTCCTGCTGGCATTGACACAGCCAAGCTCTACCCCATCCTGATGTCGTCGGGACTGCCCAGGGAGACCCTGGGGCAGATCTGGGCTCTGGCCAACCGCACCACGCCCGGGAAGCTCACCAAGGAGGAGCTCTACTGTGTGCTGGCCATGATAGCAGTGACTCAGGTATGGCTCTCACCTGGCAGCCCCTGAGCAGCCTGCCCTGGGCTGTGTCAGCACCTGTGCCTGGGAGTGCACTCCTCCAGTAAAATACTGCTTCTGTTGAAGTCCAGAGGAGAAACCGCCCTTGTGGCTTCAGTGGGATTATACTTTTATCAATTTCATCACTTATATTTCAATTACTCTTTTCTTTAGTGTCAGTTCTTAGTTCTTAGATACAGTTACAAAAACATATATATATGTATTACATATATACATATATGTATACATATATGTATATGTATTTTTAATATCAAATGTAACAAGTGACACAACAAGAATACAAGGCCTCAAGCTGTGCCAGGGGAGTTTCAGCTGGGACCTGAGGAAGAATTTCTCCATGGAAGGGGTTATTAAGCACTGGAGGGGGCTGCCCAGGGAGGTTTGGAGTCCCCATCCCTGGAGTTGTCCAAGGAATGACTGGACGTGGCACTCAGTGCTCTGGGCTGGGTGACTGGGTGGGTCAAAGGTTCGACTCGGTGGCCTTGGAGGGCTTTTCCTACCTCAGTAATTCTGTGTTGAATATAATTCACTTACAAGGACCTCGATGGCATGGTGGGATGTGGGTGGTTTTCTGGGAGCTTGACCAGTACCCTGCTCGTTGTTGGCATCGGTACCACAAGCTGAAACTGGAGCTGAGAATGCTCTACACCCTTTTATCAAGTGTGCACGTGGAACTGTTTGTTTGTTTGTTTGTTGCCTCTGCAGAGAGGGATCCCTGCCGTGAGCCCGGACGTGCTGAACCAGTTTCCAGCCGCGCCCGTCCCCACCCTGTCCGGGCTCCCGGTGCCGCTGCCCGGCGGGGTGAGCCAGCCCCCGCTGCTGCCCGCGGCTCCCCCGGCCCCCGTGGGGCTGGGCATGGGGCCCTCCGTGATGGGCATGAGCATCCCCGGCCCTGCTGCAGCCCCGGCCGCGGCTCCAGCACCGGCTCCAGCGGGAGGAGCTGCAGCACAGCCTTCCGGAGCCTTCCTGCCCTCCTACCCGCCCGGCCAGGTGAGCTCCTCCCTGCCTGGAAAACCCCCTGCCCTGGGAGGGAAATTAGCCTGCCACTTCCAAACTTACACGGTGAGAACAGGTTTTGAGTAACTGGCAGAAAACCAGAGCTGAAATCCAGCATGTGATGTCTGAAAATGTGAAGTGCCACTCAGGGCTTACTTTTATTTTTTCAGTTCTTTCTGGTGGCATTAGAAGAGGTACAAAAGTGTTCTGTATTACAAAGAGGATTTTAGTTGTAGTTAGGATTTTGTAATGAGTGTTAGGTTAAACTGCACAACAGACTCCAATATCTGGTAAAATAGGAGTTTCAGGAGCAGCTGAGAACACTGAAAACCGTCAATTTACAAAGGTAAATCAACTGGGAGATAAATTTTGCTGTTTGCAGACTTGGTTCATCCTTCAGAAAATATTTTTTACTGTGCTATTAATTTTAAATAATTGATTGATTTAAATTATTCATATTTGTCCTGTATTACAAAATGATGTGGCTATGATCAATAATGCATTTATTGTGAAAGGAGTAGAGTTCCTCTTGTTCATTCTTGCTCCCTGAAAACCTGTGTGTGTTTGAGTAGGGTGAGGTGCAGACAAAATGGAAATGTTGATAATGCTGCTGTTGAAAGGTTCTTTTCTTTCTTTTTTCCCCTCTTAATCACACTGCTCCCAGCTGCTTTCATGCTGTATGACAATTTGAAGAGCCAACAGCATAGCAATTCATGTGTTGTTTGTAACTCAGGTAGTAAAACCAGAAGATGATGACTTCCAGGAATTTCAGGATGCCTCAAAGTCTGGCTCCCTGGATGACTCCTTCACTGATTTCCAGGGGGATGCAGCCAAAGCCACCAGTTCACAGCACCGGAGCAGGTACCAGGTCCTTGGTGTTTCTGTCATTTCCCTGGCCAGGGCCTAAACTTTTGATACCTGACTATGAATCTCAATTGAAACATCATTCAAACTCCAGTAATCCTGGCTTTTCCTTTGGGAGACAAGATGTAATTCTTGCTCAGGCAGGTTTTATATAACAAAATAAATAAACATGTTCCTTCTCTTTGATGGTTTACAATCAACCTTTCAAGGTCTACAAAGACTACAAAATTTCAGCCTTCTTTCCTCTTTATGCACCTCCCAGGTGTCTAATTGTAGACAGGCACATTTTCTGGGTAGGAGCTGGCTGTTCTTAGTGGCAAATGTGAGCCCTGATTACCAGGTGCTTCCTCAGCAGTGACATCAAAAGGGGATGCTCAACCCAATTGTTCTCTTACACTACAGCAAATGGCTTCTGTGTCAGAAATAGAGTTTTGCTGATGGCATAGAAGTCCAGAATGTTTTGGTTTGGAAGGGACATTAAAGATCATCAGTTTCACCTCCTACTATGGGCAAAGATACCTTCCATTAGACCAAATTGCTCCAAGCCCTATCCAGCCTGGCCTTGGACACTCCCAGGGATGTCAGTCAATGCCACATGGATCTGGAGATGCTGATTTAAGTATATCTTGTGTTAGATGTCATTTTGCAGCTGAAGCTGATCTGTTACTGAAAGTTTTGACAGAAAACTGTAAATTGCACAATGGGAAATAGAGGATCATAAAAAAATATTTCAAAAAATGGTGTTTCTTTTTCACTGCAGCAGTTCTCTTTATTCAGTTGTGAAAGCGTTCAGATTTGAACAAAATGTTACAATGAGCTATAATCTAATTGCTTATGGAGCTTTATTTAAAAAAAAGCCATCTGTGGAGTACAGCTGATTAACCATTCCATTTGCCAAGATTGCATATCTAATAGCCTGCTTTGCAGGGATGGGAAATTTAATTATATTACCATAAGCTTTATTTTTTTTTTTTTTCCTTTGCACTGTCTGTCTGTAAGCATCACAGACCAGCATCAGCACATGTGTGCAAGTGCTTCGTTTGTGTGTTGCTTGTAGGCTGCTGATAAGGAGATTTAAATGGCTCTGGAAAGATTCTTGCTCCAGGCTGAAGAATGCAATAGAAATTCATTCAGGTTTTCAATGTGAATGATACAAACTGGAGGTAGAATGCATCATTCATATGTAAAGGATGTTGTTGTGTGGAGCTGCCAAGGTCTGATAACGGGGCTTGTGTGGAGGGCAAGCAAAGCTCTCTCCTAAATCTTCCAGCATTTGCTAACAAGGTGTTAGGTTGTTGTGGCAGTTTTACTGGATAAAATAGAGTGTGTTTATGCAAAAAGACTTGCTTGTGTAACTGTGCACTAATCCTTATTTTGCTGACTAGATACCTGCCTAAACTGATTGGCACTGACAGAAATTCAAAGTCATTATTTTCCTTCCTTTGAACAGTGACCCCACTTTATTATCTTAATTTTACAATATGTAATGAGATATAATCAGAATTAGATAAGCTGAAAGTATGGAGCTGTCAAAATCTCCTGCAGTTTTAACTCTTTACTGTATCTAGTTCTATCAGGGGGAATTTTCAAAGATATAAATTATGCAGGAGTGATTCCTGGGGTGTGTCTGTGTGCTTGTTCTCTCCTGGGCTACGAATTACTTGGTATAAAATTCTGGAGTTTTTTGTTCATGGTTTTGATAGAAATTAAAATCAAGAATGGTGCAAATTGACTTTGAACTAAAGAAATATGATTAGGTGAGATAAAGTGGGAATTTACCCAGCTGAGGTCACTTACATCAGGGGCTGGATTAAACACTCATTAAGGCATAAGCTTAGGTTTAGGAACCAAATTGTTCAGACATAATAAGAGACTCCTTTAAATAAAATCTGAAAATACAGATTTCTTCTGGATAAATTAAGAAGCTTTGCTTTTATCTCTTTTGTTTTTAGTGTTCCTTCTTTACTAATGCCAGTCCCAGGTACTAAGCCGCTCTCACCAGCTGATAAATATGCTGTGTTTAAAGGAATGGCAGCTGAGAAGCCTTCTGAGAGTGCAGCTGCTTTTGGAGGTAAAAGGACAAATACACAACCCCTATGAGCAATTTACTGTACAGTTTAATATCTCTTCTTTTTGGCATTGATAAGATATTAATATTTTAAAATCAGAGCAATGAATATAATGTTTGCTGTATGAATTCATAATTTTGCTGTATGAATTCATACTTTCTCTGTGTAAATGTATTTCTTTTCTCCTCTTCTCTAGATGGAGGGGACAAGTACAGCGCTTTCCGGGAATTAGAGCAACCAGCAGAAAGCAAATACTTGGGTAAGTGCTGGGGCTTTATTGTATTTTCATTATCATTTCTAGCATTTCTCTTTGAGCTGCAGAATTTCCATCTCTGCAAATCTAAAATCATGGTGGTGCTGCTTCTCAAAAAATCTTGGTAGGAAGTATCTTGAAAAAACAGGGCAATATCCTATTGGATCAATGTGCTGATGGTATTCCTGGAAGGTTGGCATCTCTTCTGGGTGCTCCTGAGTTTTACTTTAAAGTAATGATGTGGTTGGAATTTAAGTAAGGAGTCATTCATTTATGAAACCCCTGTGGTGTTTTGTGAGCTTCTCATGTTTGGAACCTCTTCAGGATTAAATACTTGCAGTAAAATGAAATAACATTTGATCTCTTTCTTTACATGTTCTAAAATATAGAAGGTTTCAGTATTTGCCTGCTATCATGGTCTGACCACTCTTAACCCTTTCACCAGCTTACATTTCTAATGGAAAAGTTTGCAATACTTCAGTAAGTTTAGTTTGCTGTGCTGTTGCAGTTTTGATCAATGAGTAGCAATTTCAGGAATATTTATGTTGTTGCTGAGCCAAATGAATTGGTTTGGAGGGGAGGGAGAATGGAATAAAAGGTCAGGCAGTTGTGGTCCTTTACAGCCATTATTGTCTTTTAAATCTCGGTTAAACTAATTTAAAGTGTGACACTGTGGTAGCTTAAGAATTAAATGGTAGTGGTGTGTTTCTAAAACAGAAAAAAAATCTATTTATTGGACACTCGTCTACAAGTAAGCATCAATACTTTAAAATTACAAGTAGTTCAAGTATGTACATGCTGGTGAATGGGTTAAATAATGTTTTCATGTTCAAAAGAAGAAAGTAATAAAATTGGCGCACCAAAATATTTAATGTAAATTCAATGAAAACATCGTTACCTCGTGTTGGTTTTGTCTCAGCCATCTGGTGATCCCCCTGAAAAAGCTGCAATATTTCAGAGGGAGGAAGGGAGGAATTGCTTCCATAAAAAGCAAATACTGTAGTGGTATAAGTGAAATTCAAAATTACATTCATTGTTTGGCAAACATGAAGAGGATGAGGTGGGGAGAAGAACTTGCATGGAGGCCAAATAAGGCAGTATTGATCTCCTTTTGAATCTATTTGTCATGGTGTGTTTTGTTATTAACTCAGTGTAAAGGGAGTTTAATACAACTTGGAGGCTATTTGAGAGAATGAAGTGTTTGCTGGAGTGAAATGTAGAATCACTGACCTTGGCACTTTGTGTGGCTCATGGAAGTTGAGTTTGCAGTTCCGTGTGCATCCCGAGGCCTTTCATTTAAACGCTTTGCGTAAAACCTTCTGACACTGCATGAAATAATTTGCTTGCTTGCATGGTGTGAATGTGCTGTGTTTGTTGTGCAGGGTTTAACTGTAGTTTTCTCCCTGCTTTCATTCCCAGGAGAGAACCTTGCAGAGTTCAAGCCCACAGGAGCTGATGATGGTTTCACAGATTTCAAAACCGCTGACAGCATCTCCCCATTAGAGCCTCCCTCAAAAGACAAAACTTTCCCTGCGCCCTTCCCTCCTCTGCCCGCTCAGCCAAAACAGCCAGCGCAAGCCAAGACCCCTTTGAATCTGGCAGACTTGGAGCTCTTTTCCTCTCCTGGAGAAAACAAGCAGCCATCCTTCCCACCTGCGTTTAACGCCTCAAAACCGGGCTCCTTTCCCCCCCCACCCCTTCCACCCGCCTCTGCCCAGCCAGCGCCCGGCAAAACTTCAAGCTTAGCTGATGACTTTGGAGAGTTCAACCTTTTTGGGGAATTTTCTAACGGTGCATCAGCCAGTGGACAGGATGACTTTGCAGATTTTATGGCTTTCAACAACGGCGGGGGGTTTTCCGAACAAAAGCCTGATGACAAATACAATGCACTCAAGCTGGAGGCCAGTCCTGGTGCTCAGGCTGCCTCCTCAGCCAGCACAGTGAAGGGTGGGCAGCCTGCCACCACTGCTACCCCCACCAAATATGACATCTTCAAGCAGCTGTCCCTGGAAGGAGCTGGAGCGGGCTTCGAGGAGGCCAAGGACAGCGCGCTCTCCTCGGCAAAGAGCGATGATGACTTTGCTGACTTCCACTCCAACAAGTTTTCTTCCAGCGGCGCCGAGAAGTCGCTGGTGGACAAAGTGGCAGCTTTCAAGCAGGCCAAAGAAGACTCTGCTTCGGTGAAATCCCTGGATCTGCCTTCCATCGGCGGCAGCAGCGTGGGCAAGGAGGACTCCGAAGACGCGCTGTCTGTTCAGTTTGACATGAAACTGGCTGATGTGGGAGGAGATCTTAAGCATGTCATGTCTGATAGCTCTTTGGATTTGCCAACAGTTAGTGGCCAGCATCCACCAGCAGCAGGTGAGGAACTGGTTAGATTGCTCTGGTAACGTAGGTGGTGCAGATTGCGTGTTCTCTGTGCTCAATTACAGTATTATGCACTTGTCTTTCAGTAGTGGAAGACTCCTCAGTGTGTGTCCCCGCCAGCCACGGCCCCTCAGCAGGGCACTCTTTAGTTTTTGTCTTAGAAGACTATAAATATAAATAGCTGGAACAGTTTGAACTCCAGGCCAGTTTATTTTTGAGATTTAACATCATCATACTGGTACCTGTTCGCTATTGGCACTTACGGGACTCGAGTGGAAAATATTCCAGTGTAAACAATGTCATTCCATTTATATCAGCAAGATGATGGCAGAGTCTCACTTCAATCTCTTGTTTTCCACAAAGCATTTGGCTTGGGGACTTCCCCCACCTGGTGCTTCCCCAGGGTCACTAATTGGGGCTGTTAATGAGAGGCTGACTAATCACCAACACCAGTGTATTCCCCTTAGAGTGGGGCTCAGTCTGGGTAGCCAGGATTTTGCAGGACTGCAGTTGTAGAGTATTTCACACACCTTCCAGTGTTAAATCCCTCGTGGGAGCCATCGTGCCAAGGGGCTGCAAGTGCTGGTCTCATGACTGGGAGCTCTTGGACCTAAATTTAAACCATGGGACTTTCGCTTTATCCTTATCAGGTTTCCACCTTCTTTAATTTCCCTTTATGACAGCATTCCTGAGGGAGTGAACTGATCATCTCTGACCTGATCACATATCATAAAACAAATTTCCCAAGTGTCCTGCTTTTTCTTTTCATATATACATAGGAGATAAGCTGTAGTTAAATGTTCTGTGGCCTTCAACAACATGGGAACCATTACTGTGTTCTAGGACAAGTTTTATGCAGTCAAAGGCTTTTCTGAACAGGGGGAACATACAAACTGTAAATGTAAAAGCTCTTACTGCAAGAATTGGTTATTTCCACATGAAATATTTCTTCCATTTTTTGCAGATACGGATAGAGAAAAAATATACAGTACTGTAATTTTGCATTATATGATATTTTTAGGTAGGGGAGAGAATTAAGTCGACAACTTCAATGTGGAAGATACTCTCTAACAGGGTACAAATTATCAGGAATAATTTATTAGCAAAGACATTTAATTTTCATATTACTGCTTGGGAAAACTCCAAGTTGAGCGAGCTGTCAAAACGTAGCACCAACAGTGTATTCTTGAATGTTTACTTTGGGTTTGAAAGCATTTTTTCCTAATATTTTTCTAGCCTCTTTGGGTGGTAGTTTGACTTCTGTAGCTCTTTACAGGACGTGTGCTTTTGCCACAGCAATCTGTGATGAGTAATTGCTGTTTGTGGCAGGAAAGCCTCTTTTCTTTGGTTTGTTTAAAGGGGTTAGCCCTTCATGTGCTTGTTGCTAAACTTTTGAACTCTGAAGTATTGATTAGAAGCTATTTTTATTAAACTTAAACAAGTCTGTATTCTCCTATGGTGCCAAGTTAGATGTTATTCCAAAAGGGAGAGTTTTGCTCCATTTAACTGTTTGGATTTGGTAGCAGGACGTGCTCTGGACACTCTGCTACAAACACTCCTGTGCTCATGTGTTCCTTTCTGTGTGTTTGATGCATTTCAAGCTGTGAACTGCTGATGGTCAAGTCCTTTTTTTTTCTTTTCTTTTTTTTTTTTTTTCAGTTTGCATCAAGTTAAAAAGCAGATTTTTTTTCTTTTTTTCTCATCGTTTCCTTCAATCTGTAAATCTAATGTCAAAAAGGGACAGTATCCCTTTGTCACCTGACTGCTGGGAACCGGGAGATTGTCCCGGGGAGCTGCATGTGTGCAAGCCCTGTGCCACATCTCCAGGGGAACAGCAGCAGGACAGAGGTGCTGAGAGATGATTTGACTTTGTGACGTGCCCACACAGAGGTGTTTGTCCCTTGGCTGTGAGGTTTGACATTTGTAGCTTCCAGGTATGGGCAGGTAGGTGCCTACGCTGGGAATTAGGGAGAAATCCTTGGCTTGCTTCCCATGCCAGGGCCCTGTGGTCTCTTGAGGGATGAAAGGTTTCCAGTTTTTCTCTCTCTGAAGGGGATACAGTCTCTTTAAACTCGGCTCTTAACTCTCTGTGTGGAAGGTAGATGATACTAATGCTGCCTGATTTCTCTTGCATTTACTCCGTATAACCCTTTGAGCACTGGCTGCATGCTGTTAGTTTGAACCAGGCTGCTTCTTTTACACCAAATTTCACCAAGTTTCACTCTGAGTTGAGAGCATTTGTGTGAGCACCTGCTCCTGTTGGGTGACCTGTTCTTCCTGCCAAAGGTTGCAGCGAGAGGAGCCCTGCCCTGGGCACCCTCAAAGGGTTATCTGCTGCACTGACACACCTGTAAAGTACCTTTTTCTTTGGCATTACTGGAGATTCTCTGTATATTTTAATCAACTTCAGTTTTTTTTGCTGCTTTTTCTAATGTCTGATTTCAACTAAACATTTCCTGTGTGAATGTGCCTTTTCAGATCTGCTTTGATATCTCTCTTCTGCAAGTATTGACCTGCATGCTTTACTCTGATACCGCCCTTCCGAGCTCCTCTGTATCACTATCTTTTGTGATCTGTAAGTCCTGCTGTGTTAATAAATATTATCTTGGCATATTTTGAAAACGTGGGGATGTGTGTGATTTGTTGCAAACCAGCAATGTATCTCTTTTTCCTCAAAAATACAGAGTTTAAGGCTCTAGTATCCCCTTAAGCTGGTGGGTGCCTCTCTCTTGCAGAGCAGGGTGTGGGTGAGCTTCTTTCTCCTCTTCCAGCGCTTTGACCTCACTCCCTGTGACCTTCTGAATCTTTACATATCAGCCTAAATAATATTTTTCCAAAGGTCTGTGTTTAAGAGGGATGGAGTGGAGGAAATGTGTGGTGGCAGGGCTGTTTCTGTGAGTTGGCACTGAAAAACTGTGTTGCTGTCTAGACTTTTATGAGTAGAGGCCCACTCAATAATATTTTGATATTTATTTAGCTAATCCAGTGTGAGTTAACCAGAACCCCAAAGTAATTTTTCCATTTGGGAAGTTCTGCCTTCTAAATATTGAAACTTTCAAACATGAATGACAGCTGCAAATTTGTGGCATGCAATTATGTCACTCCAAATTCCTCCAGCTCCTGAGCCACTGACAGTTTGGGATTAGCATCAAATTAGCAGATGAGGTAAAAAGCTAAAAATAACTGAGATGTGGAATAGTTAAAATGTTGTGAGGTTTTGGAGTTGCTACAAGAGCAGAAACCAGCCCAGGAAGCAGAATGTGGCTTTTCCTCTTTACATCAAAGACTGTAAAGTCTCTCTCTTTAGAGAGACTTTAAAAGGGAAAAAAAGAAAAAGGAAGCAAACCACAACACCCCTCCTTGATTCTGGAGATTAGTAGGTCGTGCCTAGCCCTAAAGATTTTTAAACCAAAGCTTTGAACATAAAGCTGAGATCTAATTCTGCAGGGCTTGTGCAGTTTGTATTTGTTCAGCCAAATCATCCCTGGAGGAGGGAGAGGAACGTTTTTATTATGTTTTTGTCCAGACTTGACAGTCAGATTGACTTCCTTGCCCTCATTTGGGTTAATTCTGCACACAGAAGAGCTTATCCACCCTGGTTTATCCCGGGAAGGCTCTGACAGGGAGGGTGTGGATGTGTTTGCCATGGCCTTCCCAGGGGCCTCTCTGTTACTGATTCCCAGTGTCAGCTCAGGGGTTTTGTTTTGCTGTGAAATGTTGTTTATCATGATATTTTCAAAATAACTAGCAAATCCTGTAATTCCACAAGGTTTGGAGCATTTTCTCTCCTATTTCCTTCATTTTAATTTATCTTACAGTCAGCATTCTTGACGGTTTCCACCTTGGCTGCGGCCATTCTCAAATGGGAATAATTCCCCATTGTTAGCTTTTCCAGGCTTCCCCAGGTGAGAAATGGGCTTTGGATTTTTCTGGTTGCTGACAGGCGTGACACTGATAGCACAACTCTGTGTTCCTGCAGTCTCATCTCCTTTGAGCAGGTGGAGCCCCTCTGGAAGCAGAGAGCAGGTGGTGCCTGTCCCCTGCAGGCTCTGGGTGGCTGCTCAGGCTGCAGGGGATGTTCCCAGGGTAACAGCACTGGTCTGGGAACAGAGCTCCACCACCTGTGTCACCCTAACAACCAGAACGTGACACCAGAGTCAGATTTATTCATCAGACTTTAATATCCACTGAAATACAGAAATCTGAAAGTCTCCTATGCTGGCTGAAATCCCTGAATTTATTCCAGTGTCACTGAATTGTCTTTCTGTTTTCTTCAGACAGTCACTAATGCTGTCAAGGGTTTTCCTTAAATGATTAAACTGTTGACATTGAAGGCTCCAGCTTGTAATTAGCCTCCAGCCATAACTTAATCCTTGGTAGATGAAATAAATTATTATAGTTGGCTCAAATCAGGGGTGGCAAGTTTTTGTGTAGATGAGATAAGACTGGGAAGCAGTATTTTATCTGTATTTCATCCTGCTGTACGTTCCTTGCAGCCAGTGCTTTGCCTTGCTGGCTCCTGCAGGTGCACCTGCTCCCAGGTGATGATCAGGCAGCTTGGACTTTGGGTTCCACATTCTTATTTTTCATGCTTCTCACTAAATTGTTTTAGGACTGCTGGAGCTGTTAACACTGACTGAACACAGTGTATTTCCTGTAATATAATATTCCTGTAATATATTATTCCTGTAATAATATATAATATTCCTGTAATATAATATTCCTGTAATATAATAGGAAAAGGTTTATTCACTGGAGTGATCCTTCTGGAATTATCCAAAAAAAAAAATCAAATGTACAGAATTGAACCATTACATTTCACCTCTTCAGATGTTTCGTGTCTGCCTGAGAATTCACACACAGAGAATCTTGACTCCTAGTTTGTGAATAATTAAATTATTGTTCTGCCTCCCCTGTCCTGACCTATTGATTGCAGATCAGTTCAGGATTCCCCCGGGAGCCTGCTGCTGATCCTGCCTGTGCCTGAGCCAGGACTGGATCAGCAGTGCCCTGACCTGGGCCTTTAGGATGTGTTTGCAGCTCAAAATCTTAGCAGTTATCAAAGGAATAATTCCCAACAGGATGTGAGTGTGCAGATCCTCGGGGTGGGACCATCTCTCCTCCCTTTCTCTCCCAGGGAGTGCCGGAACAATGCGAGGCTCAAATCTTTGCTGGTTTTTGGAGTCAACACAAAGCGAAGGGAAGGCAGAGGTTGCCTGGTAGCTGGTGGTATTTGCAGGATTCCAGGATTAATTACAGCTGGCTCACGTGTTGGAGGTGGTTCTGGCTCTCTCTTTCATGCAAAGCTTTCATTTCTCTTCTTTAAACAAAAACTTGAGAGCTCAGGGTGTGGGCTGTGGTGATAAATCACCGACCCCTCTGCAGGCGGCTCCTTTCACCTCAGAGCCTTCTTCCAGTGCTGGGAGCAGGTGATCTCATCTCTGTTTCCCCTCTGCAAGCTGCTCTGCACCTTCAGAGCTCGACATCTTGGCTGTGTGCAGGGGCTCAGCTCTGCATTTGGGATGCTGGCGTGGCCAAAGTGGCAGCTGCAGGAGGGCCCTGGGGAGGATGACACGCTGTGCCTCGCTGACCCGTGGCAGTGGCCATTGAGCCCCAGCACTGTGCTGTGTGTTTCTTAGGTTTTTCATTAGCCATGGATGTGGGTGATGCCTGGGAATCAGCCCAGAGCCTGCCCTCCCCTTCCAGTGAGATGCGTAAACCGAGGCAGAAATGTTTTGTTAGAATGGTTTCATCCTCGGGCTGCTGGGGCTGGAGCGAATAGAGAGGACAGCTGGGAAGGCAGCTTGTTCCCACAGTGGCTCTGTTAAAGAGCAGTGTGCCAGCCCATGGTGTTCAGCACCAGGATCTCAGCCCCACTGAGGCTCAGGGAGAACATTTTGTGGTCTGGGTTTGCTGTCCCTGCAGCCGGACCCTGGGTGCTGTGCAGCGGCTGCGGCTCTAATCCAAACTGACAATTGTTCCTGCTGGAAAACAAATGCCAAATGTAGGACAGGAGGGCTCTGCTGGGGAGGGGGTTCATGCTCTAATGAAACTGCCCAGCCCCTGGCTCCGTGTGCCTTCGCTGGGGGTCAGTCTCAGTGTGGAAAGATCAGTGGGGTGGGAGCAGCCAGAGCCCCCGCGCACTGCAGGCTCTGATCTCACACCTGCCCCTGGCAGGGAGAAGAACCATTGGGCCATGTAATCACCAGGTGAGTATAAATGTTTGGAGCTTTCTGCAAAATAATTGGATTTTCTCTAGACTTAGCTTTTACAAACTATTTATTTGGTTAAAACATGATCTCTGCAATATCCCTGTCAGTGCTGGCACCTGGAAGTTTGACGAGTTGGCCGTGCGGCACTGCAGGAGCCCTGATAAGCTCCAACAGGATTTCTAGGCTTTTTTAGATCCTTGCAGCACATTTTTATATGTTATTTGTATCAAAGCACGAATATAAAATTAAAGTGTATTAATACTTTATCAGAGGAATGGAAAAGTCAGCCCAGTCTTCTGTGTGGTTGGATTTGATAAGATGAAATAACGCATTAAAGGTGTTTGAGTTGTAACATTTATATTTTGATTGTAGATTCTGCAGCCAGAAAACTCAACTGGTGATCTGTGCACCCTGGACTGGCCAGAAACTCATTTTTTTTTAGTGTTTCTTCACTCCCATAGTGGCATGGTGACTTTCAGCTTAAAATGTAAGACGGCATTTAAAGGTCAAGGCTTACATTCATTGAACAGAGAAATATTTGTACGAAATGCTCAGGTATTTTCCAGATTTATTTTTGTGCAAACTCCAGTTTAAGCCTCAGTGAGACAACAATTCACTGTGTTTGTTCTTGCAGTTCCTCCACGCTCTCAGCAAGTTGTTCTTAGGCGGCGTAGAGAGTTTGAGGTTTGAACTTCAGCTCCTAATTGTGGGGGTTTGTTTCAGATGTGGATGACTTAAAGGGTGGCCCGTTTGGAAGCTGTCACAGTGGCTCTGCAGTCAGCAGCCTGGCGAGCTACGACTGGTCCGGCTCCGACAGGGACGACGTCCAGCAGGGCAAGAAGCTCTCGTGCTTCGCCCAGCCCGCGGGGAGCGGCTCCTCTGCGGCCACCTCTGTCCTCCAGAAGAAGGAGACCTTGTTTGGCAGCTCAGAAAACATCACCATGACAACGGTTTCCAAAGTGACAACCTTCTCCAGCGAGGATGCTTTGCAGGATGTTTCCTTCGCAGCCTTCGCAAACTTTAAGGACTCCGGGCCGGTCTCGAGCGGTCCGAGCGACGACGATGTCGGGGACTTTGGGGATTTTGCCAGACTTCCCTCGGAAGCTCAGGAAGCTGCAGCAGCTGACACGGCCCTGGGCGCTGATTTCCTCGCTGGAGGCTCCTCTGAGCTGCGGAGGGAGGCCGCAGATGACTTCGGAGAGTTCCAAAGCGAAAAACCAAAAATCAGCAAGTTCGACTTCTTGGTGGCAACTTCCCAAGGCAAGGTGAAATCCAGTGAGGAGATGATCAAGAGCGAGCTGGCCACCTTTGACCTGTCTGTGCAAGGTAAGCCTGCCCACAGTGGAGGAACCTCATGATGCATGTGCTTATCAAAGGCTGATTTTGCTAATTGAATTATAAATTAGCTAATGGGGGTTGTTCCGGAGGCTGCTGGAAACGACCTGAATCTTCTCATTGATTTCTGTGGCATTTGGAGCAGGTCTTTTTCTACAAGGAAAATATTTGTTGTGCCAAAAACCTGTAGGAATTGGGGGACTGGGGAAATCTGCAGCAGTCACTGAGTAAAGAGAAATATTTGTTCTTCTGGAGGAAGGGGACAACCCTTGCTGCCACTTCATTCATTTTAAATAGCCTGGGTCTTCAGAGTGAAGGAATAACTTTTTACAACCTGACCTTTTAGGGTCTCACAAGAGGAGCCTGAGCCTGGGGGACAGAGAAATCACTCGCTCCTCACCTCTGCCAGCTCTGGAGCAGCCCTTCAGGGACCGGTCGAACACCCTGAGCGAGAAGCCAGCCCTGCCCGTGATCAGGGACAAGTACAAGGACCTGACTGGGGAGGTGGAGGTAAGGAGCTGTCTGGAACACACCTGAGCTGGCACTGGCATCAAGGGGCTTCTGTATCCAACTTTTTGGGGCTTTACCTGTTTGGATATGGGTGTGACTGTGAGGTGGTGCCCAGGTGCAGTTGGATGTTGTGAGTGGAACCTGGAAGTTTCTTCTCTCACATCTTTAAAGGGAAGTGGGAAACACAGAATCACTTGACCTTGCAGCCTAAGCTTATGACTGGAAATTAGTTACAGTTTAAATCTAATCCCAGCTTTGGCAGAGACCTTTTGCTTTGGGAAATGGCATCACTTTTTGGCTGTGTGGTAGTTATTTCTCTTGCTTATCCTGAGAAGAGATGGGAAAAAGACTCAGATTAAATTCTGCTAATCCCCATTGCTAGAACAGCAGACTGTAACAAATGTGTCAGGAGGAGGTGTGTGCAATGAAACCTTTTACCCACTCCTATATGTTCTCCTTTTGAAACTCATTCTCACTCCCAGAAATAAAATTTTAGAGTTCAGGTGCATAGAGAATCTTGAAAGAATGGGGAGAAATTAGGAACAGATCAGTTAGAAGTTCACACTGCTGATCTGCAAATAATCTCTTAAAATACCTGTCTGTTGTGTAGGAGAGAGGGAGGGAAATGTGTGTAGAAACAAGACTGAGCCTGTCCTTCTCTTTGCTCTAGGAGAGCGAGAGGTACGCCTACGAGTGGCAGAGGTGCCTGGAGAGTGCCCTGCAGGTGAGTGTGGCACTTCCTCCTCCTCCAGATCCTTCTCTTCTCCCTGCAGGACCTGCCTCACTCAGTGTTTGAGACCAACAGGCAGACAAAGTGTGGGAATCAGCCCTGGGAATTGCAGTTTTTAAACCAAAAGCTGCCACCTCCTCAGCTGAACACCCAACACTGATCTCCCTGTCACTGGGGGTTAGTTTGGCTTTGCCCTGAATATTCCAGCTCTCTGGTTAGTGGGGTGGTGCTGTGTTTGGGTGCCCAGTGTTGTGTGTTCAGGGCTCTGGTACCAGTGCCTGGCTCCTCAGGGCTTCCTGAGGGACAGAATTTGTTGATGAGCCCAGGGACCATTCATGTGCTGCTGTCAGACATTTCACAGCCAGATCAGGGCTCCTTAACATTTCTTCTTTGCATTTGAGTATTAGAGAGCCCAAACTGTGAATGCTCATATTAAATTAGACAGCAAGGCATGCATGCTCTTAAAACTCTTTATTTTGGTAATGAAAATATTGGGGGGGAATACATTAAGGTTTTAAATGTTCATACTTTCCCCTGATCCACTTGAGCAGGAGTGTGTAAGAACATGTGATGGAGTGTGGCAATCATTCCTTGTTTAATTTGTCTCCTTTTCTGAATAACAGTTTCTGCTGGGGGCAATCTTGTTTGTAATGATTATTTAAAGATAGAAACCCCATCATTTTATGAAATTCATTTCCACCAGGTCATAAAGAAAGCAAACGACACCTTAAATGGAATCAGCAGTTCATCTGTTTGCACTGAAGTTATCCAGTCTGCTCAAGGCATGGAATATTTACAGGGTATGTTTTAATTTTCCATGTGTTTTACACTCAAAGTTCTTCCCTAAAAAACAGGAATATAGAATCACTCTTCCCCAAATGGCATTATTTTTTATCTTCATCTTTGCCTGCATCTGAATAATGAAGAACTCTTCTGCCAGATAAATGTAACTCCAGCTTTGAACTAACCAACCCTCCATGGCCACCCCTTCTGTGCCACTCTGGTTTTGCCATTTGTGAGCTCAGGGCTGGAGATCCAGTTCATTCAATCCTCACCTGTTTTACATCCACAGGGGTTGTTGAAGTCTACAGAGTAACAAAGAGGGTGGAGCTGGGCATCAAAGCAACTGCTGTTTGCAGTGAGAAGCTGCAGCAGCTGTTGAAGGATATTGATAAAGTGTGGAACAACCTGATCAGCTTCATGTCCCTGGCTGCTCTAACGGTAAGACCCAAATAAGCTGCCTGGTTGCTAAAACAAATGTCATAATTTTATTTAAAGAAGCTTTGCAGGGTCTGCTGACTTGACAGTTTGTGTTTCTTCTCTTGCAAAATGGAAATTAATTTATTTGTGAAAGCCAGTTTAAAACCCTCTAAGAAAACTGCTATTTATGCAGAAACATGATGTTGTCTTACTTAGTACCTTAATGGTTTAGGTGAATTCCTGGGTGTCTCTGGACATCTCCAATGAGGCAAATTTAATAAAATCCAAATAAGCCATTTTGCAAAGCCAGAATGACATGGACATGTCTTGTTTTTTAATATCCTTGCAATTGGCTTTAATGCTCACAATTCCATAACCCACAGTGAAGCAACACAGGAACAACTAAACTGTTCTCCCTTCTCTGCATTTGGAAATGCCCGAGTTTGTTTTGGTTCCTGCCATAGACTAAACAGCTTTTCCTGCTCTGCACTGCCTGGAAAAGCTCCCAGACAGCCTGGTAGGAGCTGGAGAGCTTTGGACACAGCTGGGTGAGGGATGGTCTGAGGGGTAGCCCTTTAGAGCAGGAGCATCCCATGGGAATGGGGATGAATCCATGCAGAGGAGCTGGGATGGAGAGGGGCACACAGAGGTGCAGAACAGACACAAACAGAAGGCAGGAAAATCACCCTGCCATTAAACACCTTGTGGGGTTTGTGTTGCAGGAGAGATACAATGTGCAAAATTACTTCCTTTAACCATGGAAAACCTCCTAATTTTAGGGAATCATCTGTGTGTGCTTTACATGGACTGACACAGTGGATCCCTTTGACTCAGTGCATATCCAAGGAGCCTTTGGGATCAGCACATCCCACCAAGCATCACTGAGCAGATCATTACCATGGGGAGGTTTCCACTGAGCATTTTAATTTGTGGCTTCCTCCTTGCACTGCAGCTGTGCCCACAGAAGGTTTTTACTTCCCAATAAACACTCATTTATAAGTAAGGCTTGGAATTCTTGGTTTCTGCTTGAAATACCCATCTCCAGCTCACTGTCATTCCCTTCAAGGCAGGTATTATAAATGATCAGTTCCTTTTTACATACCTTTTGCACATTTTAAACCTCCCCAGGTATTTTGGTGATGTCCTGTGATGCACAGAGCCTGCCATCTTAGGAAATTTATATCCTCAGCATTTTACTTCCTGGCAAAAGATGTTGGTAGACCTGGATTCACCTGTTTGAACTCTGGCATTGTTGATAGGAACAATCCCCAAAAGCTATCAGGATCTTCTCCTAATTTAAACAGGTGGATTAAAACACAGTTGCTAAAGTGCTTTTCCTTGGAAGATTACAGGGATTACCTGAAAGTCCAAATCTTGGCCCTGTGTTCTCCAAGCCACAGCAGCTCCTGGCTCGTAGCTCCAGCTAAAGTTTAAGCACATCAGGAGCTGCAAGCAGTGACTTCTCACATGCACACACAGTCCAGAGCTGAACTTATCAAAAACCAGGGACTCATGGCTCCTGTAATTCTCCAGATCACCCTTTTTCTTGCTTCCCCACGGGGTTTGCTGGAAGGAGTGGAACCCACACTTCTGGTGTTACAGTCACGGATCCTAAATTATGCAGAAGTGCCAATTAACTGCAGAGAAGGATTCCAGATCCCAGACATGTGCTTGGAAAGGTTAATTTTATCTTTTAAAGGATTTTGTTACAAGGTAATTTTATGCACAGTCTTGTGGTTTTTCACAGCAAATTGCAGGATGACCTTCTCATTTGTTTCACTCTTGCATTTGGTAAACAAATATTAGAGTGCCTTTATTAATTTGATTGATCTACTTAGAGATTAAAGGGTGTTTTTTTTTTTCAGGATTCCAATTATTCTCCAGCCATTCAGCAGGGCAGCGTGAGCAGCATACCCAGAGTGTGGATTAAGACACATGGCCTGGGATCACAGCATTTTTTAAGCTCATTTCTAGTCATTGCTTTTATTTGCATTACTATTTTCATGCAAAATTTGAACAGTTTTATATCATCCTGATGCAGTATTTTAATTAATCATTTATCCTGTGGCTGAAATGTGAGGTTAAGTACTGGAAAAATGACCACATTAATTTATTATTTAAGGGCTTGTTCTCCCACCCTTTCCCTCTCTCTAACCTGAGCATGTTGTGGCTGGTGGCCTGAATTCCATGGTTTGGTTAACCTTACTATCCCATTTTGTACTGCTCTGCCATACTGTAGGTTCAAAAAAACCCCAAAAAGGGAAAACCAGCTGCCCTTTTTTGCTGAGGCAATACCAGGGAGTCCAGGACTGAGCCGTGCTGCAGCCACCTCCCCAGGGCTGGCTGGGAGAGCTCCCTCCCCACAGCTGCACAAACACCTGCAGGTGCTCTGTTTGCCTTCCCCCAGTTCCCAGTGCATCCCTTCAGATGTGAGAATGTGCAACTCAAGAATTCCTTCCTTTGTAGCTGAGGCCTTTTGAAAGGCTTTGAGTGTTACGAGTTTGTGCTGATGGAGATGGCAAATCCACCCTGACAGCTTTGGTGACTGTCACCCCTGCCGTGCCACGTGACAGCTGGCTCTTGGTGCTCAGTAATTTTCATCATGTCTGAAACTTTCTCAGGCACTGAAAATGCCTAAATGTTCCTGTCTCCTTTCTTTAGCCAGATGAAAACTCCCTGGATTTCTCTTCTTGTATGCTGCGCCCAGGGATTAAGAACGCCCAGGACCTTGCCTGTGGAGTGTGTCTCCTAAACGTGGATTCCAGAAGCAAAGTAAGTGTGCTGCTTAAACTCCTTTGGAACCTACAGTTTGGGCTTCCATTTATAGAATCCCAGACTGGTTTGGGTTGGAAAGGACCTTCAGGCTCATCCAGGTCCACCCTCCACTAGCCCAGGTTGTCCAGCCTGGCCTTGGACACTTCCAGGGATGGGCGCATTGAAAAAATGCTCATGCTCGTAATTTGTAAACTCTTTCCTCTGGAGGGGTCTCAATAAAATCTTACAATTGAATGTCCAGTGTTCCTTGGGCTTTGGTGTGACACAGCTGTGGAGAAAGGGTTGAGTTTAATTGTTTGTAATAGGCAAGAAACTTGGATATTAAGATTTTAAAAAGCGTGCGTATTTTTTAACAAATAAAAGTATTTTAATGACATTTCTTCATGAAATGGCTCGCCAGAGGGGACTGCTGCCACTAGCAGAGCTGGGAGGGACTCCCAGGACATGTGCAGAGTTGTGCCAACCAGTTAAAAACAGAGGCACTTTTCCTGACTTTTTGGTTTCAACGTTATTTCAGAAAGAAGAGAAACCTGTGGAAGAACTTCCCAAAAAAGTATGAACCTGTAAAAAACATTCTTTCTAGACTCATTCTTCTTGAGTGTGGAAGGCTGAGCTGCTGATGGGCTCTCAGCTGTCATTCTCAATTGTATCAATCATTAATCCTCTTCTCCAGTCATGTTTTGTGGCTGTTAACTCTTGATCTGATCAACTAACATGCTCCAGAGCCTCCCCCTGTCTGTCTGCATGCCTGTGCCTTGTGCCCAGCTCTCTGGTTTTGTGCTCCTTCTGTTGTGTGGTAGAAAATCCCTCAGTTCCCAAATTTTGTGCTGCCTGTGTGTCTATAGCAAGAGAGGGGGATTTCAGGGGCTTTGTGCTAGAAATATTGACTTTTGGCTTTGTGTAGCAGGCAGTGGCATTTTTAGAAATCTCTGCAGGAAATCCAGGGTGTGGAGAGCAGGGCTGGGATATTTTTTAAATGGAGAGCTGTGAGGCATTGGAAAGTATCTCCTAGCAACAAACAGCGAGGTGGTTTCAGCCTGTTCATGGCTTCACATGCTCAGAGGCTTCTATTGTAAAGCGGCTTCAATTAACAGGAGGAAGTAGATCAAATTCAAGCTGAAATAACACTAATAGCAAGAATTGCACCTGCCTAACCCACAGCCAGGTTGGAGCCAGGGAAATAAATGCAGGAGCTGTCTGCTGGCAAGCAGGACAAGCTTTTCCTTCGGTAGGGAGGTGGAACAGAACCAGAAGATGAAGGAAACAAGGTGAGTTAGCTGCCAGGGGTCAGGCCAGGGCTCCCTTCCTGCAGGTGTGGGTTGGCTCAGGGGTGATGGCTGAAGGTTTTGTCCACCTGCGACTAAAATCAAATAGATGAGGTGGAGGGCTCAGGGGAGAGTCCTGTGCTGTTTTCCACTCTAGGTTTAGACCCTGGAGGGGATCAGACTGTCACACTTGTTTCAATTCTTCCTGCAGGCCTTTAATTCCGAGACAGATAACTTCAAGCTGGCGTACGGAGGGCACCAGTACCACGCCAGCTGTGCCAACTTCTGGATCAACTGCGTGGAGCCCAAACCTCCAGGGCTCATCCTGCCAGACCTGCTCTGAAAGCAGCTGCTCTGCAGGTGGAGCTTTGGGTCTAATCATGCAGGGCTTGGGGTAACTGCTGTGGTGGGGAGGCTGGAGCTGGGTTTGAAACGTTTGGGGTTGGTTTTTGGTCCAAAAATCAATGGATTAAAGCCTCTATTACAGATGGTGAAGAATTCACTTCTAATGGCCAAGGTTTCAGAAATAACTGGAAAATATGTAGTATGGGAAAAAAAATAGAATTTCAGTCTTTCTGAAGATGAAAACGTTATCCTGTGTAAAAGCAGCCTGGTAACCATGTGCATAAACCTGGGAGAGGCTGGCATGGAGCTTCCCAGAGAATCTGGAATGCTGGGCTGATTTGCATTGAAACAACCACTTAAATACTTGAAGTCTGTATTTGCAAGCAAATCTTTTCCTTAACGTTTTTAGGACATGGACCTTGATGTTCTTTAAGTATTTGCTGCTGTGATATCACAGCACATGAGTCACAGCAGCATCCAAGGCAGAATGAATTATTGACTCAAGGAGAAGCTGCTGGGTGTTTGTGCTTCCACTGCTCTGTGTTGGAAGTTGTGCTGGATGCAGAACTGGTTAGTGCTGGAAGGTGAGGACTGGAAAACTGCTGTAATTTTCCCTGTGCTATGTTCTATAGTGCAGGCAGCTGGAGTTTAAAACTCATGGTCTTCGTTGTAAATACAGATAAATTTCCCTGGATTAGTCCTGAGCTCCAGGTAGGATTTTGTCTCTCCTGACCTTTTGGGAGCTGTGTGGCTGCAGCACTGCTGAAAGCTGGACTCTGCTGATGCAGCACATCTGCTGCTGTGTAGATTCTTTCCCTTTTTTGGCTGTGGAGATGCTGTTCCTGATGGGATGGGATGACTGTGTGTGGCTCCTGCAGTCTGCTACCTGTAGCAACGTGTTCCTGTGACTCAGAGCTGGCAGCACAAGGTGGCCCGTGGCTCCTGCAGCAGGAAGTGGGATTTAACACCCAAAGGGATTTAACCCTGGGATTTGGTGGTCTCAGCAAGCTGTGTTTGAAGCAGGCATTGTGTCCCTGCTGGTTTGTGGCTTTTGTAGGTGCCTCTCTGGACAGGTTTGTGTCACAGACTCTCACTGAATGTTACCTGTACATCTAAAGTACCTGGCTCGTCCTTCAGATCCAGTATCCAGAGGAGAGTGCAGTCCATAGAGTGCTGGTTACAGGATTTTAAACCTGTGTTACAAGAGTCATCCCACAACCCTGTCTAGGTCTGCAAGGAATGAAGTGGGGTGTGAATCCATAGGGCGCAACTTTCTCCTTAATTCTTTGGCTTAGTCTCTCAGATCTGTCCCTTTCCTCCAGAGATCTCAACAGCTTCTCCAAGTTAATCCTGCACCATTACAAGTACCTGACACTGACCTGTGGTTATTTGCTGAGACAGAAATTACAATGAGGAAAACGATGCTTTGTATTTAAAAAACAAACAGGATTAGTTATATGAAACTATTAATTAGCCCAAATGAAAGAATCTTGGCTCAGAGGTGTCTGGCTCCTTCCTTACACCAATTACAATAAATCTCCTTGCTGCCTCAAATTAGCTCATTCATGAAATAAAGCACCGTGTGCCTCCAGCTCCAGCTGATCCAGAGGCAGATTTCCCGTGCTGTGCTTCTCACATCCTGCCCAGGGATTTCCAAAAAAACAGGGAAGCAACTCCTTGCTGGGGCTGCTGTGCCCCTCACCAGTGTTCCCACAGGAGTTTGGGGACAGGGAGCCACTGGCAGGGATTCTCCAGTGGCTGGGAGAGTCTGGTGCTGAGGGAACGCTGTGTTGGGAAAAGGGAATTTACTGTCAGCCTGGTTTTGCACCACAGCTTCCCAACACTTTGCTAGAGAGGAATTTTTTCACCTAATTAAAAGAAAATGCCACAAATAAGAGGTCGTGGTGTGAGATTTAAAGCACCAGCTGTGCTGTCACAGGAGCACCTTCCAGTGCTGGTTTTTCTGTACCTGTTAGCGGCTCAGCCCCTCTCTGAGCTGCAGCTAGCGTGTCTTTTGGCCCATAAAAAATGGGATGGACATTTACAATTCCAACTGCAGCAGAGCTCACTGAAGGGTGACACTGCTGCTCTCCTGTTCCCACAGCAGGGAGAGCAGCAGGCACCATCCCTGTCTTTGTGGGGAGCAGGAAGGGCTCTGCTCCATCAGCTGTGGGAGCACAGGGAACGTTTGCACGGAGATCCCCTCGATAAAGGCATTGCACAAGGAGGATCAGCTGCAGCTCCCAGTCATTCCAATGACTCACTGGAGCATTCAGCATCCTCTCGGATGTTGTTGCCAGCCAAAGCCCAGTGTCCTTCCAAGCTGTATCCAAGGTGACAGGATTGTCACAGCCCACCTTCCCCCACTGCAGGCCCCTGGACACGCTGCCTTCCCCTTGCTTGTGTCCAATTGCAGGCCTGGAACTCCTTTTCCTGCATGGATTCTCTCACTGGAGAAGAGAAACGAGATTTTCTTGTTTTTTTTAATCTATGTGTAGATAGCTAAAAGGGGCTGCCTTGGCAGTGACCTGTGCAAAGTGGGGTTTCTGTCTCTGTGTACATTTGGAGTTCTGAGGAATTATTTGCTCGGTTATTTAATGTATTTATGGCTTAACCCCATTGTGTTCCTGGTGCTTCTATGCCGTGGCAGCTTCTCCTGGTGCTGGGGGCTGCTCCAGCCTCCTGCCTGCTCCTCCCTCCTCGTGCTGGGCTGAGTCCCTGCAGCCCTCCCGAGGTCACCTGTGCCCTGGGGATTGTCGCCCCCTGCACTCACCATCCATCCCAAGGACTTTTTCTCCCTGGCAGCAGCTTCTCCTCACTGGGTTTGGTGGGAACAGCTCCTTGCCTAAAATCCCTGCAGGGTGTGGGAGTGAGGGTGAAGTTCAGCCCCAGGCTGAGCAGGAGCTCATGGAAACCCATGGAATGCTCCCAGTCCTGTCAGCTGCGTTGGGAATCATAAACTTGAAACAAAACCTGCCTTTCCAATAAAAGCTGCTATTGTACAAACTGCTGCTTTGGATTTACTTTTTAATTCTGCACCTGTATTTAATTCCAGCTCTCGGTGTTAAAATAGGAATGTCATAATTTTATGAAGAAGAGTGATCAGAAAACTCTTTCTATTGTGATTCTTCTCCTGCCCTCTGGGCAAATGTTGTTTTTCTTCCAGAAGTGGTTTTGTGATTATTAGTTGGAGCTGTTTGGGTTTGTGCTGGAGTTTCTGCTGATATTTCAAATCCAGTGAGATTAAGTGTTATTAATTGACTTTAGTACCTTGTTTACTCCCTTAATTCCTGCGATGATTTATAAATCCTGTGTTGAGATTCAAACCTGGTGTTCAATAAAAACCTTGTTTCATATCTGACCAGCCTGGGAAACTGAAATATTTATATCCTCATGTAAGTGAAACCTGCTCTGTGGCTGGGATGGGAAAGATGTCTCACCAAATATTGGAAGATATAAAACATTTTTCAGACAAGACACCATTTGGAAAAGCCTGTGGGGAGCAGAAGGGGTGCTCCCCTCAAAGCCAGTGGGTGTGCTCAGAGCAACCCAAGCTAAACCAGGGCTCTCTCTTTGGTTTCTGTGGATTTGAGAATGGAGAAAAAACTGGATTTTGAGGGGGAAAACACTTGAATAAAATCTTTTGCTGTAGTGAATACAAGAGGAGCTGTTGCAGTGAAATCTCCACAAGCACTAACACTGTAATATAACTTTGGAGATTTCAGGTGAATTCTTTGTTTCCTCAGGTGCTTTATTAGGCAATTAAATTTTTTATAGGTCTAATTTTCCCTTGTGTTTAAAGTCAGACTTCGGTGCCTTCTTGGCTGAACATCAGCATCTCCCTCTCCCCTCAGTCCTCAGGCAGTGTGTATATAAAGTCTATAGAATAATTCAAAGTGAAGAATTTTTCGCCTTCCATTTTTTATGCCAAAAACGCTGTTAAACCTTACTTTGCCCATTTTTAGGTACAGTTTAATTTTGTAAGCAGATTTCAGTTTTTAGCATTTTTTTTCTCTTTAAAATGTCATGTGTTGGAATGTCTCCAGGCCAATGATTAATTTTGATTTTCACTCTCTACTTCCTCACTTACCATTTCCCTAGCTGAAGTTTAACTCCTGATAAATCGGGGACATGAGTCTCCTGTGTCTGCCTGCCACTGGAACTGGGATCCAGCCATGGAACCCGAGCTGGCAGCAGATGATGGCAAATCTCACCTTTATTTCAGTGGGGCCAAACTCATCTGGAAAAGCAGGAGAGAAGATCCTTCAGCCAGAATTGTTTAAAGGCACTGCTGGGCCTTAGGCTGCTGCTGGAGCTCCATTAGCGCCGTTTGGAACAGGAAACCAACACATGTTCTGGTTTAATCTTTATTGATTTTTTTTTTTTTAAACAAGTATAGAATCTCATTTAAATCAGACAGTGATCGCAGCAATCTGCCTGCTCCTCCTCCAGAGGCAACAGAAACTCTGGTGCCTTCTCAGGAGCGGGGCTCTCCAGGGCTCACACTCCAAGGAACCAGTCCCTGCCCCGGGAGCCATGGGAAGGGCTGGGGCTGGAGTCTCTCCTGGCACACTCCGAGCGAGGCCAGGCCTCTGTCACCCTCGCTGGGGACAGAGAGGAGCAGCCCTGGAATGCAGCATAACCTTGAGGACGGGATGGAGAGAGGCAGGAATGGGCTAAGGCAGGGCCCGAGCGGAGCCGGAGCTGAGAACAGCAGGTTCAGCCTCTCCCCAGGGGCTGGGCCGGCTGCTGGAACGTGGCACTCACAGCCCAGCCCCAGCAGGGGCCACCACACATCCTGAGCATCTCTGGGGCTGCCCAGCAGCTTCAGCCCTCTCGCTTCTGGCTTGAGCCACGCCTGGACAAGATCTGTCGACTTTCCACCCACAAAACACACCAGCATGTTCCAGTAGTTGAAGTGTGTTCCAGGACTATTGCCCTGGCATGGAATGAGTGAAAAAGGATCTCGTATTTATTTGATTTGAATTGCTTGATTTTTATTTTACTCGTGGCCGACACGGACTGATTCACTTTTTTTTCCGGTTATTTTTTCCCTTTTTTATCCTAACTTTGAATATGATTAAGAGCTGACTAAAGATCTCAAACACTATATACTGAGAGTCACTACAGATGTTAAAGAAAACATCAGCACTAGCACCACAGCTCCTGTATTCCTGCCTCCCTGGTGCTTAGAAAACCTGCTGCTGTGGAGCAGGGCCTCGCTAGTGCTGCTCCTGAGCCACTACAGGGTTTTGCAAGGAAGCAAAACAAGCTATGACAAAATATCCAGGCTGCTACCGCGGCACAAAGCGCACTTGGGTCATCAACTCTGCCCAATGCCTCTTGGGCCCTTCCTTGGAGGATCCTAATAAACTGACTAAAAAAAGAAAAAAAAAGACGGCGGCTTTATGGAAGGAATAAACTTATAATGAGACCTGGTCTTGCTAAATCAGAGATGCAGATGGGAAATCCCCATAGAGAAAAATGCTTCGAAGGGAATCGTTGGCCTTGCAGGTTAGTGAGGTGAGAATTGAGGTTCTGCTGTATGCTAAAGAACCAAAGTTGGCTGTAGAAGGAGAAGGGAACGTCTCCGGTCTGGTCGACTCGGAACAGCGCGTCCCTTCTGTTGTGCTTCCCGTCTGCAGTCCCTTTAAATTCCCCAGTAAGGCATCAGGGGTCTCCTCTCTCTCTCGTAAACGTCTGGGATGATGCCATAGGGTGTCTGTACCATTTTAACCGTGGTCTTCCCAAAGAGCTTCCTCTCGTAGTCTATCAGCTGCCTCCAGAAGCCCACGTTGGGCCGGATCACGGGGCGCCGTGACTTGACCCAGTTGTAGGCCTCGAAGAGGGAGACCTTGTGGTACTTCATGAGGAAGGCGATGCAGAGCGTGGCCGACCTGCTGACGCCGGCGGCGCAGTGCACCAGCGTGGCCCCGTGCTTCCGCGCCACGCTGTGGATCTTGTCGGCCACGCTGTCGAAGTAGAGGGAGATGGGGGCGTTGGGCATGTCAGCCAAAGGCACTTTCACGTACTCAAACTGGGGCCAGTTGAAGTTGGGGATCTCGATGGTGGCGTTGATGATGCAGGTGATGCCCCGGGACAGCAGCAGGTGGCGGTTGGAGGCGACGCTGCCCCGGCTCAGGTACAGCGAGGGGGTGATCTGGGCGATGCCCCCCAGGGCGCCTTCGGAGAGCATTCGCGGAGCCATCAGAGTTCTCGGCAGGGAGTTGTGGCTTCTGGAGGTCATGGAGGATCTTGGCACTCAGGCTTCCATTATGGGAAGAGAGCCAACGGGACCTTCAGCCAAGGGAGGGATTGTCTGGCCTGGTGGTGGCAGGACAGCGAGAGCTGCCACTGCTAAGTCACTGCAAAACACAAGCGAGGCCACGTGAGCGGGGAGCTGTCCCCGAGCTGTGTCTGTGCGAGGGAGCAGGAAAGCCCAGCTCGCCCTGCTGTGGCCTGGCAAAGCTCTGTGAGAAATGTGGGGCTGGTTTCACACTGCTCATTACCACTGTCCCCCAGGCACTGCCTGGACAGATAGCAACAAAAAATTCTTTCAGCCTAATTAGCTCCAATTACTCGCCAAGGGTTTACCTGTGGGCCCTGACAGCATCTCACCCAGACCAACATGTGGAAGATGAGCTACACCTTTTCCATGCTTAAACACAGCAGCTTCACAGCTGGCCACAGTTCAAAGGGACGGTGAGCAACAGCAGATGCCAGCAATTTCCAGCACGCTGCCCTCTCCCCAGTGCCACCCTTCTCCTTTTTTAGGTGTAGGAAAAGCCCCGCCAAAGCACATAAACAGAGGAAAGTCACTCATTAGGAAAGGCAGTGAGTCACATCCATCCCCATCAGTCATCGGCTCTCCTGGAGGCAGGGGAAGTGTGGAAAGAGTGACCTGGTTATGTCAGAAGCTGAGAGTAAAACCCAGAGCAGAGGCCGGGACAGGGGAGGCTCTTGTCCTGCTTTAATGACTGACTAATGCTTGGCAGAGACACGTGCTGCAGAGGCCTGCGAGGGTCCCTGCTCTGACTCCCCCTGCTCCTTTGGGGCACCTCCAAAGCCAGGGGAGAAGCTGCAGGCAAGGGATGAGCCCTGGAATATCAATAATTTGCCAGTCTGTGCATTCTCCCTTTGGAGAAGGGCCACGGGAAAGGCTCCAGTCCCTGCCCAGGCACCTCTGAGCCCACCCTGGTGGCACTGGCAGAGCTGAGGGGACTTGGGGGATGCTCAGGGCCTTGGGGAGAGGGATCTGTCCCTCCAGCAATTCTTAATTATGTTAAGAGGGTCCTTTAAAGGGCTGTGGCTCCCCCAGCCCTCAGCTGTCTGCCCTGATGTCACGCTCTGGGGAAGCACCAGCAGGTCCCAGCAGTGGCTGGTGGTGCTGCCAGTGGATTTTTGGCTCTGTGGTACAGAAACTTAATGAGCATAACGTGGCCTCTTCCGTGGCTCTTCCCTGCTGGCAGCTCCTGAAGCTGTGGATCCAAAGCTGCAAAAGTTCCTGCCCCAACAAAGTTTTTGCTGCAGCTATGGATGCTCAGCTTCCCCCCACTGCAGTCACCCAGCTGGAGCACCAAGGAAAGGTGTGTATTTTTCAAAGGAATACAATTCTTTGAGCAGGGGAAATCCCTACTCTCAAACAGCTCTTGCTGACAATGCAAAGGATTTGGGCACTTACACTTGGTAACAAAGTCCTGCTGTAAATCACGGAGTGGCACCCGGGTGCTCTGGGCTGCTGGGGCTGGGATGGCTCATAGAGTGTGTCCAGTGATGAGCTGGGGAAAGAAAAGAGCATGGATTTTACTGGGATCTGGCTGGACTCTAATTAGGTGGGTGTCCAAGAACTGGGAGGGAAGACCACGGCTTCCCCACAGAGAGACTGAGGACTCGGGGTGGCACTTGCTGCCAACACCGTAATGTCACCAATTCCTGCCAACACAGCACTCAAAGTCACGGTGAGCCCAGAGGAATCTCAGGATGGCACAGAAGTCATGGCTCAAAAAAAAATATCAGTCATTTAAGTAATTAATTTGCTTTGATGTCTCCTTTAGCATCCACCCAGGCCCAGACAGCTGGGGCAAGTCTGTGTCCTTCTGATAGTGCCCAAAGCCACCCTCTGAGGACCCCCTGTTCCCTGTCCCTGTGAGTGGGAAGCAGCAGAGCTGATGCCAGAGCCACAGCACCCCACTCCCAAAAAGCTGAGGATGGGGCCAAGGTGCCCTTCTTTTCCCACCAGCTCCCAGAGTGCAAGTGAATCACCTGGGAAACGCTGCTGGACCCTGGCAGAGCGAGAGCAGCACCCGCCCCAAACCAGCTCTGAGCAAGGCAGAGCCTCCCCAGAGCACTCCTGAGGCAGTTTGGGAAGGGCTCTGCTGCTTTCCATAAAGTGGTTCCTGTTTGCAGGCAGGAACTTATCCAGGGATTTGCATGTGACAGGCTGGGCTCGCTCTGCAAACACTGGGGCTGCCACGCCAGCGGTAAACACCTGCTCATCCCATCCCATCTCATCCCAGGGCAGGGACATCTTCCCCTGTCCCAGCCTGCTTCAAGCCCTGTCCAGCCTGGCCTTGGACACCTCCAGGGATCCAGGGGCAGCCGCAGCTGCTCCGTCCAACCCAGTACCACCGACATCCCCGGGGCTCGGAGTGGCCGACACAGCTCCCACAGCTCGATCCAGAGCAGCTCTCAGCCAGAAGGACGGAATATTTTGGAGAGAAGCTGATTACCGAAGTGAGAGCTAAGGCTGCTGTGATGGCCATTGCTGGATGCCGTCCCTGGCGTGCAGCGCTCGCAGCGCTCGCTGGCTGGGATGGCACCGCGCTGCCTCGGGCATGTGACAGAGCCCCAGCAGCTGCCGCCGTGCGGGGAGCCGGGGATGGAACGGGCCTCGTCTGCTTTCGGCTGAGATCGGGAGCTCCCCCAGGCTCGCGGGTGTGAGGCTTCATCTGTGCCCAGGGCTGCACCCCTGCATCCCCCCTGCCCGGCCCAAAGTCCCGTTTCGCTCCCGTGCAAGTCCCTTTGCCTCTCCCGGCACAGCCGCGTTACCCCACCGCTCCCCGCTGTAATCCAACACTGCTGCTCTTCACGCAGCCATTCCCGTCATTGTGCTGGGGCAGAGAAAGGGAACGGCAATGAAAAGCCTCTTCCCAGCCCTTGCTGAGGGCAGAAAAAAAAAAGAAAATCGCTGAAGATGGAACAAAGCACGCACAGAGCCTGGCGTGGCTGTGCCTGGGAAGGCCGATGGCACAAGAGGCTCCTGGCAGGGCACAGGGAGGGGCACCGGCTGCGCCTTCAGCCTCTGCACCGCCAGGTACAGCCAGGGCACACCGCCCCGTGTGAAATAAAAACCCCACCTCTTCTCCCACTGCTCCTTGGCTGCGGTTTCTGAGTGCTGGTGTGGGCTGGGGAGTCACACCAGCCCAAAGCCGGGGTGCTGGAGCCTGTCCTAGGGCTGGATCCAGAACGGTCCCTAAAAAGCCCTGGAAGTGCCTTCATGCCTTCCAAAGGAACTGGGATGTCACTGGGGCTTCCTGCAAAGGGCTGACATTCCACGAGGGTGCAGATGGTCCTTCGGGAGAAGACCGGCTGGCAGTGGGCCGGTAGCAACCAGGTGTCCCTGCCATCACATCATCCTTTTTGTGAGCTGACTCCAGTTAATGAAGTAATTCATCCTGTAGCAGCCCTGACCCACAGTAAATCCCTTTCCAGACTGTGCCTTGGTCTTGCCCACGCACAGAGCCCAGACTCCCATGAGGAGGGCTGGGACACCAGGGTGGCAGTGGGACCCTGGGGTGCCAGGGGGTCCTTGGGGTGCCAGGGGGGGCAGGACTGGAGCAGCCTCCTCCCTCCCCGGCAGACTGGTGGGTTCTACCATTTCCCTCCTCTGCATAATCAGGGGTGGGGGAAGCCAGTGGCTAATTACAGCCTGGAGAACACTCTGCTCTTCAAAGCCTCCAGGTCCTTTCCCAGCACTCCTGGCCAGCACCATCCTCAGGTTTATGGTGAGGGGACACTTCTCCAGCACCCATCCAGCCTGGATCTCATCCTGCACCCACTGGCTCCCCGCAGCTCTCAGGTGGGTCCTGCTGTACCTCCAGGCTGAGCTTCGTGGTTCCCCTGTCTCAGGAGGAGCAGGTGCCTCGCCCAGGGTAGCTGCTCCCATGGAAGGCTGGCTGTAACCCACATGGGCTGCATCTCCTGGCCCTGAGCAGCTCCTTTCTAGGTAAGAGGATTTCCAAAGCAATGCAGCAATCCCGATGCCGTGGTTGGTGCTTTGGTGGTGCAGCCCCTTGGAAAGGTTGCTGCCGGCAACGCTCGTGGCTCTGCTCTTCCAAATCTTGCAACAGCTGGAGTTTGTTTCTCTTGCTTTCATTCCTGGGAACGCAGTCCTGTTAACAAAGGCTGAAATTCCCATGGGAACGCACTGCTGGTTCCTGGACCTCCTGAGAAAGACCTGAAAACACCTCTGGAAGCTCAAATGACAAACAGGGTGAGTTTGTGAGTTAAATACTGTGATCTCCAGGACAGGAGGGAGAACTGGTTGGGCTCTAGACAATGAGTTGGCAAGTCTGAGCTTCTGCCTTCTTATTCTGCTGCTGCTGGGTGGTTTGCTCTGATTTTTAAGGGTTTTTTTTGTTTGTTTGTTTTTTAACACAGCTCCTCTGTCTTGAAAGCAGAGGCTGTGGCTTGTCCCTGAGGGACCTGAGTTTCTGTCGGGTTGTGTGGCAGTAACACAAGCATGGGGCTGGTACCTGGCCAGGTGAGAGCTGCCCCAGGCCCCTCTCCCTCTGGACCATGGGTTTAGTGCACAGTGGGCCCTGCTCTGCTCATGGAGCAGAGACACCAAAGCCCCGGGTTTAATTCCCAGATCATCATCTGGGATTCGAAGCAGGTTTGTGGGCTGGGTGTGCAAAATGTCAGTACTGAGGCAAGGCTTCTCCCCCCTCCCAGGAGAGGAAAAGTTATTCATTTTGGAGATGACAAATGCTCTCTAATCCTGCAGTAAAGAGAAGAGTCAATATCACAGGCGCTGAATGAACGAGCCTGCTCAGGGCTCTTCCCAGCCAGGCTGAACAGCAAATTGCTTCAAAAATGGTCCTGGAGAGTGGCATTTCAAATAAATTTCAGCAGAGAGCACAAACTGCAGCCATTCTTGGGTCAGGGCTTGCTTGTGCTGAGTCCAAGGGAGCCCAAAGCAGAGCTGGGAGGGGAGAGGATGTGTGGGAGCCACCAGCTCTTCTTGCCAGCTCTCCTGCAGCCTTTTGCTCTGCTGGGGCTCTCCTGCCTTTGGTTGTGCTCCCAGAGCCATTACAGGCTCCTCTCGTGTGGGTCCTCACGATGGAAAGGTCGAGTGGTTCTGGTTTGGAATGGGAAGGAAGGAAGGGGAGCAGTGGGGGTGATCTGGACTGAGCCAGAGGATGCTACAACCAACCCCAGAATGATTCTGCTGGCAGCCTGTGCTGGCCTCTCCAAGCAGGATGGGAGCTGTCAGATGTTAAATCAAGATAATAATCTGTCTGCCCGGAGCTCTGAGCAGGCCTGGCTGCTTGTGCAGCTCCCAGCACAGCCGGGTCCCCACGCTTGCCAGAACACACCAGGAACTTCCCAGAGGATCCACAAAAAGGGGAATCGTGCCCAAAACGCACAACGAGACACCCTGCAAACAGTCCGGGGCTCTCCTGGGAAGCTCAACGACCCCAGATCAAGCAGTTTAGTTCCTGCCTCCCCCTGTGCCTGGAATCCAGGCTGCTCCCAGAGCTGAGGCAGCTCCCTGGGCTGCAGGCGATCCCTCAGGAGCCTGTCCCAGCTGCTGCCTTCAGAGGGGTGACAGCTGGCACTCCTGTGTCACTGCCCGTGTCCCTCCCGCTGGCACCACCGCGGTGCCCGGTGCCCTGCATGAGGCCAGGGCTGGGCAAGGCTCACCCGCTGCCTCCTGCCTGTGGTGAGGATGAGGATGAGCTGCCCTCGCCCCACAGCCAGGCTCTGATCCCACATGGCAGCACCGAACCTCAGGCTGGCACCAGGCTGAGGGGTGGTGACCCTAACCCAGCCTGGGGTGCCCAACTGAGCAGTGTCCGAGTGCTCTGCCAGCCAAAGGCTCGCTCCCCGATGGCAATTCTCCCAGCAGGAAAAATGGGAGGTGAGGATTTTGCAAGGATCCATCTGAGGATGGCCCCATGGGCAGGGTCCCAGGCTGCCAGGCTCGGCTGCCTCTTGATTCCCACTGGCACCAACTCCCGTGACAGCAGAGCTGCCCACGGCCACGCTCTGCTCCCTGTCACCCTGTGATCCCTGCCCCGCTGTGATCCTGCCGTGCAGCCACCCCCTGCACAGTGGGAGCAGGCACTGCTCCCTCTCCAGCTGGATCCTGCCAGCCAAACCTCTGGCCACAGGGAGAGCTCCCGGCCACCGGCACGGAGCGAGACGGGCAGCGGGCGCAACCTGGAGCGCGCTGGTATTTATAAATCCTTGCTCTGCTCTGAGGACAAGCCTCCCTCGGCAAGCAGCGAGAGGATTTGATGCAAGAAAAACAAACCATCTTTCTTTTAAACGCCACGTCTGTGCTTCCAGAGCCACAGGCTCTGCACGCCACGCTCTGTGTGCTGCTCACTGGGAGAGCACAGCAGGGGCACAGGACTCCCCCAGCATGGAGCCACCTGCATCCTGCTTAAAAACTCCTGGTAGGTGCATGAAATGCTTTAAAAGCCAGAACCGAGCTCTGAGCAGGCACAGACGGGATCCGACAGTTGTGAGCAGCATCGGTTCCCCACTCGGCTGAGCACTGAGGGCTGTTTTCCAGCCCCGAGTGGAGATACCGCCTCTTCTGGAGCACCACAGATTATTCCAGCGCCAGCTGATGGCATCTGGATTGCAGGTGGAGTTTAGGAAAGCTCCATCCCCTGCTCCCTGTGTCCAAGTGTGACCCCGGGGGATGTGGATGGAGAGCAGAGGGGCACATTCAGGGAGCAGACCCACGGCTGGCGCCGGCTGCCAGGGTGCTGCAAGATGGAGCCTTGTTTTTTCCAGAGCCGTGCCCTGCGCAGTCACAGCTGACAGGAGGGACACAATCTCTTCCCTGTTAGCAGAACAAAACACAGGGACCTGGTGTGTTTGCTGGTGTGTGACCCCTCCGGGCCCAGGGCTGTGCCTGCTGCCTGTGGGGCTCTGCCCCAGCCCACCCCAGAGCCCATAAAATTGAAGGCAGCTGCAAATTCACTGCAACGTGTCCTGGAAATGGTCTGGTGCCTCCCTGCTGGCCTCAGCCGGGCCTTTTCCAGGGGCAGTGCCAACTGGTGCATGCTCTCAGCTGCCTGGCTTCTCAGGGGGTCTCAAAGCTGGCACCCTGAAGAACCCGATGGTGACACATTCCCCTCTGGAGGAATTCCCAGCGGGCAGGGGCTGCCCACGCTCTCCCCACGCTTCCCAAGGCCGGGCAGGGGCTGGCTGGACAAGGGTGGGAGCAGCAGGACGTGCCTGCAGCAGCTGTAAGGAATGAGGTCACCTCTGAGCACATCCGTGGGGTTGTGCAGGGTAACAGGAGGAGAGACCAATTTTAATCAGTTAGGGGGAAATGAAGTTTACACGTGAAGCTTCCCCAGTGAGCAGCGCCGGGCCAGCACCCCTTGGCTCCCAGGAGGTTGCTCTGGCTGCTCCAGGCTGGGGGAATTCCCTTTTTCAGGGATGCTGTGCAAATTCACACTTCCTCCATGAAGGATTCCTGCCCCCGAAGGGAGGGAGCTGCACCTCCCCCCCCACCCCCCCACCACACTGCAGGGTGGGATGGTGAAAATAAATGAGAATTAATTCTCATTATCCTGGGAACCGTGACCCACCTGGCCTTGTAGTGACTGTGGCAGCACCTGTTGATCCTTCTTGCTGGGGACCCCAAACCTGCCCAATTATTATGGTTTTATACTATTTTTAAAGCAGGGGAGTAGCTGTGTGAGCAGAGCCCACGCGCTGCCTGCTCTACAGGCACCCCGGGAAGGGTGGGCAGTGCCTTTGCCTCCCAGTTCCTGGCTTTATTCCCAAGCATCCAGGGAGCTGGGGCTCCTGTTCAGAGATTCCTCAGCTATTTCCAAATGCCAGAGCCCTCTCTGCTAGATGTTCCCCTCACGTTATGGCTGCTCAGAGCGTTCTTTTCCAAGTGATAAACAGGGGGTGTGTGTGCCGAGGGTTGTGCACCTGGAGAGGAGGGGCTGGGAGAAGCTTCCATGCCTGGTTTGAGGTGTTACCCCTCCCTTCCAGGGAAAACCACCATGGAATGAAAGTCCAGCAGTGGTGGCAGGGAGCTTGGAAGGCTTCTCAGGTGAACAGCCCTTAGAAGCTGGCTCTAGTGGGGTCAGCATGTGGTGCCCCCAGGCCCCACTGCCCTGCCCAGGTGCCTTTTCCCCACTCCTCATTCCCAGGCTCTTCCTGCATGCCCAGGCGTGCAGGTGGCTGGTTCCCTGGGACAAAGCTGGTTCTGGCTCCCAGAGCTGAGACCTGAGACTTTTTAGTGCCAGCTCTGCATCCCTTTCCTCCCTCCCTCCCTCCCTCCCTCCAATGGAGCCTGGCTCAGGCAGCAGATTTCCCCCCACACCCTGCACGTTTCTAGCACTAGAGCAGCATGAGCTCTCCAGCTTTCCAGCTCCGAGATTCCAGCTGGGATCAGGTATTGAATTAAGCTGTGCAAATTTCCATCTTGCCCTGACCAAAGACGAAGCAGTGCCACAGCCTAGAGCAGACCCCACAGCGCAGCAAGGGCTCAGATGAAATCCCTGGGATTTCACCTTTGTTCCTGGAGGAAATTGGGATGTCTGTGTGCCTGTCCAGGACCCAGGCGAGCCCTTGGGGGCAGGAAGGACAGGCAGAGCTGCACGTTCACACCTTCCAGGCATAAATCGATGAAAACCTGCTGCATTACTGCTCCCCTGACGTTCACCAGGGTCACGTCAGCCAAGTCGTGGCATCAGATCTCTCTGCCAGTGGGGAACAACACATGTTCCCCCAAATTAGGGATCCTTCCTTCTCATTCCTTGGGAACCAGAGCACCACAGAGCCCGTCCCAGCCACCGGGAACACAGCAAACACCAAGGTTTACAGCGAGGCCTGGGGGAGGAATCCACTCCCTGCCAGAGCAGGGGCAGCTGATCCGGTGTATCATAAGGGAAAACAGTGTTTTGTCAGTGCTAATCCTCCACCATTCCTGAGGCAGGGGCACTAGGGATAAACTGAACTTGCAACATGATATTAGGGCATCTGCCAGCACTCAAACCTCCTGAATAAAAGGCTCATTTGCTGCCCAGTCAAACAGGTTATAATCCTGCCCCATCTCCCTACAGCCAAATGCCACTCATTGATTACTGGTGTTGCTCAAAGCAGCTGCTCCGGAGCTGAGTCAAGGGCTGTGCACGCCACCGGGCTGGCTGTGAGGCCGGGCAGCTGCAGGACCCGCCGGGGTTTGGGGCATCGGGGTGCCCTGGGAGAGGGGGTGTGGAGGGCAGGAGCCACGGATGGGTGCTGAGCTGGGGTGTGGAGGGCAGGAGCCAGAGATGGGTGCTGAGCTGGGGTGTGGAGGGCAGGAGCCAGAGATGGGTGCTCCACTCCAGCAGGCTGATGGCAGGAGCCAGGGAGGGCTGCAAGGGCAGGACCCAAGGATGGGTGCCCACAGCAGGGGCGCAAGGGCAGGATCCAGAGAAGGGCGCTGACCTGGGGGTGTCGAGGGCAGGAGCCAGAGATGGGTTCTGAGCCAGGAATGGGTGCTGACGGCAGGATTCAGAGATGGAACCCTGTTACAGCACAGCCCGTGGTGGGGCTGGCTCCACGTCGAGGAACCCCGAGCTGTGCCCGTGGCTGCTCTGGTGCAGCTCGGAGGTGCCCCCCGCTCTCCCGCCGGGCTCAGCCGGGCTTTGAGCAGCGGCCACCGCGTTCTTTGCGCGCTCCTCCGGGCACCCCCGGCAGCGCCGCCGCTGCCCCCGTCCCGCAGCGGGGCCGCATCCGCCGGGCACGGAGCCGCTGTCCCACGGCACAGCCCCGGCACCCTGAGCCCGCCGGGGATCGCAACCTCCCCGCGGCCCGTCCCGTCCGCCGGGGGCCCCTCCGGAGGGCACCGTACGCGAACGGGGCGGGCTGGGAGCGGCGAGCACAGCGGGGATCGGCGGGGCCCCCCCAGCCCGAGCGCCCCGGTTCCCCCCGCCCGGCCCTGCCCGTCCCTACCATGGCTCCCGGGCGGCGGCTCCGCGCCCCCTCGCGGCCGTGGCGGCGGCGGCCCGGGACTTTTATCGTGCTCGGTCGGCTCCGTCTCGGCGGTGCCACCTGACCGCGGCTGCCGGGGCCACCCCCGCCCGCAGAGCCGCCGTTACCAGGCTACGGGGGGCGGCCCGGCCCGGCCCCCGGGCGGGGGCTCCGGGGGACCGGCCCCGCTTAAAGGCGCCGCCGCCGCCAGGCCCGCGCTGCCTGTGGGAGCGGGAGCCGCTCTGGGCACAGCCCGGGCCCTGTGGGGACAGCGCTGTGGGGATGGGAACAAGGGGGCTCCCAGTGGGCACATGGCGGGGTCGCTGTGGGGATAGGACCGTGTGTGGGGACATGCGGGAGCCGCCGTGGGGATGGGGACAACTGAGCGTCCCTGTGGAGAGAACACGGGGAAGGGGAGAAGTGGGGCATTCTGTGGGGCACACCAGGGTCCCGGGGGGGATGGGACTCTGTGTGGGGGCCCCTGTGGGGATGGAAATAAGGGAGGGTTCCAGTGGGGACATGATGGGGTCCCTGTGGGGATGGAGACAATGGGATCCCTGTGGAGACATGGCAGGTGTCCCTGTGGGGATGGGATGTGTCGACGTGAGTGAAGGGACATGGCTGGGACAGGTGGTCCCGTGGGCACAGGGGTGTGGCAGGGCCCCAGTCAGGACAGGACAGTGTGTGGGGATGTGACAGGGCCCCAGTCAGGACAGGACAGTGTGTGGGGTGTGACAGGGCCCAGGACATCCCTTGTTTGGGGTGGGACATGCCCTGTCCCCGTGGGGACCCTGCTGGCATGTGTGGGGACAAGATGGGGTCCCTTGAGGGTGTCCCTCGGCTCGGTGTGTGCTCACTGGGGAAGGGGCCAGCCTGAGAGAGAGAGACAAACGTGGTTTTTGTGACTCGGGACATCCCAAGCCACAGCTCCTCCCCACACTGGGAGCACAGAGAAGGAATGTCTGGCTGGTCCCCAGGCTCCCGGGGCTTCTTGTGGCACCACGCTGGGGACCAGGCTGGACCCTTGCCCAGGGCAGGGTGGGCTCAGGTCCCTGTGGAGAGCTGGCGTAGGCTGGGATGCCCAAGGAGGAATGCCATGGGTTAGGGGATGCACACAGCAAAGGGGAGAGAGTTTGTCTTTGGCTGCAGACTGTGGGGTTAAGGTGAAAGCTCTGCTCCCAGCACCTCACCAGCATGGCAGGGACGGGACAAGGCTGGCGCTGGCACTGGCAGAGGAGGAGGAGGTGGGAGGAGGAGGAGGAGGAGGAGGAGGGCAGCCTCTGCCTTAACCCCGCGGCTGCTGGAGCGAAGTGTGGCCACCCAAGCCACACTTTTTTGTGTTTTGTTGTCGCACGCTCCGACTGAAATAGCCCAAATCCCTCATAGGAAGCTTCCCCCAGCCCGAGCCCTCCGCTGGTATCTCACTCGGGCAGGTTTCATGACTCAGCAGCCCAGATGGAGCCGTCCCTCACAGCCCTCAGCTCCAAATCTGTTTATTGCTCCAGAGGCTGTTTTTCCAAGAACCTCGCTGCTTTATAACAGCCAGAGCTCTGCCTTAAAACCCTGCCTCTCCAGCGAGGGCTCGCGTCACACTCAGCGCGGAGGTGGGTGAGGAACAAAAATAGACAAATTAAGAAAACCTCAAAAGGCCAAAAAATGAAAATGTGAGGGTTTTGGCTCTCCAAGCTCAAGGTTTGCCTTGCCTCCGCGTTGCATCGGTTCTGCTGCCTTCCTTGGAGCTGCACCGTCTCAGGGGCAGAGACAAATCCCGGGTGATCGCAAGTCTGTGAGGAGCTGGGAGACAGCTGAGCCCTGGGGTGTCCCCTGGAGCTGGGCTCACTGGGCTGGGGGCTCCAAGCCCTGCCAGGGCAAGCCTGGGCTGGTGTTTATTGGCCACGGGCAGCGTAGGGAGGAACGAGGATGGGTTTTGAGTGGCAGCCTGTGGGATTCCCTCCGTAAGCATCTAAACCCCTCATTCCCCCTCACCACCACTGAATGAGAAAAAGGCTCTTGCACAGCTCCAGTTGCTCATCCTGGGCAGTTTTTAACTACTCACCCAACTGCAAAAGCGTTTTTAATGCTGGTGCAACTTGTGCTTTTAACCTTCACCCTGCCGGGAGCTTTATGTGTGTGGGACAGAGGATGCAAGGAGGGAAACCTGGGAGGCCTTTGACCAAGGACACAGCAGGGAACAAAGCTAAAAGGGAATATAAGCTCCTTCCCACGCTCAGCTCTGGCCAGGGGTTTGCTCCGGGGAGCTGGGGGAGCTCTGTGGGTGGCTGGGGACGCTGGGGGTGGTGTCCTGCCAAGCTCCCTCCTGCCAAGAGCTGTTTTGTCCAGGATGGCTGTTTGAGGGGCAGGTGGGACTGTGAGGGTTTGCTCCTGAGCACCGGGAGGTGTCAGGCACTGGGTGCTTTCTGGGACAGCTGCTCACTCTCTGCCCTGGCATGGGAGGCAGCAGGGCCCCTGTGGGACCCCCAGCCCTGGGAAGGCAGCCTGAGCTCCCACCCATACAGCCCAGGGCTGTGGGGCAGCAGCAGCTCTCCTTTAAGGCACACATCGTGTTGTGGACAGGTTTTCCCTCTTCCCACAGGAACTGTGCATCTCTTGGGAAAATTCTGAAGACTGTACAGGGACACTTGTAGTGGTGACCGATGATACCCCGCGGTGCCTTTGGGGGCGGTGGCTTTGGAAGGGTCAGGACTTGGACTGTGATCCCTGTGGGTCGGGATATTCCGCGATTGTGTGAACCCCCCTTCCCCAGCCCAGGCTGGCCGATGCCTGCTGGCTGTGCTGGGCTGAGCACGGCGCGGTGGGTCCCGGGCACATTCCCGAAGGGTGCGCCTGACCAAGAGCCATTAGCTGCTCATTAGGGTTATTATCTTAATCAAGGGTGTTCCCCTGCTCTGGCTCGGGGTGTGCTCAGGGTCACGCAGGCCTGCTGAGAGGGGAGCAGGTCGTTGCCTTCTACAGCCTCCATCCATCCATCCATCCATCCATCCATCCATCCATCCATCCATCCATCCATCCATCCATCCATCATCCATCCATCATCCATCCATCCATCATCCATCCATCCATCCATCCATCCATCCATCCATCCATCCATCCATCCATCCATCCCTCCCCTCCAGTTTCCATGGCTATGCCAGAGTTTACTCTTCCCTGCCTTACTTACTTCGACTGCCTGCACCATAAAAAAAGGTCCCAGTGTGAGGCAAAAAGCCCAGGTCCTGGGACCTCCTGCTTTTGGGAGCGACAGCTGCATCCAGGGTGGTGGAGCTGCAGAGCGTCCCGGGAGCACCCGCAGCCCAGCCGGAGGGAGCCTTGGAGGGGCTGGTTTGGGCTGCTGCCTTCCCCTCCTCTGCTCCTGACGGCAGCAGGGACCCAGGGGAGGCAGAGAATGATCTTCTGGGGATAAATCCCAGCGCGGGGCCGTCGGCTGCCAGGCGCTCGATGCGAGGTGACAGCGCCGAGCAGAGATGCCCGAGCAGGCGCTCGGGCTGCGGCTCTGTAATGGGCCAGAACAAAACCCGAGCTTGGGGCACCACGTGGGGCTTCAGTGGCCGAATGTGGGTCAGCGGAGGCCTCGCTGAGGAGGCAGGAATGTCACAGCTCCACAGGGATGGCAAGCACCGCAGGGGTTTGGTTCGCTTTCCAGCAGCACAAGGAGCAGAAGGGCAGCTTATTCCAAGCCAAGCTCCCTGGGCAGGAGGATTTTGACTGAGGGGCTCCCAGGGTGTGGCCATGAAGGTGTGTGTCCCTTTCCAAATCCACGGGGTGCTCAGCTCCGTGGGGCCAGTGGGTGCAATGGGAAGTGTTTCCACAGCCTGGGTGTGTTGGGCTGTGGGGAGCTCCACAGTTGCCGCAAGCTGAGTCACCACCGGGGCAATCCCTGTGCCCTGCCCTGCGTGCCAGGATCCCTGCCTGCTCCTGGCCACCCAGGTGCCTCACGCAGGAAATTGCTGTCCCCCAAGGCCAGTTTTCCCTCTGATGGACTGTGGGTGACCGTGGGCTCTACAGGCTCAGGAGGAGCAGCTCTGCTGTTTGTGTTTGCTGCATTTGCGGTCCCTGTATTGCATTGACTGGCCCCTCGTTAGGCAGAGGGATGCAGGGATGCTGTGTGGTGCAGGGACCCCATGGCGTGGGCTGTGTTTTGGCATTCCCTCAGCGAGAGGCCGGGCACAGAGGGGTGCCAGGGTGCTGGTTTGTCTCGGGAGGGTGGGGTGAGTTTCACCCTGTGCTCACCCGCTGAGTCAGGGGCTGAGCAGCCTCGTGAGCCGTGCCCTGCGTGGCCGGGGACGCTCGGCGTCCTGCCCCGACCCCTTTCTGGCAGCCTGGGGCTCTGTGGCCGGCCTGGGAGCGAGGGCTGGCACTGACATCCCTCAGCTCAGCCTCCCAAGGGTGCTCGCTGCTCCCTCCCCATCCCAGCCTGCACATCCCCGCCTGCCTCCTGGGCAGCTGAGCTGGGGGCTGGCCCCTCCCAGGGACCCCAGACATCCCCTGGGAGCTCGGCCTGGAGGGTGCTCTGCAGTGCCTGCCCCTCCAGCACTGCATGGGGTGCTCTGAGCTCCCATCCATTCCCACTTCATTCCCATTGGGGAGTGCTGGCGCCTGGTTCATAAAACATTGACTTTCCAGACAGGCTTTGCAAAAGAAATGAGATGTTGGTGATTGTACGGAGAGCTCAGGAGATGCCAGGGTGCATTCCCTGGAGCAAAGGGTGATCCTTGCTTGTGGCCATGGAGAGCCTGTGGTGGGGCAGGCATTGCCCAACAGCTCCCACTCTGTGAGACCCCAAATGCTGGACACCTGTGTGCTCTGAGTGCTGCTTGACCCCATCTCTGTGTTCCCCATGCTTTTCTACTCCTTGTTGGGTTCCCACGTGGTCCTGACCTGGTGCTGCCAGGTGTGACAACACACGGAATGTGGGATGAGTGGCCTGGCCGTGGTTCCCCCGTGGAAGTGTGTTCACCTCCCTGGGCAGCAGCCGGGTGGGAAGAGGCCCAGTGGGCTGAGGGCTGCAGGAATTTGTGTGCCTGGTGCTGCTGATGGGCTCACTCCCAGCCCCATCCATCGGCTCCAGTCACAGGGAGGGCTGTGGGGATGTGTCTGCTTTGCCTGTGCCACTGTGTGTGCTTTCTCCACAGCCACTAATAAATCCATGCTGGCTTTTCCTGGAAGGCCAGAGATCACTGTGGGGCATCATCACCACGTGGTCTGGATTTTTCCCCTTTCTCTTCTCACCAGGACGGCAGCCTGAGGTTTCTTTAACCACAGCCCAAAAGCAGCTGCTCCAGCATGGTGTTTTCTCCCAAGGAGGTGGTTTAGGTTTCACAGGCCCCTCCTGATGGGAATTTGAGCAGGCACTAAAACTAGGGCTCCTTGTGTGCCGTCGTTATCGGTGTTATCTGCTCGGTGGGGAGCAGGAGCCGCTGCTGGGGCGGCAGGAGCCCCCAGGATCTGCTCCAGGCAGCCCCCACCTCCCGGGCTGAGTCACCAGTACGTTTGCTGCTGGGGTGACGGCAGCTGTGAGTCCCAAAAAAAACCCCCAGCACTGATGCTTTAATGACAGGCGGATAACACAGCCCCGGGAAGACTCATTCCGTGCATACCTCAGTGCTGTGACTAAGCCCGCGCTGGGCTGGAGCAGCCGCAGCCTCCCTGCCTCACCCCGGCCCTGGTGTCACCAATTCTGCAGGTCCCACGACCCCAGAGCGCCCATCTCCCTCCTGCCACCAGCCCTGTTCCATATTTAATGTTTCATGTCCACCTGAGTCTGTAATTAAAGGGTCTGCAACCCCCAAAACCAACCCCAGCTCATCCCAGGATGGTTCCATGCACTCGGCTCCTTTACTGCCTTTGGGTGCAAGTCCCCTGGAAGGCCCGGCAAAAGAAAAGCAGTTTGGCTGTTTAATGTTAAAAGACAAGTGGGAAAAACATTCCCAAGGTTTTACAGCTTACTGTGCCCTTTCACTTGGCATTCCCGGTCTCAATTTCTAGACTTTAATCTTCAACACATAGTTTATTACTGCTGCTTTTCTTTAAATAGTAATATTTGCTAGGAAATGCAGTGACTGCATCCCTACAGCCGCTGCTGGGCGTGTATCTCCTCTCTCCTGTGAGGAGCTGATGGATATAGATCCAGGCAGCTGTGTGACCTTTACAGTCTCACTCTGAGTTCAGGGATGTGGATGTAAGATTGTTTCAAGTAATTTTGATTTTATTACAAACCAAAATACTTCACATTCAATGGCACCTCAGGTTCACAGGATAATTACTCTAATTAAAAACAACAACCCGAACCTAAACACCTTGTCTAGGTACTGGTGCAGCTGCAGCTCAGTTAGGCTCTTCCATGAGATCCCAAACTTGGGAGCATCCAACACCCCAGCTGCTTTGGCTCCCAGGTTTCCTGTGGGACATGATTCCAGCATTACACCTTAGCAGGAAGCTGTCTGACAAACAATTTACTGTTCAATAAACACACAAGCTGCATCTGCAGAGAACCATCTTCACCATCCAGCTGATTGCCAAATCCAAACGTTTGGTACCGAAGCTCAGGGATCAGCTGATGTGATGGGGGCTGTGTCTGAGCAGTTACTTGTGGCACCTCCTCAGGCACGTCGCTGCTAACGCTGAGGGAATAAAACCCTTAAACAGGAGCTTCATGCTTTGCTCTCCTTTTTTGTGGGAGAACATCAGGGTCCCGAGAACCATTTTATTCCTGTTCCCAAAAGCTGCAGTGGCTGTAGCTTCCAGCCTTCCCCACGAGCAGAAACCGAGGGATTATATATAACCTGACACCCCCAAATGACGGGGGGAGCAGCTGAAGCTCCTTGGTTTGTGCAAAGCCCTCCTGCTGGGATATGTGCTAATACCACATAAAAGTAACAACTGTTGAGGAGCTTCCCTGCCATGTCCCTTCCCATTCTTTATCACAAGTAAGTTAAAAAGACTGGACCACTGCAAGCTCTATTTTTACACCCTTGAGCACGTGCTGTCGCCTCTGAAAGCTGCTGCTGATTTAGGAAGGAACACAAAGAGGGAGGAACTGCATTTCTATACCCTGTACTGCACAAAGTGTGACTCTGTCCTTATTCTTTGTCACCATCAGCACAAAAGTACCGTGATCCTCTCTGCAGTCACAGGAGGTGTGAGGAATGAATGCCCATTCACGTTTAAGATCAGCTTATATGGCGTGTGATCCTTCCCAGCACTGCGAGGCAGCGGAATCCTGACAACAGCAGAGTCAAAAGGAACCCAGACAAATGTCAGCATTCATACAATTTAACAAAGCTCCCTACTTGTTTTTACAAAAAAAAAAAAAAAAGCCCCGAAAGGTTTTAAACAAAAGGAAATGTCCTTCATTCAACACTGGTAAAATCTTTCAGCGCTGTCAAAGCAACTTCAAAGCTTCTCCACATCTGCATGCTCCAGCCAAGCACTGCTGCCTGTCCTCAGGCCTTTGTGATGTACCCTTCTCTGATCAGGAAGTCATAGATTTTCCTGGTTTTGTTCACATCAATCTTGATGAGGGCTCGAGCCTGCGCCAGTCTCAGGCCTCCCTGTTTGTTGCACTCGTTCACTAAAGCAGCTTTATATTCCAAATAGGCTCCAGGGACCAGCCTCACCATCTGACAGAGCTGCAAGACAAAAGGTGAAGTTAATAAACACCAACACTTGTCATGTTCTTCCATTCCCAGAGCCCTGCTGGGGGAGGAACACGGGGAATATTTTCTTGAGAACACTTTCAGTGTCTCCTTGCACGGGGGAGGCACACGGGAATGCCATGACGAGCTGTTTGGATCCACAGGTAGGGAGGGGAGGAGCCTGCTGGATGCTGCATTCACAAACATTCCTGGTGGAAAAATAAAGGAGGAGGATGAAAGCGAGCCCTGGGCTCGCAGGAGCACAGCTCTGAGTGCGTCCTGTGTGGGCGTTGCTCCTTCCAAAGCCCGGGAAGCACACATGCCAGACTTGGAAGCAGCAACTGGGCTCGCTGGCCGGGAGCCAGGGAGGGCATCTGGCTGCTAATCCCCTGCAGGCTCAGGCTCTAATACCTTCTACAAAAGCAGCTCTGCCGGCCCCCTCCAGAAGTCTGGCATGGAAGCTGTGCAGGGAAGGCATTCCGTGGTTGGAAGTTTGGTAAGGAATGGCTTTGCACAGCCCCCGAGCTGTTTGGCTGCACAGCTCCTGCTCAGCTCCCAAATTCCAGCTGTCTTCCAGGAGCACGGCATTGCTCCTGCTGCAGAAACTGTCTGTCTCCTCCCTTTAATAAGGAAATGCTTCATGCTCATTCCTCACGGATAGGAAATTGCAGAATTCCTCAGACCTCAGACTTTCTGTCTCAGCTGACCAGGAAATCAGATTCCACACACACACACACACACTGATGCCCTGCCACCATTATTCCCGTGCTGAATGGAGCCAGAAATGCCAGCTCCACACGGAGCCGTGAGCCGATTCCCAATGCTGCCAGCTCCAGCCAAGGGAAACACACACGGAGGGCAGGCTGAGATACAGCTGTGCTTTGTGGGCACTGCAACCTGCCTGGGGCAGCCTAAGGACACCTTAGGAGTTCTATTAAGAAATAATAATCTCTTATTTCAACAGTTTTTCACTGAGTTGGAGGCCAGGCCTGCACTGGGCTGAAAAACAACCAGGGCTCATTAGGAAAATTAACCCCTCTGCTCAGCCCAGCCTCGCAGTGCAGGCAGGGAGATGGATGTTGTAACAGCACCAAATAACACCCTGGTGCTCTGCTCCTTTCTTTGCTAAATAAGCCAGTCTGTGCTGTATGTGTAGCACAGGAAATTAAGAAGCCAACTGGAAAACCTGAATGATTTCTGTGAGAAAGGAAGAGTAGTCAGGGCCTGTAACTGAGGTGATATTCACAGCTCCCCATACGTGGTGTGGGCAGCCCTGTGCTGTGGAGACACAGTTTATAGAGATGATCCTTCCATGCTTTCCTCACCTCCTTCTCCTTCTCGTTGAGTTTCTCTGTGCCTGGCAGGCCTGTGAGGTTCAGTGGTGGGGCGCTCCGTCTGCCTGTGGAATGAGAAAGGAAATGCTGGAGAATTGGAGCAGTTTGGAAGTGGCTGGGGTGTGTTAGGGAGGCAGTTCAACCCAGCTCGAGCCAAGTGTTTACAGACAGGGTTATTTAGGGCTTAGCATAAAGCTCTGCTGATGCGACAAAAGGTTCGGTTTTGCAATTTTAAGCTCTGTGAATGTTGCATGAGACTCGTGAGCTGTTGATTTTTGGGAGGAACTGCAAGACAAAAGCTTTGTGTCAGACTGGCATCGGGCATGGCTCAGCTGGGCTGAGCCTCCTGACTATCCCAGCTCCAGGCAGGGTGTGCCAGGTGTGCTGAAACCAGCACCTTGTAAGGATGCTGAGACTATTTATTGGTGTGATTAAGCAGCCAATTTCTCTCTGGCATTACTGACAACTTCATGAGGCAGAGTTTTCTTCAAATGCCTTTAAATATGTTGCAGGTATTGCAAGGCAAATGCAGTTTTGGCATTTATTTTTTGTCTGTTACAATAAACAGTTCTGAAGGAATATTTATCACAAGGTCATCTGGTATTTCTCACTTTCACTATTGTTTTTAACTTCGCTGGACATTACCTGGCACAGACTAAACTTTCCTAAGGGTTGTCTGCTTGCAGGTTTGTTTTTTTTTTTCTGATAGGATTTTTTTTTTTTTGTAACTTGCAGAGCTCAGGATAAAGTTTGGGTTATTTATTCACATTGGAAAAAAGTCTCTCACCCCTGTGCTGTGGGCTGCATATTCAGCAGTTAGAGATAGGTCTCTATCCCAGGACAACTTCCCAAATGTGGTAAAGTGATGAGACCTTGGGAAATGTGCCATTGTCTTTCCCAAGGCCCCTGCCCTGCCCAGATCCTGCCCCTGGCACTGGGAAGTCTCTCAGTCTCCTGGGCAGCTGCAGGAACAGACGGGATCTGGCTGGGTGTGAGGAGCCTGAGCAGAGAGCGCTGAGGGACTGGGGAGAAGCTGGAGTGTGAGTCTGTGGGAGGTGTAAAGGAAGTTATTTCTCAGCACTGCTCCCTCTTCCCATGGCATGGGGTGACTGTGCTAGGAGGAGACATGACAGAATCCAGTTTTACTCCTTTATAAACCTAGAAAATACCACACACACACAAACTACATTCAAGGAAACATATCAAGGCTGCAAAGTTAAGAGCTTAGAATCTAGAAGTGAAGCATTAATTTGCCCTCTTGTATATTCAGAGTGATGCAGCCTTTAATTAGAGCCACGTGGCAGCTCTTCCCCAGCATCCCCAGGCAGGATGTTTGCTTAATTAGCAACTCTATGGTATTTTGTTTGGGTTTTGTTCCACATGTGATGCTGCTTGTAAACACTGTGAGCTATCACAGCTCCACAGGCAACACAATCCCCTTCATGGGACACTGCATCCTTGACAGAAAAGGAAGTTCATCCCTCATTCCAGACCTTCAGCTGGAAGACAATGTCCTTCCTTCACGGACTCTGACACCCTGAGATACACAAAGCTGTTTTTTCTCCAAAATACCAGATCTTAGCAATCACCAAATAGGTTTAGAACAGTGCCCTGACTCACTGCTTGGGATCCTGACCTAAATTGCCGAGGCTCCTGGAAGAAATGAGGAAGAACATATAGACCCAGTGTCCACCTGTGAGAGGTTTGATTCAAGTGGTTTTACAGCATCCACATAAACACTGGGTGTGGGGACAGAGCCAAAGCCATTTTCCCTGGAAACATTTAACAACCTTGCAGTAAAACTTTATCCCAGCCTCAGTCACCCCGTGACCTCAACAGATGGGATGGGAATTTATTTAAGTCTTGTTCATGGGGACCTTGACTGACCCCTGAATCTGTCCTTACTGGGACTGAAAGAAGATGGGGTCCTCATGGTGGAAAAAACCCTAATTTGTGCTTACAGACTGCGAAAATTCCTTTGTTTCCTGCCTTGCTAATGTGGCTTTAGGATGGGTTTTGACCTCTAGTCAGAAAAATCTAGAAATTCAGCAGAAAATCCTGCAGGATATGTGAGTGGAATGACTTGCAGATTGATGTAATGTTGACTTAAGCAGTCCTTAACCGTGAGGCTTGAGGACTGACACTTTGACACTCAGGAAAAGGAGTCAGAAAAAGGCTGTCAGAGAGATATTACTGGGTTTTTAGCAGACATCATCTAACACTTACCTGTAGTTGAAGGAGCTGGTACTGTGGGAGTCAGGCCAGAATCACTGAAAATAAAGGAAATTTTCAAATTGCCTTCATGTTTTTAAGAATAACTGCATGTGTTGGCCCTGAAAGTGCTTCTTCTACAACTTGTAATAATTATACAATTCAACTTGCATAACCCAAGCCCTGACTAGAAGTCAACAGGATTTATAAATATTTAGTGTTCCCACATTGAAAAATATGTCTGAAACCTGTTAAAAAACCCAACGAAGAATTGTGGAGGGGGACACAATTAAAAATCCAGTGGAGACTGAGTGGGGAAATGCCAAACCATCTCCTGCACACAGGATGCACTTCCTTTATGTTGCAGCTTGCTCCTTAAATCCAAGTGCAGGGTGATGACACATTAATAATGCTGCTGCTTCTAAAATCATCGAAATATTTCAGGCATCAGCTGTGCCCTCATTAATATCCATAAAGAGCTCACTTCCCTCTGTGACTTTATGAACAGTTCAGTTCCTGAAATATAAAACTGAGGGGTTTGAGCCCCTCCTTTGCCTGCTCTCAACAAGCACTACTGCTGTCACCCACTTTCCTGCCCTGCTGAATTTTGCAGGCTGTTCCTACTTTGACAAATTGGGAATGGATTTGTTACTATCAGGCAGGAAAATGTGCCTGATGCAAACTAAACCACAGAATCCCAGGGAGGTTTGGTTGGAAGTGACCTTGAAGCTCATCGCATCCCACGGGCAGGGACACCTTCCACTGGAGCAGGCTGCCTCAAACCCCATCCAAGCTGGCTGTGGGCATTCCCAGGATGGGGCAGGTTCCCTGGACACCCAGTGGCAGTGCTTACATGTCTGCCTGGCGGCTGAGCCACTGCTGGCAGGCGCTGCTGTCCTGGATGTACTGCAGCACCTCCGAGAGCATCGTGCGCTTCAGCCGCTCCTCGTCCCGGCTCTTCTTCAGGTGGTCGTAGGTCCGGGCACCTGTGGCACACACACACCCTGCTCTCACCACCTGCCTCAGCCAGAAACTCCACACTGGCTTTTCCCTGCTTCAGGAAATATTGGGAAGTTCTCTACCTCGGGCCCAACCTCTGCTGTTCTCCCTTGTGATGACTACTTAGCACCAGAAGGGATTAGACTCCACCCTGCACCCTTCTCCCTGTTAAATTCAAAAACAAACAAAAAAGGCTTCCATGATCTAATTCCAGGATAAAACAGGGTATTTCATTGATGTGGAGGTCTCAGGCCTCTCTCCAGATATCTCATGTGTTCCCAGGCAATAAAAGTGTCCCAAGATAAGCCCCTGAGACCACTGTGCCATGACATAAATATTTTTTAATGAAACTTTTGCAAAGTGGTGCCCAGAGCAGAGCTGTGTTAGACACTGTGATCTCCAAGTTGATGGCTCAAATCAGCTCTAAACCAGCCCAGCTGGACTGTGCATCATTGCTGAAGCCTTGCTCAGTTCCAGAGCCTCTCTGAACTAAGTGTCTTTTTATTCAACACGTCCTGAATGTTGTAAAATCATCCTTTCCTTCCTTGATGGATGGGAATGGGCTGAATAATACATCAGGTACTTACTGCAGAAATTGGTGATTCCTGCTGCTCTGTATTCCTGGAGTCTCTTTATTTCCCTGCGCAGCTCAAATTCCACTGTTGGACCCCACGAGGTGGCAGGAGGGAAATCCAGAAAAGAAAAGTGGATCAGTGGGGTGGACTGGGAACGTGGCTCATTATTATTTGCCTGCACAGGTCAGCTCTGAATACACAAACCACAGCCAGAGTGAACCTCCCTCCACAAGATCTCAATCTCTCTGTGTCCCCATGCTCCTCGGTCACAGATTTCAGCTGGTTTCTAGCATTTGTGTGCTCAGAAAAGGCATTTTCTCTTCATGCTTTGATAGTCCCTTTGCCATTCCCTAGACAAGGCAAATAACAATAATGTGGGATTTCCGGAAGGCATTTCAATAGGTTTGAGGAACTACTCCAGCCAGGCTCCTTATACATCAAATATTCTCTTGGAACTATGATTTTCCTAGCTGGACCTCCCTAAATTTTTCCTTGCAGACAATTTTTTTTCCTGCAGTCAGTAAGATGAAATGTTTCTTTTCCTCAGAGATATTTCCTGTCTGTTGCTTTCATCAGCTGCCTTCCAGCACTGCTCAGTTATATAGGGAACAAGTTTCCTTGTGAATTTGTTTCCTGCTGCTGCTCAGGAGACCTGTGACTGTCAGGTTCACCTGAGGATCTACAGCCACTACAACAAAACCAAGTTCCAGGAGCAGCACTCCCATGTGGGACTCATGATTTTGCAGGATCATGCTTTTGGTATTTCACACAGGGTGTCCTGAAAACATGGGCACAACTGCGTAAATGCTTTGTTCTTTCTAATGAGCAACAACTCTCCCAGTTTAAGTCACAGAATGAAGCAGGATGTGGTGACTCGGGCTGGAATCTGCCTAAATGTAGGCTATGGGATGATTCAGGGATGGAACAATGCCTCTCTCCTAAGGTAAGGACATAATGACCACTGCACTATATAATTATGTGACATATCATAGTTTAACGTGTGTCTTTCAAAGAATTCAGTTTGCTGCCAGCTCCCAATCTCTCCATACAGACATAACATAGGGATTTTATTCTTCCCCTGGTACAGAGTCCCAGTAAATAAACAATGGTCTTTAGATAAAAAAATATTACCTCTAACACATGACCAGAATGTTCAGTCAGCTGCGAACTCAAACAAAGAGCTTGGATACAGTTTAGTGGAAAAACCCCACTCACTGCTCATTCAACGTATCAAACCACAAATGTATTTGTTTTCCTGAGGTAGTTAGATGGGGGAGGAGGAGAAAAACCACCTCCTGCCCTCCAGGAGAGGGATCTATTTAGGAAACAGATGATGCAACCTGTCCCTGTGTGTGCAGAGCCCTCACTCACACGCGTGGCTCTCGATGAACTTGTCGTGCTCCACGGGCCCCAGGATCCGGGCAAACCTCCTCATGGTCTCGTACAGGTCCTGCACCTCCTTGGGGTAGCGCCTTTCCAGAACTACAGGGGGAAAAGTGCCACACATTACCACTCCTGAGCCAGGAGAAAATATCTGTGGGGGCTGATGTGAGCTCCAGCCTCGGGACTGCCTAAAAATCCACAGTTTGGCTGTTTAGGTGTCACAACTACAAACTGCTGAATAAAAAACAACAAAAGTCACAGCCCTTAAAATCCTTAAGGCATAAAGGGTGATATTTAAATGTTGTTCAGACATTTCTCACAAGAGTGAGGTGCACTCCAAAGGCCTGGGTTTCACCTTCCCCCTTTGCCCTCTGCAGTAGAGCCCAAAACGCTTCTGGAGAGCAATTTTGAGGCAATAACTAAAAAACTGAGCTGGGAGTAGTTAGAACCAGACAGCTGGAAACAGCTGGGGCAGGAAATCTGCTGCAATTTAGAATGTCTGAATGTTCCAGTATGAACAAACCACACTGGTGACCTGGAAATGGTGAATGTGTGAAGTTTGCCACTTTGAAGTGAAGCAGTTACACCTGATACTCACTCTGAAATTTTCTGAGGTTTATCAGGCCATGATCTCTTATAATTCTGGAAATGAAAGAAAATTATATTAATAAAGGCCATTACTCCTGCATTGCCTCACAAACACAAAGGCTTCAGAAGAAACTTTGATTTAGACCATCACAGGAATCTAAAACTAAACACAAATGAAATCTCCATAAGCCCTGGGCTGGCTGGAATGGAAACATGATGCAGTGTGTCTTTAATCAGGGTAAATTTTGGACAGTGGTGTGCCTCAGCCTTGAGCACAAAGGGATCTGCAATCACTTGAAAGGTTGGAAATTGCTTCTTTAGGCACAGATTTCACATCTACAGCATCTTATAACTTGTCCTTCCAAAATCAGAGGTAATGAATGTGTCATGAACATGATTTCCAGCGTCAGAGAGAGACAAACATCCCTCTGCTAAAGCCCAGGGGAGAGCTGGACTGTAAATGCCACCACTGGAAACAAGAGAAAGGCATTTTTCCGTGGCAGCTTGGGTTTTAAAGACGTGATGGAGGTAACTCTGGGTTTGAACCGCTCCTGATGGGATCAGGGAAAGGAGCAGAGGGAGAAGCAGGCGCCTGATAAATCCCTTTGTCACCAGTGTGAGCAGTGCCACGTGCTCATTGCTCTGTGGTGACTCCACTTTGGCAAATAAGATACCACAGAGCTGGGCTGTCAAGGTCAGATCAGAACTTGCTCTATAAAATCCATTACATTTCCTCTGCCTTGCACAAAACCTTCCTGTCCCGTGCAGAGTCACCTTTCTGGGAGTGACATCAGCACTTTTGTGTCATTTTCCAGACTTTTGTCCCATTCTGCTGTTGAAACTTTACAAAACCTGACACTGATGTAACCCCAAGAGTTATGAAGAGCCTTGTAGCACTTTCCTTTAGTGTGACAAGATTGATGATCATGGAAATTACATCACATAAATACTTTTTATTTATGAATTATGAATAACCAGGTCAATCCTTCCTGTCACTCAGCAGAACTGTGTAGTTTTAGGAGAAGGACCGGAGCAGCCTCACTTCAAATCACTAATTCTTCCAGCAGAGAGTAATCCAGCAAGATGTAATTTTAAATATTGAACAAAGTATTTCAAAGTTATAATAAAACTTAATTTAATTAATAGATTGAGTCATTCTAGAACGCTGTCAAATGAGCTGAATAAATTATTCAAGCCCACATCAGCAATAGAGTTATCTTCAGTGTGGAAAACTAACTTAGGGATTAAAAATAATGATCCAAATATTTCTGGGGAAAAAGTGGGGGTCCAGCAATCAGTCACAGTCTGGCAGGATTTTTTTTCCCCTGAAGTAGGAAATTAATGATGTGTAATCCATCAGCATTGCACAGGGAAGGAAAAAATAGTTACTGCTTTAAAACTCACTTTTTCCGTCTCTGTCTTTCCTTGAGCCTGGAATGATAGATATCTACCACTGCAATCTTCAGAGCTGCAAAACACAAAGATTAAAGAATTCATAAGCAATCACTGCAGGAGGCTGAATTTCAAGCTTTTATGTTCACATTAGGCTGAAATGGTCATTGCTTTGCTGGTTTAAAAATCCTGAGGCAATTTTACAGGGGCATCAACTCATTAGAGACAAACCTGCAGTCCTTGCTACCTGGGGAAGGTTTCTTTTTGCTTACTCCTGCCAAATTCATCACTGTAAATACACTCATGTAAACATGAGCCTGGGCAGGTCCTGAGAACTCTCCTCTTCCTTCTTGGACTGTTTTGCTATTAGCACTTAAAATTTGTTCCTTCATACATATTCCTTCTCCTGAAAAAAAGATTTAAGGATCTGAGGTGTCATCTCTGGGCAAAGGCTTCTTAGCCCAGAACAAGGAACTCCAAAAAGCAGACACAGTTCTGAACTGAGAGGACTCAAAGTAGCCTTTGCTACAGTTCTTAAAAGCATCTGGAAGATTCCAGCTTGTTAACTTCCAAACTTATCTGTCTGCCAGAGAACAAAGAATAGTTCAGGACATGTGAAGAAGCCCAGGAAAAAGCCATACTCATTAGAAATCACATCCTTCCCAAAATCAAACCTGTCTGCAGCCTGGCTGAGCCACTCACAGAGCCTGCAGCTCCTTTTTCCTGCAGCCATTAGCTTAATAAACTTTTTTTTTTTGGGTAAATTCTTGAAAGACAAGATAAAGAGACACCTATCACCTTCCCTTCCCTAGCTCTGTTAGATAACACACAAATTCTAGGTTATTAAATGAGTGTAGAGGTGGATGATTTTTAGTGGGTTTTTTTTTTAGATTTATGTTAATAATTTCCATGTGCTCTCAGAAGGAAAAGGCTCAAGGCTTGGCAGTGGCTTAGAGGCTGTGACACAACCAGTTTTTGGAAAAAGGGAAACTGGGGTGGCCCAAGGGAGACAGAACCCAGGATCAATTTCTCTCTGTAGTTACACAAAAAGAGCAAAACTGATAGTGGCAGTTTATTGATTGTACTCTTGGATTAATAATTAATAATGCAATTAAGAAGTGTGGTTATGTGTCTATTTTAAATATGTATGTAGGTGTAAACACCAGGAAGCCCACAGCCTCTGGGAAATTCATCCCTGCATCCCTCTGGGTAATCAAATTTCATACAAACAGGGACAGCTGAAGCCCACAGGCTGTGGGGATTTGCTCAGGAGCTTGATCCCAAGGAAAAAACCCTTCAGTTTGTCCCAAATTGATCTGACATTAATCTAAGAGTAAAGGATTCTATATGAGATGGGGGGGTGCTGTCCTGTAACATTCCTACCTATTTTTCCAAATTTCTTGCATTTTTCAGCATCATCGTGTATTTTCATAGCGAGGGATCTAAGTTTCCTAATTTAAGAACAAGTAGAGATAGCAAATTCTCCTTTGTGCTAAAATGTGGGGACGAGAAATTGGGAATGCAGCAAGTTAAACATGAATGAAATCCATTAGGAAGGGTTGGAGTTGGTGCCAATTTACGGAAAATATTTTTGTAGTTTTGAAACCCTCTGCAAGCTCAGCCAACTTGTTATTTTCTGGGGTTTGTGTGGGCAGAACTTAATAAGTACATGCAGAAACTGTACTGGAGAACCTCTATAAATATCACAAGTAATTATGCACCTCTAACCATGGAGTTTTGATGCTTTCACCTGAGTGCACGATATTCTAAAGAAATGATGATCAGCTGGGGAGAGGAAGGAACAAATGAAGGGAAAAAATGGAGCTTCTGCTTCCAGTGAAATTAGTATTTGCTGCCACATGGCCTTTTGGAGGGGCTTTTGTTTTTAATAGCCATATTCACACAGGACCAGGCGATTACCAAATCTGGAATGCATGAACAACTCCGACTACTACACTGCTACACGCTGCATGGAAATGAGAGAGGAGATGCTGGGGGAATGAGAATGATCTGCCTGTGCTTTTCCCCATGGATGCTGGCGGGGAAGCAGTTGTTTGTGCTGGTAATGTGAGATAATCCAAGCTGACACCGTGCTCAGAGTGTCCACTCTGGGCCCTGATAAGGCTCTTTGCTGTGCTCACTGCAGCTCTGAAGGCCCCACTGATAGGCAGCAATTCAAGGCTCCTTCCTCCATTCCAAAAAAAAAAAACCACAAACAAACCAACAAATATTTTGGTTTCTCCAGAGCGTGTCCGAAACAGCCTTTGCTTTTCATTCTTCTTCAGCCTCACTTGGTCTGCAGGAAATTTTGTTGAGCCCTAATGAGTAAGAGCTTTGTTCCACGGAAGCGAACCTGCCTTGGCAGGGATAATGGGAAGAATGCAAACTAATCCCAGTAAACAGTCTGTGGGACCAGTGTTTGCTGGGCTGGGGACACACTGAAGGGCTGCAGTCCAAATTCACCCACCCTGGAGGGAAGCAGGACCCATGGCAAACAGTTATCTGCCTTTGGAGCAAGGCAGCAACTTCCACAGCAGAATAAACACCCTGTTCTGTCAGGAAGGACACTGACTGCCTTGCAGCTTGAAATCAAATTTCCCTGCCAGTTGCAGCCTATTTCCACTCACTTCTAAATCTGTGGTTTCAGCAATTACTTTACAGCGTTAGAAGTGAAAAATCATTTACATGAGAAGGGGGGAAAAAAAGCTGGGAAAAAGATAAATTACCAACGTTCTAATTCAGCCTGATGAAAACTTGTAGTTCATGAAATATTCAAGCACTGTGGGCTGAATTAGGGTTGTAACTGGTTGGTGCTTTTGATCTGTCCATTATGTTTTTGTGTAACTGCAATATATATTTGCATGCCCTTACTGTACTGCCAGCACTGAATAAAAGAGAACAATTCCAGAATTTAATTGAAATATGAGATTTTTTTGCCATCTCACTAATACCAAGAAGTGACTGAGTGATGTCTGTGACCTCCTGTGAGGTGGGGAGAGCTGAGGAGGCAGCAAGTACAGGTTCTGCATTGCTCATAAGAGCTGCCTGGGAGCCTTCCCACCTTGTATTAAATAGCATTTTCTTGTGGGAATACCAAGAACTTGTTTAGAGTGACAGAGGGAAATCTAACAGGTAACTCATGAGATAAAGCTACAAATATATGTCATATAAAAGATAGAATACACCAGAAAACAGAGGTCAAGCATCTTAGATCTAGAACTTCTTAAAAAATATTATTTATGAAACGTTACGAAAAGCAATGTGTGAGAAAGGGAACAAGGAGGAATTGGAATTCCACTCCAATGGAAGCACAAATATTCCTTGTTGTGTTGGGATGTGCAGCACTGAGCAGTGACTGATGCACCAAGAGAAGGAAAGAGAGACCACAGAAATTGTACTGGCTGGGGTGTTCCCAGGGCCTAGCCTGAGTGACTTGCAGAAAATTCAGTATGAAAATAGTTTTCAACAATTAATCTTGAACCTAGTGAGGTTTAATGTGTGGCAAGAAAACAAATGGAAGATTTTCTTCCCATCCTGAGCCTTAATTTTGGCTGCCAGGCCCTGTTTGGGTTTCTCTGGGCTATAAAATGTGTCACATTTTCACCTTTACAGCCAGGTTACCTCCCAGCCCATCAGCTACAAAGCACAAAGGCTCCTTAAACCAGCCCTGCTCTCAAGAGCCACATGTTGAGCCATTTCCTGCCCCGTGGGCTCCTACAATTGGGTTGCAAAATCCTCTCCAGCTGGGCAGCTGAGCCCTTTAAAACTGCAGGACAAGGAGGATGTGGCTCCTTCCTTTTTTTGTATTAAATCGCAGAAGTGAGAGATCTCATTCCAAATTCTTTAGAAAAGAATTCCTTCTCTCCTCAAGACACCTCATGTGAAAGGGAAAAAGCTGGCTGGACCCTGGGACTTCATTATTGCCAGGCTTTCTCTCTCACGTGGGCAGATCTGGGACAGCTGTGGGAAGGCAGATGCCAGAGTTCCTGGGCTAAGAGATCCGAAGTGCAGCTGCTCACGCTCCACAACCTCTGCCAAGCAGTTTGCACAGAGCAAATGCCTGACATCTCTTCCCAAACACTGAAGACAACTGAAGGATGGAGTAGAGAACATCCAATGAAATTATCAGGCAAAAATATTGGGCAGACAGGGGGAAGTATTTTTTCACACAACACATAATTAAATTGTGAGCTCTTAATTCGATTGTGAAGTCCCTGTTGCAGGATGTGCAGGAGCACAAGCAGATCCAGCTCCAGCAGGAGTCAGCAGAGCTCCTGGAGGACAGGACCTGGCAGGAGAGACCTCAAATGGCTGAACTGTGCCTGGGGGGAAGGCAGGTGTAAGGGGAGTGCTGCAAAACCCGCTTGACTGAACATAAATCTATCAATTAATGTGCAGATTATTAAGTAGGAGATTATTTCTCTTTTTCAGTTCACCAGGACCCATAAGAGGATGAAACAGCAGAGAGCTGGCATGAGGAATCCCTGCCATGGCCTCAAGCCAGTCCCCCTCTCAATAAATGCTGGAAGGGGAGAGGCTGACATACGACTCTCATAGCCTTCCCTGAGCCAGGGGAGTTTGCATTCCTAAAGCTCCTGCTACACTGCTCAGCTTCAAACTGGTGTTTTTAACTTTGCCAAGACTGTCTGTATGTAACAGGATTTGTCTGTCTCCAAGGGATGCAAAGGCTTTAGCTTAGAACTGCCTGACACAGATGGCAGAATTCTGAGGCATAAACATAAACCCTGCGTGTACTTACAAATGTGGGAAAAAGCGGGAGCTTCTCCTCTCTGTGGATTAAAATGTCACTTTAGTAATTCCTGTTATTTCATGTTATTAAGGCAGCCATGTTCACAAAACTCAGAGCAGGAACTGGGCTCACAAAATCATCTTCACAATAAAAAGGAAGTTGTCACACACAGCTGATGCTACTCTAACTCAGGCCGTGTTAAATGTATGAAAAATCACACAGCTTTGAGTCCAACACTTTTAATGTGTTTCACATAGTCTTAAACTACACACCTCCTTGCTGCCTCCATTAATACCTACCCTGATAGATTTAATGCATTAAAAACCCAAACATTAAACCCCATGCATTAGAAGTGTATGTTCCCTTTTAAAGTGTGTGGAGAAAGAGACCCAATGAAAAGCTGCACAGGCATCTGAAACAGTTTTCAGACTGGGTACAAAAATATGGCACTTACCATGCAAAATGTCTGAATCATCTTCTACAAAATCAATATCTCTCAAATCCCACTCAGCATAGTTGTCAAACTCCTGTTCAGAGGTGATTAATACATTGTCACTAACAAGCACTAAAATATTGGCCTCAGGTTTCAGAACATGCAGAAGGTCTGGGAACAGAGATATTTACTGAGACACAGGGCACAAGGTCCCATCCTTGAGCAACAAACAGCATAGGGGAGCTTCACCTGGGGAAAATGTGTGTAAATGCACACCCATGGCTGCAGCTGGAGCAGGGTGCTGTGACAGGACAGTGGGAATTAATCAGGTCATGACTTCCTGACTGTGATGGAAATCACAATCACTGAATGCCCCAAGCTGGAAGGAACTCACAAAGATCACCAACTCCTGACCTGGCTCAGGACACCCCCAAGAGTCCCCACCATGTGCCTGAGAGCCTTGGGTGTGATTTTTGGGTGCTCATTCTGCTCAGAGGTACAAAACCAAGCCCCTGTATGGCTGAACTCATTCCTCCATGGACATGAGCAGGAACTGGGGCCTTGGGCCCCTGGCCAAAAGCATGGAAAGCAATGCAGATCTCCTAGGTGACGTCTGGAGCAGGGCTGTGTGTGCTCCCCTCGGGCAGGTGGCAGTGCTGCAGCTGATCATTTGGCTGAGCAGCCAATTTCCAGCGCCCAGCCCACTCAGCAGGGCCACCCTGGCTGGACAGCTGGACATCTGGTGGCAGCAGCACGTCCTGCAGTCTCTGCTGCCTCCCCCAGCTCTGCAGGCCACCAGCGCCACCTCTGGCATCAAACCCTTAATTAATCCAGAGCTTTAATCACGGAGTATCTCAGCCTGGAAGGGACCCGTAAGGATCAGAGTCCAACTCCCTGCTCCTCGCGGGATAACCTGAAATTAAACCACAGGACTCCCAGCACCCCTCAGTCCTGTGCCCTCCTGTGAGGTTTCTCAAGGAAGAGCAAAGACAGGCAGGGGCAAACAGAGGGGTGTGTGCTGAGCTTGCACCCAGCAGCAAATTTAAAACAACAGGAGGAGAGTCAGTCTTACCTCAACAAAGTCAGCTCTGGCTGGCATGTACCCAGCCATGTCCCTGGAGAGCAAGGAATCAAAGGCAGGCCGGGGGGGATCATCAGCAGCTGAAAAAAAACCAAGGTTTTCAGTTGTTGAATAGGGCTTGAGATCTTTTTTTTTTTTAAGGATCTGTAAGTAAGTGTTTATTTTGCAGGAAAAGTGGGAATAATTAGTTGAAGAAAAATACCCTGATTGGGCTTTTATTCAGTATTATAGTCAGAAAAGACAGAGTTCATCCAGAGAAAAATGCAGCAATCTGAGATCTTCGTAGTATTCTCAAGAGTCAAGCACAAATTCAAGGTAATAAACAGGTAATGGAATGTAAACTTTACATTTTGGAGCTCAGCATCCCCCTTTAAACCTCTGCAGATCCCTGGGGCTCAGCGTGCAGGTTCTTTTAGTTAATAGCAACAGGAATGTTAAATCTGCCTTCTTCTGGGGACCATTGACAGAGCTGCAATTAAAGCCAGAGAACTCCCAGTTTTTACAGCACTTCCCAGCTGAGGAGCTTGGTGTTTTACAGACAGTAATAGTCTGAGGCTCACAATGCACTTGTGCAGGAGCTGAGCATTGTGTGTCCCAAGGCACAGATAAAGCAGGCTGAAGCACAGAGAGTTTGTCTTGGCCCAGGGCACATAAAAATATCAATAACAGCCAGGGACAGAACCAAAATTGCCCAGTTCCTACCGTTTAGCTCTAACCACTTTACTGGGAAATGTAAACCTCCAGACAGCCAGCAACTGCCTCACCCAGAGAGGCTGGGGAGCTCTGGAATGAACAGCTGCCAGACTGGGGGAATGCTAAAGATGTGAAATGCAAGGAAAACTGAGAATTTGTTAACTTGCTGCAGACTGTTTTAACAGGCAGTTTTCAAGAGAGAGGTGTGAAATCAGCATAGTTGAAAGGAGTGATTTTATGACAAATTAAATCAGCAGTTAGGCCTGGGACACAGCGTGTACACAGTAATGTGCACATGATCAGAGGAAATGTTTGAAGGCAGAAATCCCTTCTCAGTTCCCTTGGCAGTGCAGGGCTGGACAGGTGAGAACCACATTCACACGCTATCCTGAGGGACACACGTGAAGGAACTTCCAATCCAATGGGTAAAACATTCAGGTTTCTGCTGGGGTGATTTCTGTGTGCTCTGGCTGTGGAGGAGCTTCTGCTTTTGAGACCCTGATGTTTGTGTCAGACCATGCTGTTTCCTGCCTTTTCCCATGGAACTGTCAGCCTTGTCTATCTGATACAGCCAGGAATTAATCCAGTGTGAAGAGAACCCTACTCCTGACATTCTCCAAGCCAGTTATCAGAACAGGTTATCCCTTTGGGAATGGAAGCAAACAGGATCTGTGGTGCCTGTCCTTCCCAGGGCTGCTGATTCCAGCCTTGGCAGAGCAGGGATACTCACAGTGGAAGGGAATGGCTGTCTCGTGCTGCTGAGCCTCCTCTGCCTGCTTCAGGTTCAGCAGGGTGGATGCAAACAGGGGGTTGTTGATGAAGTGTTTCATGTAGTGCTTCTCACATTCCTCCTTGGATTTGGTGCACATCTGGTTAGCCACGTCCTGCCTGGAGCGGGGAGAGGGGGAGGCTTCATATGAACAACACAGAAATGTTGGGGTTTTTCAAATTTCTCCAGTGGGAAATGATAATTTTGGACAAGAGGTTGGTTGTGTGCAGAGAACCAGCCTGTGATGGTGTCTGAACTCACATTCTCAGCACCAACACTCACATGTTTGTGCCAGAGGACATTTTTGGGTGCCCAAGAACAATGCAATTCACTGTTTTCCTATGGGAAACCCTCTGGCTGACAGAATGTAGCACATCTTTAACAGGCTTGAAATTTATTGATGTGATTTGAGAGCTTTTTACACATTTTACTGACTCCAGGTAATGGTAAACTCTGTAACCAGTTATCAGTCTTACTTCTGACAGCAACGTGTGCCCAAGAACTCTCACTTCTGCTTCTGTGATTTCTGGGATTCTGTACTTTTAACACAACTATTTTTAATAAAGGAAAAGACAGATAACTCATGAAAACAGGATCTGATACTCCATCCTTCCACTTTAGCTGCTGAATCAGTGTCTCACCCACAAGGAGTCATTGAACAGTCAATGTGCACTGATGAATTCAACAGAGATCCAGGGAAAAGAAAGGAAAAACTTCCCAGCAATGACTGAAATTGGCTGACCCACTGAATTCTCACCAGTTCCCAAATCCACAGTCCATCACAGCTTCCAGGAGAGACATTTCCTCCTGAGCTGTCCAGTTGGGATCCAGGACAGGGAAGTCAGATGTCTGGAGAAGAAAAAAGCAGAACAAATTGTGATCCTCTGTTCCAACCCACCTCAGAAAGGGCAAAGTTCATGGGGTGACACAAGAGATAATTCTGGTAGTTTTAAGCTTTCACAAAACCTGATTGAATAATTATTGGATTATTTAGGGCACTCGGTCATCAACCACAGCAAATACTGGTACATGTTGTGTCTCCCAGCTGTAATTCCATGATGTTATACTATGACACAGTAAAATTACTGGAGACTTTAAGAATTATTAATTTTGAGGCACGAGAAACAAGCCTAGAGAAACAGAAATCAATGTCCCTGGTTAAAGGACTGTAATTCTAGTGAGGTGCATTGTGCTATCCAGACACAACAAAAAGATGCAGCTGTAAATGACCCCACTACTCCATTCTGTTTCAGGTGGATATTTTTCTTTTTTTAATAGTTTTAAACCTCTGAATCAAAGGATTGCATCACTTAACCTTTCAATGTAATATGAGTAAGCAAGGGTTCCTAGCTCTTGGGAAGTTGTGAGAGCCCAGAATTGAGTAGGTGCTGTCCAAAAGGAATATTTACCATTATCTCATAAGTGTGATCACTTTGATGCTTCTTGTATTCAAACCCTCGGGTGAAACACTGCAGAACAAAAGATCAGAACTGTGTTATTTCTGCCCTGAAGAGGTTTTCACCGGTCCCTTTTTAACTTTCATTCTCTGACCACCTGCCCATGTCTCAATCCTTCAGCCTCCAAACCCCCTTTGTCATTTCCCTGTCCCTGAGCAAACAAGTGTGCTGATCCATGTTTGGAGAGAGCAGTTATAATGTGTCCCTGGACAGCCTGGCACCAGGCAGGCTTTTGATGGCTCTCCCAGAGCAACGAGAGGCTCTGCCCTGCTGCTGACACTCACCTGCAGGCACAGCAGGAAGGGAGGGGGCCCACACTCAGCACACTTCACGTAGGGCTCCGTCAGGTACGAGGAGCAGCCTCGGCACGGGGGCTTATCAAAAGGGTCACCTGGGAAAACAAGAGGAAATCTCCTGTGACACGAGCACAGCACTGCTTTGACAGCCCCTAAATTCACCTGTGCCCAGCCCCAGCAGTTGATGGCTCTTGTGGGTCCAGCGCAGGATGTTCTGTGGTTCTATGGATTTTAAATGAACTCAATTGTGCAACAAAATAAATAAGATTGTCAGGTTATAATGGTTTCAAACTCAAAGAGAGCAGGGTTAGATTGGAGTATTTGGAAGAAATCCTTCCCTGCGAGGGTGGGGAGGCCCTGGAACAGGATTATCAGAGAAGCTGATCCCTGGAAGTGTCCAAGTGTTCCCCTGGAAGTGTCCAAGGCCAGGCTGGATGGGGCATGGAGCAACCTGGGATAGTGGAAGGTGTCCCTGGCCCTGGCAGGGGGTGGAATTGGATGGGCTTTAAGGTTTCTTCCAACCCAAACCAGTCTGAGATCCCTTGATTCTGATTTTTTCCAAGAAAATAGATTTGAAGCAGCTCAATTACAAGTAGACAGAAATAAGACAAAACTCACACTGAATCATTGGTATGACCACTCAACCATGTCCCCAAAGTGCCACATTCACACATTTTTTGAACACTTTCAAGGATGGTGACTCCAAAATCCCACTGCTCCAGGAAATCATTGTACCATGCAGCATTTTCATGACCAGATGTGGGAGGTGAATTATCTGATAGCACTTACTGCTGAAGGAAGCCAGGCACTCCATCCCTCCCTCCTGGTGCTGGCTGTGCTCCTTGGAGTAAAACTCGGCTGGCCTAAGCACCCGGAGCGTGACCCCTGTCCCAAACTTGTAAACCAAAGGGAATTCTCTCCCTGCAGCCACCTCTTCCACAGCTCTCACAGGTGTGATCCTCCCAGGATGTCCTGAGCAGGAAGCAGAAGGGCTGTCAGAAGCCTCCAGACCCCATTCCACACAGATCAGAGTCTGTTCTCTGGGTAAGGGGAGAAATCAAACGTGGAGATGTGGAGTGATGGGGATGCAACCCCACAGTGAGGGTTTCCGTGGGAATGGATGTGTGAGCGGAGAGTTATGAGCAGCTGCTGTGCAAGGAAATGCTCTCCACCTCCCAAAAGCACTCCCCATATCCCACTCCCTCATATCCCACTCCCTATATCCTACTCCCCAATCCCCCACATCCCAACCCTTAAATCCCTCACATCCCAATCCCCACTCCCTATATCCCAATCCCCGCTCCCCACATCCCCATATTCCAGTCCCCGCTCCCCATATCCCATATCCTAATCCCCCAATTCCCACTCCCCACATCCCAATCCCCATTCCCCTACATCCCAATTCCCGCTCCCCCCATTCCCATTCCCATTCCCATTCCCATTCCCATTCCCGTCTCCAGCCCCGGCTGCCCCCTCTCCCCATCACCGCCAGGCGGCGCCCCCGCCCGGCCCCGCCCCCTCAGGGCCCCGCTGCGGCCCCGAGGCTCCGCGAGCAGCGCGCGCGCTGCCGGCGCCCCGCTCCCCGCGCTCCCCGAGCCCCTCTCTCCGCGCTGTCCCCGGCCCGGCCCGGCCCCGGTTCGGCCCGCAGGAGGCGGCGAGGGGAGCCAGGGGAGCCGGGGCCGCCGGGGCCGCCTCTCACCTCGCTTGGGGCGGCGGGTCGGGCCCGCGCGCGCCCCGCCGTGCGCACGCGCCGGGAAGGGAGGGGCGCGCGCCCCCTGGCGGACCCGGTGCGCGCCGCAGGGCCCGCCCCGCCCCTCGCGGGGCCTGAGGGCGCCGGGCCCGGCCGGGGGTCCTGGGGGGGGCCCGGGGTGGTCCCGCGGGGAAGGGAGCCCTCGACGGCCCCAGAGCGCCTCTGACCGTCCGAGAGAGCCCCGAGCTCCATCCCACAGTCACCGGAGCAGCTTTCCGCCGGCTCCTGCCGGTGCTCGGCCTTCGGGGGCATCCTGCCGGCTCCTGAGGCGGCAGAGGGATGGTGTTCATGGGGAAAGGGCTCTCCAGCGGCCTCCCAGGGCACTGTGCATGGCCTTGTGAAGCAGGTACGGGAGGAGCTGGTTTTGTGGTGGATTAGAATAGGATATAACGAGAGAGCATCCCAGAGTGGTTTGGGTGGGAAGGAACCTTAAGGATGATCCAGTGCCACGCCCTGCCATGGGCAGGGACACCTTCCACTGTCCCAGGCTGCTCCAAGCCCCATCCAGCCTGGCCTTGGACGCTTCCAGGGATGTGGAACCTGTGCCAGGGTCTCCCCACCCTCACTGAGCAGAATTCCTTCCCAATACTCCATCTAACCCTGCCCTCTGTCAGTCTCAACCCTTCCTCCTTGCCCATCTCTGCTCCCTGTTGGAACTATTTACCAGAAAGATTAAAAATACTGGCAATTATTTCCTTTTCCTGTTGCCCAGGCTGCAAGTGCATGTGAAAAACTATGGGAAAAAATTAAGGATTTGGGAGAGGCAAAGTCTGGAATGTCAATGAAATATTTATTGCTTCTACTAACAGGTTTTTCCTGCATCTGGGAATTAGGACTCTGGGTGGTTAATGGAAGGAATCAGCATATGGGAATCTTCTCAGCAGCTGGTTCCTGCTGTTCCCAGGAAAGGTAATGCATCTGCAAGGTAAAAATGCTGTCCTGAAGCCTGCAACTGTCCATGGACTTCAGATATTCCAGTGTCTTCCTGTAATGTCTCTAGCATGGGAATGAAAAAATGTGAATGAGGAACATTAAAAATCCATGGAGTCTTACAGGTTTTTCAGACAGTATTTTAGTGACATGACATCTCCTGGCTGAGCTGAAGCCACAGACCCCTGATGGCTCTTGGAGAGAGCAGTGACAGAAAAAGTCTTTTTTCTGAAGTCTGCTCCAATGGTTTCCAACTTAGCAGAGGCCTGAAGGTGCTTGATGGCACGTGTGAAATGGCTCCAAAGGGTCTCAGCTCAATTCCCAACCTCTCTCCAAGCACATTTGTCACTCCAGTTGCACTCCAAGAAGATCCAAGTGGATACTTTGGAATTAAGTGCTCACACGCTGCTACTTGCAGGTTTTAGCGAATGAGGTAATTTTTATTTGCTATTTGAAATTATTTGCTGATAATTTCTGCTTCCCTGTGCTTGCCTGTGCTCACCTGCAGCCCAGTGCAGGAGTGCAGGCTGAGCCCCAGGTGAAACACAACAGCTCAGGGGCAGCTGTGCCCAGCAAACCCAGAGGCCACACACAGAGAAATCAGTGCGAGCACTATTAGCTCTCCCTGCAGGTGATTCACGAACTCCTGGTGGGATTTCTCGGCGCTGTTGGGTGGAGTTTTTTGTGGCATCGGCGTTTTCTGCCTCGGACACACGGTGGCGATGGAAATCACCTTTTCCTCCAGAGCTTCGGGCTTTGGAGTGCTGAGTAACACGTGTGTGTTCCCGAGCATGGAAGGATGAAATATTTCTGTTCAGTTCCAATAACCGCTGACATTTCAAGTGGCTGAGGCTCCAGAGAGTCCAGAAAACCTTCTCACAAGCGTTGATATTATTTAAATGAAGATGTTTATGTTTAAAACAAGAGCAAATGGAGCCTCCAGGGCTGGCATGTCAGTATTCTGCTTTAAAAAGTAATCTGACCTTTCTGTTCCTCAGGGCATGAGTGGTGCCAGGCTGGCAGTGTCACCGACCCCCTCACCCGGGATGATCTGTCCTGTGTTTGCACTGGGGGTGTCATCAGAGCCTGGTCAGGAGAGGTGGAACCAGCACTTGGCGTCACGAAAGGTAAAAACATTTCCCCTGCATTTTTTTGAGTTTATTAGCTAAAGGTAAACTTCCTTTTTTTGAGAAAACGGAGTGGCATGAGTTCACAGTGCATGTGCTTGGGAGTCATGGAATGAGAGTAAATAACTGTGTCCAGTTTTGGAGCAGGACAGGAAAAGGACGTGCATTTACAAGTCCTCCTCCAAAGCAGAACGTGGTTATGATTCAAAAACTTCCCCAGACTTGAATGCCAGAATAATTTGGCATTGACCTGGAAAATTGGTTGGAAATTGGTTGGAAAAGACCTCCCAGATCATTGAGTCCACCCAGCCCAGAGCACTGAGTGGCACGTCCAGGCATTCCTTGGACAGCTCCAGGGATGGGGGTTCCACAACTAATTAGCAATTTAATTTCATGGAATCATGGAATCTCTGGAGTTGGAGGGGACCCACAAGGATCAATCCTCACTTTCCACCAGCTGATCATTCCAAGTTCCCTCAGCCTCTCCTCACATGTCTTCTGCTCCAGACCCTTCAACATCTTCATAGCCCAAAAATGCTCCTTGCAAATCCATGCTGGATTTTTAAGGTTAATGTGTTTGAATTGGTCTTTTCCACGTGTTCATGCCTCTCTTTGGCCTTGAATGGAAGAGTTGCTGCAGGATTTCACTGTATGAAGCAATCCCTCCCCCAGCAGTGTTTGGACAGTGTTTGTACCTGGATGGATGTGCTGGGCTGGGCAGACAGGCAGAGTGCAGGTGCAGGTTTTAGCAAGCCTGGAGCTCTGGGAACAGCAGCCAGGATGAACTCAGCACCTGTCGTAATCTCCTGGTTTGGTAAGTTCTGTATATAGTTATTATCGGTGATTTGGGACCAACCCCTCAGCACGCCCCCTCACTTCAGGAGTTGGGATTTAGCACTGAAGATGATTAACTAACACCAAAACCCTTCTCTTTAGCTCCTTCATGAAATACTTAATCAGAGGAATATTCTTTATGCAAAAGACACATTTATATCTATGTGTTTATGTCTATAGAAGTATAAACAAAAGTGTCCATGCCCAGATTTTCCAGATTTAGTCCAAGTGGATGTGAGAATATCCAATATTTTATTGTTCCCCCAATAATTTTATTAACTACAAAGCCCCAGATTGGATTTTGTGGCTGGGTAATTCTTGCCTGCATCCCACCACATGCTCCCAGGTCAGTGTAGTTTCCTGCAGAGCCTCACACCTTCTAACCACTGCCTTGGTAGTTTGGAACACTGGCAGCTCAGTGTACTGTCACCACTTCTGTGCAGATCCTTGGGGTCTCTGGCACCTCCAGCAGGATCAGCCTGCACAGGTCACCAGGTCCAGCAGAATCAGGATTTAAATTCGTGTTACTCATTCCATTTGAATTTCAGCAACCCTGTAATGCCGCAGAGTTTCAATAAAACACAAAATGTGAAAAAAAAAAAGAAGAGGGGTAGTTCTTTAAACCATTGTCCATTGGCAGAACAAGCGGCTGAAGGTCAAAGACAAGCAGGAGAGGCACTGGTAGTGCCTGGCCCTGCTTTGCCGCGTCCTCACCAGCTGTTATCAGCTCTGTCCCCACGCCTGTGCCAAGGCAGGGACAGGGCAGTGTCCCTGAGCCCGGCGGGGACCTCCTGCTCCCACACTCACAGCATGGGCTGGGGGGAACACAGGGGCTCACCTGGTCCCGCCTCCCTGCTGAAGGGGGGTCACGGCAGAGCACGCGGCACAGGGCTGCGTCCAGACCATTCTGGAACATCTCCAGGGAGCACACCCCACGCCCTGCCTGGTCGCTGTTCCCGCGCACCGTCACCTGCACGGGAAAGTTCTTCCTCATGTTCAGGTGGAACTTCGTGCGCGTCGCTTCCTGCCTGTTTTCTCTTATGCCGCTGCTGGGCATCACCGAGAAGAACCCGGTGCAGCTTGGCACCCCCACCATCGATCCCGATGGGCACCGACGAGCTCCCTTCGGTCACCTCTTGTCGAGGCTGAGCAGGCCCAGCCGTCTCGGCCTTCCCTCCCAGGAGCGCTGCTCCGGTCCGGGCTGGGCCGGGGGTCCCGGGGGTCCCGGCTTCGAGCCCCGCCCGCCGCTCAGGCCACGGGCATCGCCCCACGGGCCCCGCCCCCGCCGCGCCGCCCCATTGGTCACGCCCCCCGCCGCGGCCCGGGCGGCAGCCAATGGGAGCGGGGCGGGGCGGGGCGCGCGCGGGGCGGGGCGCGCGGGCCTGACCCGAGGTAACCCCGATCACACCACCGGGGGGCGGGGCGGGGGCGGGGCCGCGCCGGGGGCGGGGCCGGGGCGGGGCCGCGCGGGGAGCGCCAGGCCGGGGGCCCGCGGCGCCTCCGCTACACCGGCACCGTGAGGTGAGGGCGGGGCCGCGCCGGGAGCCGCGCCGGGAGCGCGCGGGGGAGCGCGGGGGGCCCGGGGCACCGGCGGGCGGCGGTGCGCGGGGCCGGGCGGGGCCGGGCGGGGCCGGCCGTGCCGCGAGAGATGGCCGGGCCATGCCGTGCCGTGCCGGGCGGGCGGGACCTGGCCGGGCGCCGCGCCGGCGGGAGGTGGCCGGGCCGTGCGGAGCCGAGCTGTGCCGGCGGGAGATGGCGGCGTGCCGAGCCGAGCCAGGTCGGGCTGAGCGGAGCTGCGCTGGGCCGAGCTGAGCCGGGGACGGGCGGGGGTCTCCCGGGCCGGAGCCGCCCCTGCCCGCCGGAGGAGCCGCCGCCCGGTTCCCTCCCGGTACCTCCCGGTCCCGCGCGCTCCGCCCGGTTCCCTGCCGGCACCTCGCGCTCCGTCCGGGCCAGCGCGGGCGGTGCCGCCCCCGGTGCCGTAGCTCGCGTGGCCTCGCCGGTCCTCCCGTACCCTGGAAGCAACAGCACGTGGGCGGCGGCGAGTCCGACACCGAGCACCCCGGGGATCCCTCCTCCATCTCATCCTTCCGCCGTCCCCGGGGGGAATTTCGGGATCCCGGGGAACAGTTTGGGTCTGGTTCTGGCGAGCGGCTGAGAGCGGCGCAGAGATGCTCAAAACTAGTTTAGTTTTAAAAGCAGATTGGCAGAGCAAAGCAAATTGTTCCTGCTCCTCCCTTCTCCTAAATACTCTTGAAAAAGTTTAAAACGAGAAGTATTGTGTTAGAAAGTATCCGAAGCGTGAGTGGAGTCTGTTCCAGTTTAGCAGGCAGGAAATATTCAGCAAACTGTTTAAGTGATGCCAAAATCTCTCAAAGACAGTGGGATTTAGACAGTCTCGAGTGTTTTAGCAAACTGGGATGGCTGTAAATACAGGCTCTTATTTTGGTCTCTATAGAGGTTTAGGCTGCATAATAGGAAACAGCTTTTCCCCCGGAGGGTGCTGGGCACTGCCCAGGCTCCCCAGGGAATGGGAATGGGCACAGCCCCGAGGCTGCCAGAGCTCCAGGAGTGTGCCAGGGATGCCCAGGGTGGGATTGTTGGGGTGTCTGTGCAGGGCTGGGAGTTGGACTGGATAATCCTCGTGGATCCCTTCCAGCTCAGGGTATTCCGTGATTCTGCATCCACAGGTGGAAAGTTCTAGGTAGTTGTTTTTCTCCTCATATCCAGCCTATCCCTGCCCTGGCACAGCTCCAGCCGTTCCTTTGGGTCCTGTCCCTGCCACAGGGAGCAGAAATTGGAGTTGCATCCCCTGGTGAGTGTCCCCTCAGCCTCCTCCAGCTGACCAAACCCAGCTGCTCCTCGTAAGGCCCCTCCAGACCCTTCCCCATCCTCGTGCCCTTCCTTTGGGCACTCTCTGTCAGTTTTGGATCTTGAGCTGTGGAGCCTGAGCCACCCCCAGCAGTGGATGTGGAGTTTGTGAGGAGCCTTTCCTCCAGAACCTCTGTGGTGTGTTGGAGGCCGTTTTTTGGGGATGAAGCAATGCCCAATGATTAACCAGGAGGCAGGCTCAGGTGGGGCTGCTGCTCGTGTGGGGGCGTTAAAACATCGCAGCCAGGGAGCCACCGAGGGTGTTCAGAGCTGGGAACCCTCTGGTGCTGGAGCCATCCCTTCTCTCCCAACCTGGAACTGTCCCCCCCGTCCTGGTATAGGTGAGCACGCTGCTGGTTCTTCTGTGTTCAGGAGAAGCGACTCTGTTTTAATTCGGTGTTGCCTTTTTTGCTCTGTTGTTTTCTGTGTTTCTCCAGGTAGGGCTGTGAGAGCACAAATCCATTTCGTCACTTTTAAGTGATTCACGTTGATCAGCAATCCCTGGGCTTTAATCAGGAGACATTTGAATACAACTAGTTTTATTAATTTCCTTTTAATATGCCATATCGATGTGGTAGGAGTGTTACTCTGATTCATTGAAAGAGCTCACTACTGATGTTCTCTTCAGTTGTGGATTTGTCTTTGGAATGGGACGGTTTAGAGAAAAATAGGAAACTTTAATTTCCACCTGTCATTGCCCAAGTTTCATGCCTGGGCGTATTTTACAATATTGAAAGTGATTTTAAAGTGAAGCTGTTATAAAACTTCTGAAGTCTGGTATTCTTACGAGTGCATTTCACTGTCAAGCCCAAGATGTGAGTAATGGTAGCAGCAGAGCTGTGGAGGAGTGAAGTGGGGTTTGTTTCACCTCAGGTGAAACCCGACACAGCTCTTTCTGGGTTTGGGTTGCAGAGTTTTCATTGCTGGTAGCACGGGCACGATTTGGGTGTTCAGTGCCTGGATAACCTGCAGAGCTGGGAGCTGGAGCTGATTTCCCTGGGAGAAGGGAGCACAGCAAGGCTCAGTCTGTGAAGATCCAGCTGATTTCTGCATCTGAGCAGGCTCAGTGCTGTAACCTGTCCTTAGATCATCACAGGATGGAGCTCTCAATCTTCATCCTTCCATAAACTGCAGGTTTTTCCCAGTCTCTGCAGAAGTTTCCTGTTGGATGGGCTGTTAGCACCTGCAGAAGGGAGCAGGGGCTCTGCACAGCTCAGGATCCCGATCATTTTGGGTTGTAGGGTCTAGTTCAGCATTTGAGACAAACTGCATGTGCAGTGGTTCATGGCACACAAATTTATTTTGGTGCTCAGCTGAACTCAAGGTGCTTGTGTAAAAATGGAACTGTGGCAGTTGCATTTCAGAGAGCCAATACAATATGCAGAAATGCATAAATATACCCTTTATTTGTATATGTATCACACACTCCTTTATTTGTATATATATAACATTCCTCTTTATTTGTATATATAAAATATACCTCTATATGTGTGTAGATAATACAAATATATTTATAAAATATACCTCTATGTATAGCTAATATGTCTATTTATAAAATAAACGCCTATATACATAGATAATAGAAGTGTATATATATAAAATATACCTCTATATGTATATAGACAGTGCAAGTATATTTATAAAATACACATCTATTATATGCATATATGTATATATACCATATATGCATATAGGTATGTGTATTTATAAAATACATCTCTATATGTGTATAGATAATATAAGTGTATTTTTGTGTATGTAATACACCTCTATATTTATACCTAATTCATCTCTGTAGTTATATATATATATGTATAAAGTTTACCTTTATATTTCTATATTTGCAATATACCAGTGTACAGTGCACAACCTTGTGCATTCCATTCACAGCACTGAAATCCAGGTTCTTCAGTGAGGAGATCTCTGAGAAAGCCCCTGTGTAATTTAGCCCCAGACAATGCTGAAATTAATTTAAATATGAACGAGGACTCTCAGGTGTGCTGAGAACAAGCCGAGCTTATCGCTCTGGTATAATGCTGATTGCACAACCCCAGCGGAACTCCTGGCTGTGGGACTGTGCTCCCAGGGCTTGGAAGTGCCTTGGGAAATGGACCTGAGTGAGGTTTCATGGATAAAAACTGGGATTTTGGAGATGAATTGGACAAACAAGGTGTTGGAGTGAAGCTGGGTGAGCGTGGCAGTGCCTGGCCTTGGGTGGGTGGTTTCTCTTGGAGTATTTGAGTGAAAAACTTCACTTCCTGTTCCTCTGCTTCAAAAAAAAAAAAAGAAAAAATAAAATCCTTGAATTTTTCTTATTAATGAATTAGTTATTGAAATTGGGAAAGGTTTTTCTTCAATGAAGTGGGGGTTGAAGTTAGTTTGGCTGCATCCCAACCTCTTTGGCACTGGTGATTGTGCCAACAGTAAATCTGTCTGGATGAAAATCTTTAGGAGTGATCTGATGCCAGGATAAATATCCACATAAATACTGTCTGCATCTTTGTATGAACAAACAAAATTGGATTTGTGCTGTCTGAGCACCTCAGGTAAAGAAAGCTCCCTGCATGGTTTAGCTTGCACATCACAGGTGGACAGGGAAACTTTCTGGTCATGCTTCCTCTTCTTCTCATCTCTACCCTCAAAAGAGGGGTTTTTTAATATCCATGTCAGACAGATATTTGTGGCTTTTCAGTTATAAAATGGTAAATGATGCCTCTGTCAAATGAAGTGCCCGTGGCCCCAGGGCAACTGGAGTTTGTGGGAGGAGTGATGTCAACACAGGACTTGATCTAAATAATTCAGTCAAGTACATTCATGGCATAAGTGCATGAGCCAGTTGGATGAGTTTTTAGCTCTGAGTTACTGATGGGAAGCAGGAGTGTGGTGTTTAGGGATTGCTCTGGCTGTAAATGCTTGTCTGGGCCCTCATTAAAGGCCCCATCATGTCCCATTTGTGTGACACCACGGGCCAGGTTTTTGTGCCACTTGAGAGCTGTCGTGCTCCCAAGCTGATTGTGCTCGACATAACGTGGCTGTAATTAGCAAGGCTGACGAGGTTCTCACTGGGATTTATTCCTTGGGATTCAGCTGGAATCAGCCAGCAGGTGCAGAAGGTGACAGAAAAGGTTTGATACGAGTAGATAGTGCTGGCACAACCCGTTGTTCCGTTCACAAACAAAACTGGCAGGTGAGACAGTCAGGTCTCTGGGAAGATTCCAGAAGGATGGACCAGCAGGAGGTGCCACTGTGGGTTTAGCTCCTGGGTTATTCTGTACCTGGAGCAAGCGAGCCAGTCCGTGGTGTCCCTGTGGTTTTTGGGCATGGTTTAGATGGTATAAACAGGAAAACACACATGGAATATGCTTCATTATAACCCTAGTGCTTACTTGGTAATTCTTTTCTCTTCCAGTTCGTTTTGGAAGTGGCTCACTGCTCAGATTGCACGGATATCAAGAGGTTAGTGCATTCCTCTTTCCTAATGATGTGTTTCCAGCTGGGTGTAGTTGTCATATAAGTGCAGCAAAGTCAGGCAGAGCAGGGGGTTTCAAATGTTTATTTACCCCACCTTTGTGTTGTGGGGTGTTCCTTTGTTTTCCACATCTCTCATGGCTCTTTCTCAGTTGAAATTATTTTTTTGATTTTTAAGAAAATTCTTTCATTCCCTGCTGGAATGCTGGAACAGACCCATCCCTGGAAGTGTCCGAGGCTGGGAGCAGCCTGGACTGGTGGAAGGTGTCCCTGCCCATAGCAGGGCGTGGGGTGGGGTGAGATTTAAAGACCCTTCCGACCCAAACCAGTCAGGGGTTCTCTGGTCCTGTGATTTTTGATACTCAGAGTTCCCTGCCTTTGTCTATAGGTTTTGGGTCTGGTGTGTGGGGTTATTTTGGTGTTTTTTTTGCCTTTAAGTGACTTCTGCAGCTTTGTCTGAGGTGGGACATTCTGCAGCTTGTGAATTTCAGAGTCCTTGTGCAAGCAGGGAAGTCAGTGCTTAGAGCAGAACTGGTTTTGATCCTGCGCTCAGCGATCAGCTCTGACCTTTTAATGTTGCATTTCCCATCAGTGAGCCTTGCTTTGTCCTCCTCTTTATCCTCCAAGGGCAGGTATTCACCTTTGGCTTGTTTTTTTTCCTTCCTTTTGCCCCCTTCAGTGTTGAGAGCCCAGTTTGGGGGAGCCATGGAGGAATCTTCTGAAGCCAATAAAGCCCTGGACGCGAACGCTCACTCCCGCTTCATCATCGGCTCTGTGTCAGAGGATAACTCAGAAGATGAGACCAGCTCCTTGGTGAAACTTGATCTGCTGGAGGAGAAGGAGAGGTCTTTGTCACCTGTGTCCGTCTGCTCTGATTCCCTCTCGGACCTGGGGCTTCCAGCTGCTCAGGATGGCCTGGCCAGCCATATGAGGTATGGATAAGTAGCTCTCCAGTCTTTTTACCCTGTCAATTCCAAAGCTAATCCAAAGGTTCAGCTTTAGACCCGTGTTTGGCTTCAAATGGGTTTTGTTGTGCCAAGACACGCTCCAGAATTCTGTTTCTAAATGACCTCTTGTGTGTTTATCTGTATCAAACCCTTCAGTTTTCATTTGGTTTTAGTGAAATGTTTGTGCCTAAATTCCTTAAGCACCGTGCCTGTCTTGTCCTGGCTTTCAGAAAATTTAAGTGTCTTCACTGAGATATTTAAAGTTTTCTCTTGTGTGTTGTTTTTCTGGACCCTGTTTGTTGAGAGCAAGAACAATATTTACTTATTTTGTCTTTGCATGGGATTTGCTGCTTTAAATGTAACCAAAGAATTGGCAGTGGGTAGGATCAGTGGCTCCATACTGGAATTTTTTTTTATTTGGATAGGGAAAATTGTGGTGGTTGTAGTAAAGACTGGAGTCCTGCAATGTGGTGATAAACCAAGATTTAATGTGGTCGCTGCTGCCTGAGCTCAGGGTTGGTCTCAGGACTGCCTCACTCCTGATTCTTTGTGAATGAGCCATGAGCTGGGCTTTTGAGGATGTGGTGATGGTGTTTTCTTGTCCAAAGGCTCCTTTCATGTTAGGTGTTGCTGATTTGCATTCCAGTAGTGGGATGTGCCTGTTGGATTTTCCCTCTTGCACTTTTCATGTACAAATCACAGTTTCTCTGCTGCTCAGTCTTGCTTCACTCTCCCGTGTATCCTTCATTTGTTTGCCATATTCCAGGAGGAACTGGAATCTTTCTGCTTGTGCCATCCCATTCCGGGAACACCCAGGACAGAGTGAATCCCGCTCCAGTTTTTGCTGGACAGTCCCTCACTGCCTTTGCTCTGTTGCTTTGTGAGGAATGCTTGATTCCAGAAGGGTTTACTGACCAGTGGGGGATACTTACACAACCAGCTAATCCTTGTTCTTGTGTTTTCCTGGTTTCTTTGCTTGTGCAGGTTAAGGAATTGAAATCTCTCCTTTTTTTTGGTGGTTCCCTTCCCACTTGAGGGGAGAAGCCTCTGGGAACACACAGTCCAAAGACCCAGGTTGGGGCAGAGGGGGATGTTGGTGTGTGCTTGACAGAGCTGTCATGGTCAGCTGGGCATGTTCAGCCAGCTGGCACTTGCACAACTGATGCAAAACCTTAAAGCAAATTTACAGAGGGTTACCTTTCCAGAAGCTGCCAGTTGCAATGATTTGGCAGCACAAAAGGTAATTTTGAAGCAGGAAACTGTAACTATATATATCTTAGGAACAGAAGAAATTGGATGAGCACCTAACCACAAGTATGTAAATGGACAATATCAGAGCAAGAAACTTCTAGGACAGTGCCTGTCACCAGAGAGCCTCAGTGCAATAGGTGTGCAACCTTGGGCACCTCTGTTGTAACCTGCTTATTTTGGCAGTCCCTTTGGGGAGCACTTCTGAGTTAAACTGGAGAGAAAGGCCAATTCAAATAAAAAAAGTTACAGCGTTACGGGCTGTTTTTCTAAGATAAGCTCGGATGAGTTGAAATACTTTTCAGAATGGTTGTCCTTTTCATCAGGAGATTTCTAAATCATGTTTACAGATGGAGAAACTGAGACAAAAACAACAGCAAAGACAAGTTCAGCAACTTGCCTGGAGTCACTCTGTGACGGTCAGTTAATAGGACAGAGGTGCTCTTGCTTCCAGCTTCATTTTGGTGATCACTTTGCAAAGTGATAAAGGTAAATTGACAGGCAGTTCTGTACACTTTGATACAAGGTGCAGGTCCAAAGGTGCAGGTCCAAGGGAGCATGTCTTTTGGAAGAAGTTGCCAAGAATCTTTCCATTTGCTGGTGTTCTTCCCACAGGATTAAAATAGAGATTGTGTCTGAGGTGAGGGGCTTTGCTGCAGAGCAGTTCTCAGAGAACAGTTTTATGATTAAAAGGCAGGATTTACTCAGCTGCCAAAGGGTTTGTGTGACCTTACTGATCTTGTGAAATGATTATGCTGTTGCTAAAGGCATTCTTGCTGGCACAGGTGGTTCCCTCCTGCCACTGGAGACCCATGGAGACCTTCAGCTGTGCCAGCTGGCTGCTGCTCTGCAGGGTCCAGAAAGCCACGCTCTGAGAATGAACTTTAAGTTGCTGTGTGGATCATCAGCACCTAAAAATTGGTGTGTAGGGACAGTAACCACTCAGACTGAGTGTTCAGAGGGTCTTGGTTGCACTTTGCACCTTTAAATAATGAAACCAAGCCTGCCATTTTTTTCCTTTTTTCTGCCTGTTGTCTCTGAGTTCAAAATTTTCCATCTGCATTTCCAACCAGTCCTGCTGGGATACAGTTTTCCTTGTAGTGAGCTGTTATAGAGTTGCTATGCTCCTTTCTGAAGTTTTAGTGGCAGATTAAGTAACTCCTCCATAAATGCCACTTGGAAAATACTGTGGGCCTATCTGTTTTGTTTAATAAATTCTTGTTGATTATTGCTAAATTTAATTTCTATCTTCTGAGACGGTATCTTGTATCAAATTCTTGTTTAAAATAGAACAAAACCTGGCTGTCTTCTGGTATTTGTACATCAGGGCTCTGGTTTCATAAGCAGTGACATGGGTGCACACAATCACCTGACAATCCACTTGTATCAGCTGATAGCCAAATTTTTGGATGGAGTTCAGCTGTTACCTCATATGAAGCCCACAGAGTTGCTCCTAACCCTGGCCGGACTTCTCACTGAATTGTCTCAATAAATTATGGAGATGCTTAAGCAGAACTAATCATCTGCTAAAGGAAAATTGGACAAATGCCTCAGTTTTAGCCTGGACAGTCGTGGTTGAGTGTGCCCAGCCTGGCACTGGGACAAGGTGCCTGCTTAGAAACCAGCCCTAGAGTGACTGCACAGAGTCCTGAGTGTAATGAAAGATCCTTTTGAGCCTCTTCTGAATCTACAAAATTCCTTTCCAGCCCAGCAGTTTGTGATGTGAGGTTGCAGTGTGGAGCATTGATGCTGTGAAGTTGTTGGTGCTGCTGTGGTTTTAGCCCAGCTCTGGGCAGGGAGGGATAAATGTGCTGTGGGGTCTGTGAGGCTGCTCCACAAAGGATTTCCCCTCTGCTGCAATGGAGTCCTTGCTGTTCCAGTCCTGCTGTGGGGCCTGATCCTCCTCTGGCTCTGCCTGTGCTGTCAGGAGTGCTGGAGGTTCTGTGTAGGGTGATTTGTGTGCAGGGAGCACCTTCCTCTATCCCAACCTGGCCTTGGACGCTTCCAGGGATGGGGCGGCCACAGATTCTCTGAGCAACCTGTGCCAAGCCCTCACCACCCTCAAAGGGAAGAATTTCTGCCTAATTTCTAATCTAAACCTGCCCTCCTTCAGCTTAAGGCCACAAACTTCATCCACCTGGAGTGAAAAGTTGATTTCCTCCTCTCTGTTGAAAGAAAAGGGGGTGGTTTGGACTCAATTCCCACTGATAACGTGGGAATTACAGCTTTCCTTCCCTGAAAGCTACTCTGCTTCATGAATAAGCACAGTGTATACTTCTGCATGCCTCTCAGAAGTTGTGTTCTTATTTTGGTGTTATTTTACTCCCTTTAACCTCAGTTAAAAGTTAAATGTCCTCTCTAAATCCAGTCATTTGCTGGGAGATTTTGTGAGATTCCCTGGCTGAGATACCATGTGCTCACTTATCTGAGAGATAACAAATCTCTTACTTTAGGTGAATTTAATGTGAGACTCCCCCACCTATCCCCTAACTTTGGTTTAAAAAGGTCCATTCTCGTGTTCCTGCAGATCAGATCTGTTCAACACTTGAACTTTGCCAAAAAGCACGTGGAGGGCTCCCTGCCAGGGACTCCAATTCTGCTCCACTCTCTGTGCACACCTGCCTTGTGCTGTTGTTGCTGCTGTTCACTTTTATCTTGGTGCCAGGGCTTGACCTGGAGAGTGTTGGGCTGTTTTCTGCTCTGGGAACACGTGGAATTTTATACTTCATGAGGATGTAAAAGTGAAGCTCTTTTGGCACTTCGTAGGTTTAGGAACTGGAGTATGGATATTAATTGGATTTAAACTTGGTTGTTTATTTGGATTGATGTTTGGATTCAGTGGGTATTTTGAGTGTCAGGGTGTTGCTTTTGGACTTGCAAGGAACCTCAGTGATTTGGGCTGTGTGTCCTGGGAATGGTCCTGTTCCAAATGCAGCTGGGATGGCAGATACACAGCCAGGTGTGTGCTTAGGAAAAGGAACTTCTGGAAAACTATTGGCACTGGGTTATTTGGGAGGAATTCTGGCAGCTTGTACCCATTTGAGCTCTGTAAAAATTCCTGCTTTGGGCTAAAGACCTGCCTGGATTGATGGTGGAATTCTGTGTTAGCATGGAAGGGAGGTTATTTACCAGGCAGTGCAGAGAGGGCTGGTTTTGTTCTGTGCTGCATCCTTTATTTAATTTCCTGAAATCCTGAGGCTCAATTCATTGTCAGAGCTGAGTCAAAGTTTGTTTGTTTCGACCTCTGGGTGAAGCCCTGGTTTTGACAGGGTCTGTGTTCAAGCCAGTTCTGGCTCTTTAAATCGTGGGCAAAACTGTCTTTGACAGAGTGCAGATTGCTGCCTCCAGTGCCTGTTGCCTGAGGCATGGGGAACCATTTATTCCAGCGGTGGAATTCTGCATCCCTTGCTGGACAGCATTTCTGCTTCTTCCTTCCCTCTGCCTTCCTGTGAAATCAGGTGCAAGGGCAGAGCTAAAACTGGAGCAGATCTTAGGGAGGCTCCAGCTGCCCGAGTCGTATCACCCGGATGGAATACGTGTTCTCATCAGATTTACAAAACACAGAGCCCAAATGGATGGGGAGAGCTGCCCTTTGCACCTTTGCACATCCTCCCCAGGCCACATCCCGAGGGAAACAATCCCCAGCCCTTTCTCTGGGGACTCTGTGTGTGTGTGTGTGTGCTGCAGTGTGCTCCAGGCTGCCTTCCACACGAGGCAGCTCATGCATCCCTGCCTCTGGAACACACGGGAACGTCACCCACTGCCCTGGCATGTGGCAGCGCTGGGATCAGTGCCGGCTCCTGGCTGGGATGTGCCTCAGGTACGTGTCCCTAAGGAATGATTTTTCCTTGGAGGCTGCAGGAGAGGAGCAGGTGCAGCATTTCCCTTTGTGTGACAGCGCCGAGGAGGGGGTGGATTCCGTGGGATTCCGTGGGATTCCGTGGGATTCCGTGGGATTCCGGCTTTGGGGAGCGCTGGGTGCTGGAAACGAGCTCTGTGGAGCCTGAGCGTGTTGGACGGGCAGCCCTGGATCGTGACACATCCTTGTGGAGCTTGTTTTTGTAGGGATGCTGCAGCAACTGTGGCCATGGATTTCTTAGCAGCTGGCAGAATGTTTTTAACCAATGCTGAAGCCGCTCCTCTGGGTGTGCTGCTCCAGCAGCAAATCGTGGCCATTTCTCTCCCAGCAGTGCATTTGGCTGGTGGAAGGCACAGGGAATGTTTCTGACAGTGCCACATTAAGCTGTGGGTAGATTTGTTTCCTTGCAGCCACAATAGGCACAACCTGTTTGGATTGGGGGCTGTGGGTGGGGAATTAAATGGGGAATTGGTGAGGTACCTGATGGCTGGGCAGTTTGAGATGCTTTTCCAAGAGGAATAAAGGCTGGCAAGTGAAAGTTCTGGGATAGGTATGTGGTGTTAGGGTGTCCTGTTAGTTAAACTCTGTTCTCTGTGAGGTGCCTGGGCTCTGGTGATGTTTGTGTGCAGAGTGAGGCTGCCCTCACCCCGCAGTGTGTCGCTGTCCCTGGATGTGTCTGGAGCTGGCAGCCCATGGCACTGCTGCTGCCCCTCACCCTGTCACCGTGTCACCTGTTCTGGCCTCAGCCCCTGGCCCTGCTGGGAGGTCACCTCCTGTCACCAGGTTAATGTGGCACTTCTCCCCGGATACTTGCTCCTTTTTTGAATGATCCCCTCCTGGCTGGCTGCATTTTGGGATTCTGTGCCCCAAGTCAAAGCTGTGCTGCCTGGCTACAGCCCTCCACCAGCACAGACCCAAATATCCCCAGATTAAAAAAATTCCAGCTGTTGTGCCTAGTTCCAGTCCAGGTTTTACCATCAGGGCACTGCTATAGACACTGCCCTTCCTTACCCTGCCTCTACCCCCAGATTTGCAATTTATGTCTTTGTGTGTGCAGGGCCAGGACCTGGACTTTGATGATCCTTGTGGGTCCCTTCCATCTCGGGGTGTTCCATTATTCTGGTTCTGAGTAAAAGGTTTTCCATCTTCCAGTGATGTTACTGGACCCTGCTGTGCTGTAACACTTTGCTTGTGAGGATATTTATTCTTCCAGCACGTGGAGTGACCTCATCTCCATTTTATAGGTGGGAAACAGGGACAGAAAAGTGAAGTGACGTGTCCAGGGTCTCCCAGCTCCCAGGCTGGTGTCCAGGTTGATCTGCCAGCTCTGTCACGCTGTGTGTGCCTGCACAAGCTGCCTCTGACATTCCTCTCTGCAGCCCTGGAAACGCCGTCCCTGTCACCTCCCCGCGCCACGTTAAATCCTACAGGCTGAATTCCTGTGGTCGCAGAGCTGGGGATGCTCTCACCCTCTCCTGGAGCAGAATCCTGTGGCTGCTGCATCCCGGTGGGTGCTGCTGGAGGGAGCTGTGCTGCTCTGTGCTGCCGCTCCCAGCGTGTCCCCAGTTTGGGAGCTGCTCCTGGGGCTCCGGAGCCTCGGAGCGGCCGTGCAGGCGCGCTGGAGCTGCTTCATTACGTAAGCTGTGGCTGCTGCTCTGCCTTTGCTGATCGGCTGCTCCTGGTGACGAGGGGAGGCTGGTCCCCTCTGCTGCGTCACCACGAGGGTGACACTCGTGGGGGGAGCCAGGGACAAAGGTCAGGAGATTTGGAGCAGCCGGGGAAGTGCCGCTGCTTGGAGGAGAAACCGCGGTCAGGCTCTTTGCAGCTTCTCCTTGAGCTGCAGACTTGGCAAAATTTAAGAGCTGCAGCTGCAGAGAGGAGCTGTGAGCAAGTCCGAAATCCATTAATTCCTGCCCTCAGACAGCATGGAGGATTCTGCAGAGCAGAGTCAGGAGATGAGGTACCACATGCTGCAGAGGTAAGGATCACAGATCTGCCTGTGTCCCCCTGCCTGGGCTCTGTGCTGGAGATGCTCTCTGTGTTTTGGTGTTCATTTTATCCTCTGGAACCTCGCAGAACCCGTGGGCTCTCCGTGCATGCAGCCTGTGACAGAGATGCCAGGGTGCAGCTCAGCTGGGGGATCAGGGTTGTGCAAGTTGGAGGTTCTGCACAACTTCTACCCCCCGTGAGCTCTGAGGGGTAGAAAAGCATTTTGAAAATTCCTCCATCACAAAACATGGCAGTTGTGAGCGGGTGATTAATAGGGATGACAATCACTAACTCAGCATTTATTCTGTTTCATTTAGAGCTCTGTGCTTTCTTCCTTCCTGTCCAGCTCCTACCTCATCTTATCCTGCAAAAAAAACCCCAAACAACCCAACACTTCTGTTTTGATTACAATGTGGAGCCTCTGATTATTGATAAATAAACTTAATGTTCTTGGCATGCTCACAAGTCAAACTGTAGTTGTTTATGTCCAAGTGTTTGTTGCATCCTGGACGATGAACCTCAGGCTCTGTTGACATTTTGCTTGTAGCAGTATCTTTGTGTGTAGTAATTTCTTGGTGGGACAGTTCATATTTAAACATGTTCACAAATTCTCACCTTGGGACTTTTGTCTCTTCTTATTTTTGTTGAGACTGCTCTCAATAAGCCTGTAATGCATGAACCTCTCTCGCTCCTTGGACTGTGCTCCTTCCTTGCCAGGAAGACTGTGACCCCTTAAATGCACAAATTTAGTAGAAATTCAACCTTAACTACACATTTGCTCTCTTTCTTGCCTGCTGGCTCCTGTCCTTGTATTCCCAGGCTGAGTTCACGTGAGTGTGACAACTTTTGCTCGCAGGAACATGTCCTAAGTTTGGTGGCAAATGTCTGGAAGTTCAGCTGACTGGAAGAAGGGAAAGTATGAGGGGATGAAGCTGTGCACACAGAACTTGTTCTTTGCCTTTCTCTGGCTGTCAGCTCCCTGCTCTTCTCTGAGATAAGATACTCGACTGGATGGAGTTGGTCTGACTTAGCAGAGCCTCTTCTGTGTCCCAGAGTGTCACTGGGAGTGACAGGATTGCTCTGTGCTGCCACTGTGCTCCTGGGGAGGTGTTAAAGAGGGCTCCACGTGGGTAAATCTTCAGGGGCCATGAGGTGTTCCTGAGGGAATGTGAGGGGGAATCCCTGGGTTCCCTGGCCAGGCCCCTGGGACAGCAGCTCCTTCAGCAGGGGTGCTCCAGGAATGCACCTCTGGGCCCGGCTCTCTTTGGTGGCTGTGATGGTGAAAGGAGATCTGTAGACGAGCCTTGGCTTCTCCTGGTGTTGGTTTTTCCTTTGTGCCCTCCCCCAGCTGTTGCAGTTGCTCTTCTGCTGCATCCCATCCCATTCCCAGTGGAATTGCTCAATGGAGCAGCCCTTCAGCAGCTGTTTAGGCTGGAGGTTCTATCCAGAGCGCTCTGCCAGGGACCAGCACCGACCCCTTGGTGCTCTTGGGGCTTTCCAAAGCTCAGAGCTGAGCTCCCAGCCCTCATTCCTACAGGAGGGCTCTGTGATGCTGCCACTGGCAGGGTGAGGGCTTCCCTGTGTTCCAGGGAAGGGAAACTGTCAGGGGAAGCACAGTAAGGACAGTGAAAACAAGTAAACTGTGGGGTGAGCAGAGAGGTGAAGCTTCAGTGCCTGTGAAATAAAAGTGTCATTAATTCCCAGTCGTGCTGTGCCATGGCAGACCCTCGGTGTGAGAAGCAGCTCTGTGCTTTTCCCTGGAATTTCCTCTCACAGACTCAGCTTTGTCAACTTCAGCAAATCAAAGCCAAAGGGTGATCTATCCCCGTGTTGTTGCTGTGGAAGCTGGAGCAGAAGGAGGGGAAGTGGCTGTGCCATTCCCACACAGAAGGGCTGTGGCAGGGCACGGGGTTGGTCTTGGCAGGCACAAAATTGGCTTTCTGTGTTTGTAGTAGGAGTAACGTGATTAATTTGTCCTCTGGCTCTCAGAGCTTTTGAGGAAGATACTAAAGACTGGGTAGTGGAAAACGCTTGGAAAATGATTTCTGTAGCCAGTCTGAGTCTCTCCTGTGGAGATAAATTTGCTGTGCTTCCCAAGAGGATTTCCTTACAGAATCTGATCTTTGTAGCTTGTTTTGCCAAAGCCAGAAATCACTGTTGTTTCCAGCTTCTCTAGATGGATTGAAAGCAATCTGGTGGAGCTTTGTTGTTCTGTCTTGGGCAGCAACACACAGCAAATGTAATTTTACCTATTTATATTTTTGCATGGCTGGAATTTTTCCAACCTGAAACTTCTGTGTAGGAATAACTGAAAAGTACTTTAAAAGGAGTCATCCCTGTAAAACTGAGGACCAGGCCATGAGGGTCTGGAGGCAAGGAAAGATTCTGCTTGTGTGATTGGGGAATGTGGTCAAAGAGAACTTTCACATTATTCACATACTTTCTTTTATGGTGTCCAGCTGCACTGACAGGTTGTTTCTGTCTCCCCTATTTCCTCAGGCCCAGCATGTCTGGTTTGCACCTTGTCAAGCAAGGCCGGGACAGGAAGAAGGTGGATGTGCAGCGAGATTTCACCGTGGCTTCTCCAGCAGAGTTTGTTACTCGTTTTGGAGGGAATAAAGTTATTGAAAAGGTGACTCCCTGACCTTTTATAGCATATTACAGCTCCTCTCTGGAGCTCTGACTTGTCTGCAGGTATCAAATTATTAATATTTCTGAGCTCGGAAGTTGTGCTTCTGCCTGGAATCATTGTGTTTCCTTTTTCTATGTGATAAACAAACATTATTTTAGCTTAATGTAATAATAAAAAAAAAAAGTGAGTGAGCCAGAGCACCTCTGCTGTTACAGAAGGATTTATAGAGAAATAAAACAAAAGTAGACTGGAAAAACACTAAGAAATTTATTTTACAATGCATAATAAATTTATTTGAGTTCTTCTGCTCTTTAATCCAACCAAGGCATACATACCACATTAAAATTTTCTGGTGAGACAAGAGCTGCTCTCTGAATTGACAGATGGGCCATGGAGCTGGATGCTGGCTAAGGAAACTGCACAGCCCAAAGCTGGGCAAAGAGTCTGCGGGGAAAAAACACTTACTTGGTGATAATTGTTTTGTGCTATTTAGACTCTTATTTCATCCCAGCTTCTAATGCACCCAGGTCCTGATAGCAAATAATGGCATTGCAGCAGTGAAGTGCATGAGGTCCATCCGGCGCTGGTCCTACGAGATGTTCAGGAACGAGAGGGCCATCAGGTTTGTGGTCATGGTCACTCCTGAGGACCTGAAAGCCAATGCAGGTGAGTTGGGGAGCTGGGGAAGGAGTGGGGTGTCAGTGATGGGATGTTCTGGAACAGCTCAGTGTTTCCTAGAGAGTCAGCCCTGTGAGGAGCAGCTGAGGGAGCTGGGAGGGCCCAGCCTGGGGAGAAGGGGGATTTTAGAGCAAGTCCTGTTGTTAGATTTGCAGCCTTCATGGGACCTCCTCTGTGTTTGCAGAGTACATTAAGATGGCAGATCACTACGTGCCCGTGCCAGGAGGACCCAACAACAACAACTATGCAAATGTGGAGCTCATCCTCGATATTGCCAAGAGGATTCCAGTGCAGGTGAGAAGTCCCAGCCACCGAGCAGTCTTCTCTCCTTCAATAAGGACTTGTGCCTGGGGAGCAAGGCAGGACACAGAAACCGGATTTCCAAACCAAATTAGCAGCCAGAGGCAACACATGTGACAGTGCAGTGGCTGTCCCAGTGTGAATATCTGCAGGAGAGGGAGGTTCCCCTCAGCCTTGCACTTCCCTACACCCAGCTCCTCCTCAGCAGGTTGCTGCAGTAGCCTGCTTGCAGTTGTCTGCAAGGTGCAGGTCATGCTTTCAATTCAGCACAGCCTGTAGCTCAGAGCCTGCTCTGGCTGCTCCCTGTTCTCAGGCTGTTTTCCACTAGGAAAATAAAAACTTGGAGTGTTTGCATGTGTCAGTTTCTGCTCACTTGTTTTATTCAAATAAAGAGCAAATTGTTTCTTTTCTCCTGCAGGCTGTGTGGGCTGGCTGGGGCCATGCATCAGAGAACCCCAAACTGCCAGAACTTCTCCACAAGAACGGGATTGCTTTCATGGGTGAGGAGATGGACTGCTCATCTGATGTCTAGTTCTTGTTTGAAGGTGGGGAGATCTGGGGAGATAGAAAATCCTAAGTCCAAGACAGAGCCATGAGGAATGCTCTGCAGTTCAAGATGGATGATCTGTTCTTTACAGTAGTTCTTGTAATGAAGAAGGGGAAAATTTTCCAAAATAGCCTTTAATGTTGAGATAAAAGATCAGAAAAGATTCCTGTTAAACCAGGTTGTCCCTGTTCTCATTTTAAAGAGAAGAGTGGAAGTTTATGGGAAGTTTATGGGAAGAGTGGAGTTTTTCCTCAATCAGACTTCTGGACATTTCCCTAATGTCTGATACCCCTTGTGTCTCTCTCATGCATTGTCTTTGCTCTTTGCAGGTCCTCCCAGCCAAGCCATGTGGGCCTTAGGAGATAAAATTGCTTCTTCCATCGTGGCTCAGACTGCTGGCATTCCAACTCTTCCTTGGAGCGGCAGTGGTAAGGGGGAATTGTCCTGTGTTTATCAGGATCATCCTTATCTTTTTTTTCCTTGAACATATCTAATTTTGCAGAAGCTCTGTGCTCAGAAGTGTGTTCCAGGAGATGTTGCAGCTGTTCAGGGTTCCCCATTTGTGCTGTTTGCCCACCACACCAGCGAGGTGCCTTGGAAGCAATGACATTAGGGATGGAATAAGCCTGGAGGTGGTGGGAGAAGCTGGCAGCGTGCAGAGGAGGACAGGAGGAGGGACTGGGAGGAGAAGTGAGGAAACATGGAAGAGATTGTTTCCTGGAGTGCAGCTGGTGCTCACAGGCTCACCTGGTACACCCAGGGCTTGGAGACACCTGCTCTAGTGGAAGGTGTCCCTGCACATGGCAGGGGCTTGGGACAAGATGATTTTTGAAGTCCCTTCCAACCCAAACCATCCCATGATTCTGTGTAATTCTGGAATCTGTACTCTGCTTCCATGGCAGTTCCTCTGCAGTTTCAAAACACTGTAACTAACAGCCTGCTTCTCACAGATAAATGGAGGAGGCTGTAATGGATTGGATAAAAACACTTTCTCCCCAGAAATCAGGAATGTCTGTTTACACTGAGCACACTCCTTTTCTAAGGGCTCCCAGCCTGGTTCCTCAGGCAGCTGTGACTGTGGCTTGTGTCACCCACGTCCTACAGGCTCCCCACAGCCTGGCAGGAGCTCAGAGGGTGATGTTTGTGTTTCAGGTCTTCGAGTAGACTGGCAGGAGAACGATCTCCAGAAGCGCATCCTGAGCGTTCCTCAGGAGCTCTACGAGAAGGGATACGTGAAGGACGCGGACGATGGACTGCGGGTGGGTCTGGGGAGGTCTCTGAGGGCTCAGGGAGCTGGGGCTGAGCTTTCTCCTCATGGGAGCACAATCTGGAACCATTCTGCAGCCCCATTCTGCATTCCCCAGGCTCTTGGAAAATGGGAAGTGATCAGTCACAAATCTTGGGCCCTGGCCTGCAGAATTAGGTGAGGATTAGCAGGGAGAGGCAAAATATGGGACCAAGGTTGTGCTGCATTAAAAGCTGTCATCTGACTTTTGTTTAGTGCAGGAAGAAGGTATTTTCACTAAAAATCCACAACCACACACTTGACTTCATCTTTTGAGTTTCTCCTTGAGGAAGATTTTTAGAATAAGAAATATTCCTGGTACAATACAGGATTTTGAATTTTCCTTTGTGAAGAGCAGGGGTAGGGATATCATTTTTCCGTGTTACCCAGCTTAGTGATTTTCTGTATTATACAAAAGCTTTTCTGTGAATTTGTAGATTTAATGGCATTGGAGCACTGACAAAAGATTTTGTGGTCACTTGGAGAGGTCAGAGTTCTCTAATCACAAAGTCCCTGCTGATTTTTCCAGCTACAGGCACTCTCTCCAATGTTACATTCGGTTTCTATCCCATTGGTTGCTAAATAGTCAGATATGGAAGCCTGGGTGTGAATCAAGAGGGAAATAATGATCTTTTCACTGGATTCTGCTGCCTTTTTGTACTTACCCTGTTCTGCCCATCTTGCCAGGCTGCTGAGGAGGTCGGCTACCCTGTCATGATCAAGGCTTCTGAAGGAGGAGGAGGAAAAGGAATCAGGAAAGTGAACAATGCAGATGACTTCCCCAGTCTGTTCAGACAGGTGACTTTTCCCGCTGGATCTAAATGCTCAGGCTGGGTGTCTGTGAGACCTCAGCACACAAGAAGCTCTGCCTGTTCATTCTGTCCCTGCTATAGGTTCAAACTGAAGTCCCAGGCTCTCCCATCTTTGTGATGAGGCTGGCCAAGCAGTCCAGGCACCTGGAGGTGCAGATCCTGGCAGACCAGTATGGCAATGCCATCTCCCTCTTTGGCCGGGACTGCTCCGTGCAGCGCCGGCACCAGAAGATCATCGAGGAAGCTCCAGCCTCTATTGCAACCTCAACAGTGTTTGAGCACATGGAACAGGTGAGAGTGGCTCTGCTGCTTCCTCTGCCCTGGCCAGGCTCCAGAAACAGGCAGGACTTTGAGTTTTTGTTTTACATCAGCCAGAGTTGTTGAACGTTTTAAAGGAGCGATACAGGGCTGTGTGTCTCAAACTGCTTAGTGTGGGCAGCCACTCACATTGCCACACTAAATCTCACCAACAGCTCCTTTCAGAGATATATGCCCCCCAAAAAGGGAAGTGTGTTTTAAATGTGTGTTACCATGTTAAAAGCAAGTTTCAGGAGTTGCATGAATTGCCTAATGTTGAGTGTTGCAAATATTTGCTTCAAACTCTGCCTTCTGGGAATTGTAAATGAAATAAGTTGGAAATCAAAACTCCTGTGTCAAAGGCTTTTTTTCTCTGAGCAATTCTTGGGCCTATTACAAGTTTTGGGGTGTTTCAGAATGCCAGCAAAAATCTGAAGCGGGTGTGGTGGATGAACAGAGAGAGCATGGGTAACTGGCAATGTGACATTCTTTCTCTCCGTGTCCCAGTGTGCAGTGAAGCTCGCCAAGATGGTGGGATACGTGAGTGCAGGCACTGTGGAATACCTGTACAGCCAGGATGGCAGCTTCTACTTCCTGGAGCTGAACCCACGCCTGCAGGTGGAGCATCCCTGCACGGAGATGGTGGCAGATGTCAACCTGCCAGCAGCACAGCTCCAGGTGAGCACAGAAAATTGAATTTCTCATCTTTCAGCAAGTTCAGCAGTTATTTGAAGCCTCCAGGGGATCCCTGAGAAATCCTGTAGAGAGCAGCAGTTGTTGATATGCTGTGGCTTGTTAGTCCCTTGTGTCCCCCCAAACTCCTGGCCCCCAACTTCCCAGTGGTGGGTGGATGCCACAGTCCCCTCACACCTCACTGAGGCTCTGTATGATTTTCTACTCCTTTTTTGAACTGTATCTATTAAAAAAAGACCAAACTAATGAACAGGGCAAGTGGGATTTTGCTCCACAAGGATGCAGCTACCAGCTGGCTCTGGAGGTTATTCTCCCCACAGTTTATAATTGCAAAATTCCACAGTTTCCTATAACCAGTTAGGGCCCTTCTGTCTCACTGGGACCTCAGTATATTTTTAACAGGCCTAATGTGTGCCCATCCTCAGCTGACCTGGCACTGTCAGCTTTCCCTGGAGCCTTTTAATCAGTCAATGGAAAATACAGGCTGAAGGGCTTAGGGTGGATATTACACTGGGCTGAGTAGTCCTGGGAAGTGTGAATGTTTCACTCTGCGAGGAGAGAAACTCAGTGGTGGGGTTTTTTATTTTTTTTTTTTTTTTTTGTCCTCCTTAGATTGCCATGGGGATCCCTCTCCACAGGATCAAGGATATCCGAGTGATGTATGGAGTTTCTCCCTGGGGAGACACAACCATCGATTTTGAGAACTCAGCCCACGTCCCCAGCCCCCGTGGGCACGTCATCGCTGCCCGGATCACCAGTGAGAATCCTGACGAGGTGAGGCTTCAGCTTCTGTGCTCTGTGCTCACTGTGGCCTTTACAGGGCCAGTCCCTGCTGCTGCTGAAAATTTTGGCAGAAAATTTAAAAGATTCTTCCCTTTCCTCACTTAGACTCCGGTTAGATTCAGCCTGAACTTGTTATACTGTGTTGTAGCACAAAGAGGTGTTCTCAGAGCCTTCAGAACCCTAATTCTGGATTATTCACCTTTCTTGAGGGCATAGAGCAATGTCTGTCTGTCTTTGCAGGGATTTAAGCCCAGTTCTGGCACAGTTCAGGAGCTGAATTTCCGCAGCAATAAGAATGTCTGGGGCTATTTCAGCGTGGCTGCTGCAGGAGGGCTCCATGAATTTGCAGATTCCCAGTTTGGTCACTGCTTCTCCTGGGGAGAGAACCGTGAAGAAGCCATTTCGTAAGTCAGAAATGTGGGAGAGCCTTGGGAATTGCTTGGGTTTGTCCTCTTTGATCCCAAGTGCCACAGGGCTCCTTCCTTCAAGGAGTTTCAAGAGAAATTTCCCTGTCTTTATCTTGTTTTCCATTTTGTGGTCAGGCTTTTCATTCTGTCTTGCTTTGCAATTCTGCTATGTTGCACCTACATTTTTACACTTTTTTGCTTAATTTTCTTTGTTTTTCTTCCTTTCTGGTCTCATCCCTGCCTTGTATACCTGCTGCTGGGCTATGACAGTTACCACATTGGGAAAGTTCCTCTTTAAAGCATCCAGGTGAAAGCTTCTAACAGGAAAAACGTTGCTAACCTGGCTTACCAATGCTTCAGGATGGTCTGTGCACCATGGAGTGTCCTCTGTGGTGTGGGATTTTAAAGCACCTGGTCCTAAGGCAGACCTGTCTGACCAGGTTTTTCATCCAGAGCCTTTCCCCAGCTCTGCTCTGGGTGGGGTGCACACCATGTCCGTCTGTCTGTCTGTCTGTTGTACAGCCCTGACATGTGGTAGGGCCCTGGGTGATGATAACAGGGAGAATTCCTGATTCCACTGAGCTGCTCTTCACACCAGCAGCAGGGAAATCAATATTCTCCCATTCCCAAACATTCCTGCAGGATCCTGTGCTCTTCTGCTCTGACCTTCAGGCGCTTTTCTGTCTGGAGCTGCCAGCTTGTGTGCTGCCATTAGGATGGAGTAGATAACAGGGCTTCTTTCCCCTTTCAGAAACATGGTGGTGGCTCTGAAGGAGCTGTCCATCCGAGGGGACTTCAGGACCACTGTGGAATACTTGATCAAGCTGCTGGAGACAGAGAGCTTCCAGCAGAACCGCATCGACACGGGCTGGCTGGACCGGCTCATCGCCGAGAAAGTGCAGGTGCAGCTGCTTCCCCTTGCAGGAACACTCATGGCAGTGAGCAGGGGAGGGGTGGGTGCCTGCTGGTGCAAAAGGCTTTAGAGTGGTGAATGTCCATTTAATGAATTAACGTTTTCAGTGGCATTACTTCTTATGTATATCAAAATCCTTGGTTGTCCCTGTTGGGGAAAGTTGGTCTTAAAGTTCTTCAGAAAAGAATTGAGACCAGTGTTGTTTGGAATCTGGGACAGATGACAGTGGAAATATTGTTGGAACCTCAAGATTTAATCCAGGCAGAGGAAAACGTAGTTTTAAGGAGTTACAGAAATAATGGCTTTATGTAGAGTTCACATGGCTGCTACACTGACTTGATTTTAAAGAGAGTTGGCCATGAACCAAAAATAGAGCTGAGGTTCTTCTAGCTAGGTGTTCAGATTGGGCTGCAGCTGGAGGAGGTGTGACTGTGTCTGTCCCCTTTTTTAGGCTGAGAGGCCTGACACCATGCTGGGGGTGGTGTGTGGGGCTCTGCACGTGGCTGACGTGAGCTTCCGAAACAGCGTCTCCAACTTCCTGCACTCCCTGGAAAGGTAAAAGTGCAAGCTGCTCTCTAGTGATTACTCCTGGTGTTCAGGTTCTGTTCAAGTCCAGTCCAGGACTGACAGGGCTTGTTATCTGCTGACTGTTCCCTGGCCCCAGGGAGCTCTTTATCTACTGAGAAAACTGGCAGGTATCTGCATCTCCTCAAAATATCCCCTGCTGTCTGCACAGATTGCTTTGGTTTCTAGCAGGAGCTCCAGGAAATGGCTCAGAAACACAGAGTTCTTTCTCTGTGTGCTGCTAGGACAGCATTAGGGAGTCCTGAGTCACCCAGGAGTGAATGGGAAGGAGAGCAAAGCTGGCCTGTGTAGCTGGAGGGGCTTTGTTTGACTTGGTCAAACCGATTCGTGTCGCTCTTAGGAAGAGACTCTATAAAAGCCTTCTTCCATCTCTCTGCTAGTCTTTCCTAAAGCCTTGCATGCATCTCTGAAGCTCTTTGGACCCCTGGTAGTCATTTGGTGGCTTGTGGAGGATCAGTTTTGTTTTGTACTTCCCTTTGCAGGGGCCAAGTCCTCCCTGCTCACACTCTGCTCAACACGGTGGACGTGGAGCTCATCTACGAGGGACGGAAGTATGTGCTGAAGGTACGGTGTGGGACCCCTGCTCCTGCCTCTGAGCTGGACATGGCCACCTGTGCTGCTCTGGCCTCATCTTTGCACAGATCTGTACAGGGAATTCTGTCTGAGCAGGGTTTATTTTCTGTGCTTTAGTGGGTGGAGAAATCAGCATGGCCTCCTTTACGATAACACCCCTCACATTGCTCCATTGCATTGTCTCTGTAAACATTTCAGCCTCTTGCTCTGAGTAGGGTGAAAATTACTTAGTTACAGGCAAAGACTACTACAGGTTGATCAAAACTTCCAGTTGATTTTTCTGAATATGTAGGTCTGCTCTGCTGGGGTTTTGACCACCAAGGTGACAGAATTTGCAGCAATTTTTCCCTGTGGTGTTGCTTTTTTGCTGCATGCAAAACCCCGTGTTGCAAAACCAAACATAAGAAAGTTAGGAAATATCAGACTTAAGGTTGCCTGTGCAATCTTCATTAGCTTCCTTGGGCAGATTTGTGGTGGTGAAGTTTTTAGTGACAAGATCATAGGCTGGTTTTTGCAGTGGTGAGAATTCTGCACCTCCCCGGGTTTATCTTTGATGAGGAATAGAGGTATTGAGCAGCAGCTGAAGTGTTCTTTTAAGAATTTGCCCAGCATCAAATAGGAGCTCTGGGGCAGAGACTGGGGTAGGATCCCTTTCTCCAGGGAGAGAACTTGTTGCTTTCCCTGTGAGACAAGCTCTCTTTTTTCCCCCCAAATTATCTCCTCCATTCTGCAGCTTTAGTACAGGATTGTGACTCGTAAGTAGATGAGGCTGAGAAAATGATCTGTAATTGCACAATCGAACCTCAACCATCAGTGCAAAAGTGTGAGAGGATTAAATCATCATTCATGGACAGCACTAGTGCTGCTATCTCTTGACTGCTGTGTCACAGAATCCCAGACTGGTTTGGGTTGGCCCTTGTGAAATGTCTCTCTCTGTCTTTCTTGTGGGCTCCCTTCAGGCACTGGAAGGCCACAATTAAATCACCCCAGAATCTCTTCTGCAGGCTGAACAATCCAAATTCTCTCAGCCTTTCCTCACAGGAGAGGTGCTCCATCCCTCTGATCAGCTTGGTTGCTTGCCTTTGTGACCCCAATTTTTTTTACATGACATCAAACATCTCTGTTCCTCTTCATTAATTCCCACTATTGCAGCACTTGGAAAACTCTGTATTGTGGCAGCCAAGCCACTCAATGCTGTGTTCAGTTCACTGGGTAATTGCCATTCTTGCAGGTGACCAGGCAGTCTCCCAATTCCTACGTGGTCATCATGAACAGCTCCTGTGTGGAAGTCGATGTGCATCGCCTGAGTGATGGGGGGCTGCTCCTCTCCTACGATGGCAGCAGCTACACCACCTACATGAAAGAAGAAGTGGACAGGTAGCAACCTGTACAGCTTCATGTTTAGCATTTACACAGCCAAAATGAGGTGTATTTGTAACTTTGTGCTTCCCAAGAGATCAGCTGGGAATGGAATTCTCTCCAAGAAAGATTTTACAGGGTGGACTGTGGTGAGTTTTAAGACAGAACAGATCTTGGCTACTTTTAGAAGAATGATCTGACTGTGTACCACTTGGAGTCCTCTGCTTGGTCCTTAAAGTGACTTTTGGGATTATAAAAACCAAAACCTGAAAATCTTTAAAATTCTTGAAACTCCATGGCTGCTTCAGAAGTAAAGACATATTGTACTGTTTCAGTGCATCCCCTCAAAATTCCCTGCAAGGATCATAGCAGTAAGGGCAGCAAAGGGCATCCCCAGGTCTGGAATGTGAACTCTGCCCCCTCTGCTGTGTTATCTTCTGGGAAAAGTAATGGATCTGCTCAGGAGGACAAAGAATTGGGGTAACTTTCTGGGTCTGAATCTCCACCTCTGTTGGTTGAGGTGTTTTCCCGTAGTTTTGTTTCAAAGTAAAGTAGGGAATTCCCCTTTTCCATGCCTTCCCCAGGGAATTCTGTTGCCCTGATGTGTCCTGTTCTTCCCTAGGTATCGCATCACCATTGGGAACAAGACCTGTGTGTTTGAGAAGGAGAATGATCCCTCCATCCTGCGCTCGCCTTCTGCTGGGAAGCTGATCCAGTATGTGGTGGAGGACGGGGGACACGTGTTTGCAGGCCAGTGCTTTGCAGAAATTGAGGTAAAAGTCTCAGAGGACTGGTTTGGCTGCCCAGGAAAAAGCTCAAGGGGAGGGATGTTGGATGCTTTGGGACTGGAAGTTGAGGGATAATTCACAGTATTTCATTTACAAATTTGAACCTGAACTCCAGTGGGAACCATCAGTGAGAGTGATGGGGTGGGGAAGAAATTACTAGACAGCTGAAATTTGAGTGTTAATGACTGTACACCAAGTGATGAGCAAAATTTCTCAGCAGTGGGACCATGGCTGTCACCTTCCTGAGATTCCAAGGGAAGCTGGGATCCATGTGCTACCCAGCTGTGGTGAAGAACGCCTTCTCCTTGTAGCACTGACACAGAATTATATGCCAGGGTTAAGTAACAAACTTCATCCTGGTTAGCTGATCATTTATCAGGTTGATCCCACAAGTTAATAAGTGTCACTCCTCCCTTCTCCCTGGGAAGTTACTTAACTCTTCCCAAGGAGGAGGATGAGCAATTTCTGCATCACAGTGAGGAAAGCACAGGGGGTTGTGTAGGAGTGTGTGGCTCAAAACAGATTTGAGGGAGGGGAGGGTGTGTGATGACAGAGGGGCAATTAAACCAGTTGGGGACAATGTGTAGGAGAAAAATATCAAGACAGAGATCCAGCTATTTTATGTAAGTGCTTTTGCACTGCAACAGGTCATGGCTGAGAAGGCACCACCCACACAATCCCTGTGGCTCCCAGTGGTGCAGAGCAGAGCAAGGGTAAAACCAAACTGGCTCCTCCATACCCAACCCTTCTGCTCCAAAGGCAACAGCTCTTGATCTAAGGAAGCATTTCTGTCTGGGAAGAGCTGTCTGAGAGCTCTAGAAAGTGATCCTGGTTCCCTCTGCTTGAAGTGAAGGTGTGGCTGGAGCCTTTGAGAGGAGCCTTTGGAATGCAGCAGAAAATTGTCTGCTTTGTTCGTTGTGCTGAGTGTGGGACCTTTCTGAATCCCCTGCTGCTTCAGGCAGTGTGAACAGTGACATTTCTCAAGTTCCTATTGCACTGTTTTGTGGCCAGTTATTTTGTTCTCCCTTTCACTTTAGTGTCTGGGTTTTGTTCTGGGAATCTGTGCTTGTAAGTTTTGGGAACACCTGAATGCCAGAGGTGCTCATGCAGGTCTGTCTGTGGCTCCTGCTGGCTCCCAAAACTAGAACATTTTTGGGGCACAGGGAGCTGAGTGTGTAACCTGTTTTCTTTGCTACAGGTGATGAAAATGGTGATGACAATAACAGCAGGAGAATCAGGCTGCATCCACTATGTCAAACGCCCAGGGGCAGTCCTGGATCCAGGCTGTGTGATTGCCAAACTCCAGCTGGATGATCCCAGCAGGGTTCAGCAGGTGAGGAGTTGCAGAAGGCACAGATTTTGTGGGGTTTTAATGTGGGAGTGGTGTCAAGAGTGGTACGAGATGGTCCAGTGAAGCAGTTTCCCATTTGTGCATTGTACTGGAATTGTCACTTCACCATTTATTTGTCTCAGATGAGGACTGGGACTGAGATTTTTCTCTCTCTCTCTGATTCAGGCTGAACTTACCTACCATTCCTGCTCTCTGCTTTCCTCAGTACTATTGTGGGGATGTGTCTCTCAACCAAGAGATTTCCCACTGCATTTCCCACTCTGGGAATCCTTGTGGGTTAAACCTTGGCTGCAGCTGGGGGTGACTGGCTGTTCCCCATGGCTGGTGCCCCACAGGAGGCTCAGTGAGGCTGTTCCTTGTTGCAGGCTGAGCTGCACACGGGTACCCTGCCCCAGATCCAGAGCACAGCGCTGCGGGGTGAGAAACTCCATCGCATCTTCCACTACGTCCTGGACAACCTGGTCAATGTGATGAACGGGTACTGCCTGCCAGAGCCCTTCTTCAGCAGCAAGGTACCAGGGACCTCTTCTCCCAGAACCAAAACACAACGTTCTTGCAGCTCAAGGAAGGGCTGGGCATTTTTCTGCCACCCATGAGATGGGATGTTGGACACCAACCCCGTCCTTTTTCCCCCTTTTTGTTGTTTGTTCTTCATTCTTGCCTTCACCCTGCCTTGTCTCTCTCTAGGTGAAGGGCTGGGTTGAGCGTTTAATGAAGACCCTGAGGGATCCATCTTTGCCCCTGCTGGAGCTTCAGGACATCATGACCAGTGTTTCTGGACGGATACCACCCAATGTGGAGAAGTCCATCAAGAAGGAGATGGCCCAGTATGCCAGTAACATCACCTCTGTCCTCTGCCAGTTTCCCAGCCAACAGGTGACCAACCACACTTCGTGGAGGGATAAAAATTGGGTTGTGTTGGGGCAGAGAGAGAGAGAAAAAGTTCCTTTAAGTGATGTGGAGGTTAATTGAACCTGAAAGGTGTGTTTGAACATGGGGTCCTCCTGATGAAAAATACTTGCCTGTGTCACTTCAAGGCTTGTCTCTTTACCTGTGCTGAAGGTGTTCCCTGCTCAGTATAGCTTTAACCAGGCACTTGGGAAACACTTGAATCTTATCAGTGGCCCTGTGGGCATTCATTTGCTTTTTTGCATGGTGCATGTGCTGCAGTGCAATTTGTAGTGCCACTGTAACCTCAAAAAAGAATGATTGCAGCCGAGGGAGGCCTGGGAGGGTACGGAGATGCTGGAAGCCGATTTCTCCACTGTCTGATACAGTGCTTTGATTTTTGTATCACTGGCAGCTCTTGAACTTCCTTTGCTAGAGTCTGCTGGGGCTCTGGTGTGTCTCTGCTGGTTGTCCAGCCCATCGAGGGCTTTCCCTGTGCCTTTTTTTACCAGGAGCTTTTCCCTTTCAGATTGCCAACATCCTGGACAGCCACGCGGCCACGCTGAACCGCAAGTCGGAGCGCGAGGTTTTCTTCATGAACACTCAGAGCATTGTGCAGCTCGTGCAGAGGTGATTCTTTGCCAGGGGTGTCCTGCAGAGCAGGAGCTGCCCCCAGCAGGCCTGGCAGGGGCTGTGTGTGCAGCCAGCCTCGCTCAGTGCTGTGTTTGGTGTTTCTGCAGGTACCGCAGTGGCATTCGGGGCCACATGAAAGCCGTGGTGATGGATCTGCTCCGGCAGTACCTGAAGGTGGAGACTCAGTTCCAGCACGGTGAGTTCCTGGGCACTTCAGGGATTTGATTCCTTGAAGAGTTGTGTTTGGTCCTGGAAAAGTCCATATGGGCCCTTTGGAGGTTTGCTCTGACTTTGTGCTGAGGGTGAGGTGCACAGGCTTGTTTTTAAAAGTCTGCAGTCAGATCTTGGGTTTTGTAGAGGAGGTTCTGTCCCCACAGCTCAGCTGAAGCTGAGAGGTGAAATCAATGCCTTGCACTGCTGTATCCAGGCACAAGATGGCAATGAAGGCCAGGCTAATTCCAAGGCTCTGGCTCTTACAGGTAGTTCAGATTCCACTCTTCTTTTGTGCTGCTCCATTACCTGCCCCGGCCTAATGGTACTGCAGATTCATTTCCACTTCAATTTGCTGGCAGCAGAAGATGGTGCAAGGCTTTTTGCTGTTATTTCATTTTGGTTGTCATTTGAATGAAAGTCTGAGCTCCCTATTCCAATCTCAGTATTGCTCACAGAGGAGGCATTTGGTCTTAGAGCTGTTTATTAAGAGTGTGGTGTTAGAATTAAAGTTTGAAGTAGGTGATGGTGGGAATGATTCCTTCCCAAATTGATTGTGTGGACCATAGAGAAACACAGAATGGTCTGGGTTGGAAGGGACTTTAAAGCACATCTCATTCCACTGCTGCCATGGGCAGGGACACCTTCCACTGTCCCAGACTGCTCCAAGCCCCATCCAGCCTGGCCTTGGACACTTCCAGGGATCCAGGGGCAGCCACAGCTGCTCTGGGCACCCTGTGCTAGGGCCTGCCCACCCTCACAGGGAGGACTTTTTTTCTAATACCCAACCTAACCCTTCTCCCTGTGAGTGTGAAGCCATTCTCCCTTGTCCTGTCACTCCATCCCTTGTAAACACTCTCTCTCCATCTTCCTTGTCTGCTCCCTTCAAGCCAAGGAGATTCTCAAAAAATCCACATAAAAAACAAAGACACATCTAGTAACTTGCAATCCTTGCCACAGAGGTGTGAAGACTGGGAAAGAAATGTGCATTTCTGCCTGCAGGTCACTATGACAAGTGTGTCTTCACCCTTCGTGAGGAGAACAAGAGTGACATGAATGCAGTGCTGAACTACATCTTCTCCCATGCCCAGGTCACCAAGAAGAACCTGCTGGTTACAATGCTCATTGTAAGTGCCTGCTGCTCTCCTTCTCCCTCCTTCTCCCTCCTTCTCCCTCCTTCTCCCTCCTTCTCCCTCCTTCTCCCTCCTTCTCCCTCCTTCTCCCTCCTTCTCCCTCCTTCTCCCTCCTTCTCCCTCCTTCTCCCTCCTTCTCCCTCCTTCTCCCTCCTTCTCCCTCCTTCTCCCTCCTTCTCCCTCCTTCTCCCTCCTTCTCCCTCCTTCTCCCTCCTTCTCCCTCCTTCTCCCTCCTTCTCCCTCCTTCTCCCTCCTTCTCCCTCCTTCTCCCTCCTTCTCCCTCCTTCTCCCTCCTTCTCCCTCCTTCTCCCTCCTTCTCCCTCCTTCTCCCTCCTTCTCCCTCCTTCTCCCTCCTTCTCCCTCCTTCTCCCTCCTTCTCCCTCCTTCTCCCTCCTTCTCCCTCCTTCTCCCTCCTTCTCCCTCCTTCTCCCTCCTTCTCCCTCCTTCTTCCTCCTTCCCCCCCCTTCCTCCTCCTTCTTCCTCCTTCTCCCTCCTTCTCCCTCCTCCTCCCTCCATCTCCCTCCTTCTCACTCCTTCTCCCTCCTTCTCCCTCCTTCTCCCTCCTTCTCCCTCCTTCTCCCTCCTTCTCCCTCCTTCTACCTCCTTCTCCCTCCTTCTCCCTCCTTCTCCCTCCTTCTCCCTCCTTTCTCCCTCCTTCTCCCTCCTTCTCCCTCCTTCTCCCTCCTTCTCCCTCCTTCTCCCTCCTTCTCCCTCCTTCTCCCTCCTTCTCCCTCCTTCTCCCTCCTTCTCCCTCCTTCTCCCTCCTTCTCCCTCCTTCTCCCTCCTTCTCCCTCCTTCTCCCTCCTTCTCCCTCCTTCTCCCTCCTTCTCCCTCCTTCTCCCTCCTTCTCCCTCCTTCTCCCTCCTTCTCCCTCCTTCTCCCTCCTTCTCCCTCCTTCTCCCTCCTTCTCCCTCCCTTTTGTCTTTTATTTTACAAGCATAATGTCGTCTGTTACTCCCAAAAACACATCCAAAGTAGCCATCCACGAAATAACTCTCCAAAGCAAAAAAAGTGTCATAATTTTCCTAAACCGAGGCTGGGTTTCTTAAATTCTCATTTGTAAGGCGTAAGGATCCTGGTGTTCTTTCTTCCTGGCTCTCCTTTTTCCCCTTTTTTCCCCCCTTTCCCTTTTTGGTGTGTGGTGTGATTGTAAGTAACGCTTGCCTTAAGAATCTCATTATTTGAACACGGAGCCATATTTCCTCTGAGAATTCTGGAGTAGCTTTGAGCCGGGGCTGTTCATTTCTCAAGTAATCACGCTGGCGTGATGGAGAGAGAAAATGGCAGCTGTTCACAGCTCAGGCCTTCAATTTTCTTCAGAGTCCAGTCACTCAAGTGTGTAATTACACGGGGGTGCCGGCGAGGCGTTAGCCCTTGTCAGAGAGCTGGGCTGAGGCTTTGCTGCTGCCTTTGCCAATCAGTGCAGGCAGAGCCAGCGCCTGGCTTTGGGTTGTTGTTGTCATCCTGATTATTCCTTGCTAAAATGGGGCTGGAACTTTCTGTGTGGTTTGTCACCTCGTGCGGGCCGTGTCTCGCTGGCTCCTGGTGCTGGGGAGACCTCAGAGAGCCTCCCTTGTCCCTCCTGTTGGGTCATTCTTCATCACTGCCTCTTGGTTCTCTTCAAGTGAAGGCCAACATCCCAGGTTGGCAGATCTTGGAACACCAAGGAGACCACGGTGGAAGGGTCACTCCTGGCTGTCCGAGCGCCATCGGTGAGGCCACGGTGCCACCTCATGGGGACACAGGGGTTTCTCCTCTGGAGTGGGAACGGTGAGCTCAGGAGGGACAACGTGCCTGTGGTCACCCTTGGCACAGCTGGCTGTCCCTGAGCTTCCACGTGAACCAGAAGACCATCACTCCTCTCCCTTGCAGCTCGTGGCTCCTCAGGGCCCCGTGGCACGTTTGGTGTCACCACGGTGACAGCTGTGGTGTTTTCTGGGGCCAAGCTGTAAGTGTGGGGTGGGGTAAGGGCTGTTATTGATGGATCCCAGGAATCCATTATTAGCCAGGGGCTCTGAGGATGGCTTTAGTAATGGTGTTATGCTGCCATCACTCACCTTTTTTAGCCAGCAGGCACTGAAGGCAGGGTGGGAACCGCTTCATCCCTCATACATCTGTTGAAATACAGTGAGATTTGTTGTTGTATGTTCATTTCTGTGCTTAACTTAAGCACAGAAAATGTCCTGGCCTGAATGGGATGGAGTGGCTGGTGGCATGGCAGGGCCCTGTGTCCTATCGGATTTCTGTTCGCTGCAGCAGGAACACAACAGCAGCCTGGAGTTTGTGTTTCAGATCCAGCAGTGAATGTCAATCCCCACAGTGTCCTGGAGTGGATAAATGCACAGAACTTCCTTTGGGAACAATCACACTCGTGTTTGGTGGCCCAGGGCTGGTCAGGAGAGGACAGCAGTCTGATCAGAGTTAGGAGCTCCGATGTTTCCTCAGTGGTTTGAGTATGGTCTGTCTCCCTGGGAGATCTGTGTCATCATTCCTGTGTGGGGCTGGAGAGAAAGGGATCAGGAGCAGTGTGAGGGAAAAGCTGTTGAGCCTTGGAATCTTGTGGAGTATGAGCTGTTGTGTAGTTATTCACTCTCTGGGGCTTTTGTATTATTTGGCTTTGGTTTTTACTTTATTTTCCCTGGCAGGTTTGTCAATCCCACTTGCTGCACAGAGGTTTCCCCTTATCCTTTGCTATTTCTTGGATCTTCAAATGGCCTATTCTGGTCTGTAGGTGTTTAAGATCTCTTTAAACTTCTAGGCACCAGCTCTTCCTCATGGCAAATCCCTGTTTCATCTCACATTTCTCTCCTATGATTAATTTATCAAGACAAGCTGTTAAGTGCTGTGTGGAAGAATCACGTTAGAGGCTCCTAGAGGGTTTCCAGCTTTGGGGTGGGAGGGAAGAGGCTCATAAGAAATGTTGGAGACTGGGATTATTCATGGGAATTGAAACTATTTTTGGAAGAAAGTCTTTACTGTTGGCATTTTTTTGAATGGATGAATTCAGAAGAGTTTTGGGACAGCATTGACACTGGAAGTTTGTGCTCTTCAGTTTTGTCTTATCCAGCCAATTCAGACAGTAAGGTAAGCTTGTGGATCTCCTCAGATCCAGGATTCTCTGGTTAGAGGAAATATTATGGACTCAGTCCTGTACCATGGCAGGAAGTACAGTACTTTATTCATGGGTTTAGTTAGCTTTGCTTAGCCTTGTCAGAGGAATGACAGGTCCTTTTTCTGGTGTTGGCTGAAGCTGCACAAAGCGTGGGTGGTTTGTGGCTGTGCAGTTGTGGGGACTTGTGAGGTTTGAGTGTTTATTTAAGTGGATGTCAGGAGGTTCTCTGGCAGTGTAACTCTGGTCACCCTTCATGGGGAGGGTTTGCTGACTTTACATGTTCCACAAGGTGTCTGGATACAATTTAAGCTCTTTGAATTTTGCATTGGTGCTAGGAGAAATTTCTGGTACAAACCTGAAACTGGGTGATGGGAAAGGGTTTTCTGAGTCTCTCTGACAGGTCAGCATTTCTCGTGTGTTTGGGTGCCAGAACACATGGCACAAACAGGAGAATGAGAGATGGTGCATGTCCCTTCTTTCACCTTTTATTTATGTATGTAAAATTGTTGGGTGCTGAATATTTGTGTCCTTGTCAGCACAGAATTCCAGGATAATTCAGGTCTGGACTCCTGGGGATGGTCCAACCCTGAGTGTGTGTTCGTATGCCAGGTTCAAGCTCCTTTTGGGGGAGCACAGCTGATGTTTTCCCTCTGTTCTAAGCATTTCCTGTTCTCTCTGTTCCCAGGACCAGCTCTGTGGCCGTGACCCCACCTTGACAGACGAGCTGATCAATATCCTGACCGAGCTGACCCAGCTCAGCAAGACGACCAACGCCAAGGTGGCCCTGCGAGCGCGGCAGGTGAGGGATCCCTGCCCGGGCTGCTCCTGCCTGCAGATCACCCCTTTGGGAAATCCATAGCTCCTGATGTTTATTTTCATCACTGTGCAAATGGGGAGAGTAGGTTCCTGTGAGCAGCACTTTGATAGTGAGGCTAATTAACAGTGATTAACCGTGGTGACAGGCGAAGACTGCGGTGCATTCCCAATTGCTGTAATATTTACATTTAACATGCATTCCTTTGTCCCTGCTCCTCCAAAAAGTTTTGTCTGGCTCACACAGGAGTTAACTGGAGGTAGCCAATGGTTTGTGTGATGGAGGAAGTGGAAATGCGTGGTCACTGTGGTTTTTGGTGGTTTTGTCTGTCTGCAAACCTGACCAGCACAGGCTGCCTGGATTGTGCAGGAACAACAAGGACAGGCTCTCCAGGTTCCTCAGCTGCCTTCCAGTTGTGGATCCATGCGTGCAGAGAACAGGGAGAGCCATTTGCACAAGAAGCAGATGTTCTTTGCAGCTGCAAAGGAATTTCCACAAAGAATTACGCTGGCCTTTTGCAGGGTTTCTTCCATCTTTGAGTTGCGCTTTGTCAGTTTTGTTTTAACCTGGAAATAACTGGAAAAACTCTTGATGCTGTGAATTCCAAGAGTCTGCTGCAGAACTGATTTGAATGTCACATAGGCACCCAGACATTGTTGTGAGCTTCCTGTTCAGCAGCTCAGTTGAACCCTCCCTCTGTTGCCAGGAAGGGGTGAGAGGGCACAGTGGTTTCCTGATGCGCTGACCCCAGAGTCTGATCGCTCCTCTCCCCCCACAGTCCTGATCTCCAGCCTAAAGCAGGAAAGCTCACACTTTGGGGGTCTCTCCTTTTATTTCAAAGCTTGACTATTGAAAATGAACACGGTGTTTGAAGCTGCTCAGTGACCTTCTGTTTCCTTCAGGATTGTGTTTGTGTCCTTGAACCGTTCTGCTGCTGAACCTCCCCGCAGCAACTGGGGATGGTGCTGCAGTCCTTGTGCTGCTCTTCCACTTCATTTTCCCTGCAAGCTGCTTCCATTTCCTACCTCTGCATCCCTCACGTTGGGCATTTAATACCTGGCACTGGTGTCTGTTCCCCCCCTGCCCAGGAGCAGAGCGTGGCTCCGGCGTGGGCCTCCCCACAGCTGCTCCCCGCCAGCTCTGCTTCCCAATTAACAGCTGGGCAGGCAATCCCCAGGACCAGCAGCTCTGCACTGCTAAATCACATGCACTGATGGAACTTGATTGAAGCTGTTCCCCTTCTCCGTGGGGAATTGCCAATAATACAAACGGAGCAGACACACAAATGAGGCCGGGGAGGGGAGAGGGTTTGCGGCATCACCCGGGTGCCGCAGAACGCGGGAGGACCTGGCTGCCTCGGCAGGGATGGAGCAGCCTGCTTCTGCCTGGAGGGGACAGCCCCCTGCTGATGGCCCAGCATGGCTCCTTTCTCTGACATTCCCCGTGTTTCCCCAGGTTCTCATTGCTTCCCACCTGCCCTCCTACGAGCTGCGTCACAACCAGGTGGAGTCCATCTTCCTGTCGGCCATCGACATGTACGGGCACCAGTTCTGCATTGAGAACCTGCAGGTAGCCACCAGCCTCCTCTCCTTGGCTCCCTTCTCACTCCCCTTCATGTCCTGAGCTCCCTGTGGCTTTGGGTTGTATGGCTCTGGTTTTGTATGGCTCTGCCCCTGTTTTTTGTTCTTGTCCCTGTGCCAGTGTGGGAATCACCTCATGCCAGTTCTGCACCTTCCTCGCAGGGGAGAGCAGTGCTGGTTCCTCCCTCTGGGCGCCAGACACAAAGAAATGGAGTGCAGCTGTGCCAGGGGAAGTTCAAATTGGATATTAGGAAAAGGTTCTTCCCCCAGAGGGTGGTGGGGCGCTGAGAAGGTTCCCCAGGGAATGGGCACAGCCCCAAGGCTGCCGGAGCTCCAGGAGCTCCTCTGGTATGGTTTTAGTTTTAGTCCTGTGAAGAGCAGGGAGTTGGACTCAGATCCCTTCCAATTTCAGGTTTTCTGTGGTTTAATAGAAAAAAGTCATAATCCTTGATGAACAACAGGAAAAGCTTAGAAATTAGAACTAGCCAGGCTTGATTTGGGGATTTTCTTTTTTTGCCTGAGCCTGGTTGCATGACAAAGTTCTCTTCTAAACCTCTGCTTTATGTGATCTCTCCTAGAAACTCATTTTGTCTGAGACATCCATCTTTGATGTGCTTCCCAACTTTTTCTACCACAGTAACCAGGTGGTAAGAATGGCAGCTTTGGAGGTGAGTTTATTCCCATTGAAAAAAAACCAGTATTTTTAATTTTCCTGTGGATTTGGTTTGTTTTGAGCAAGATCCAAGAGAGCTGTAGGTTGTGTGGGATTTGGCATGCTTAGAATCCGGTATTTAACAGCATTGACATTGATAATGGAATGAAATTTCAAATTCAAGTTACATTTATGTGAAGACTGGGAGTGGTTGAAGGCAGAAAGTGAAGCTGCTGTCAGAGGACAGGATGATAATCCTGATGGTTCTGACCTTCCTCAAAGAATAACTTCAAATCCTGGTTGAATTGAGTTTATCTAGCTGCTCATTGGGAGGCATCTGTTTGGTTTTTAATACTTTGGAGGTTTCAGGGGTATTTCTTGCCCTCAGCCCAGTGCAGCTGATGCAGTTTCTCTGTCCCCAGGTGTACGTTCGCAGAGCCTACATTGCCTATGAGTTAAACAGTGTCCAGCACCGCCAGCTGAAGGACAACACCTGTGTGGTGGAGTTCCAGTTCATGCTGCCCACCTCCCATCCCAACAGGTCAGGTCCTCTGCAATTGGAGATTTGGGAGGGGCTTCTCCTGCCCTGGCAAAGGAAACTTGCAGTAGGTCTGGTGGGGAAAGGGGGTTTGTTTAGGTGTGGTACAGCTTTCGGTTATTTTCTGGTTTTTGACTTCAGCTTGGGCAGTAAATTATCTCTGGGATGTCAGTTCTAGCTGAATCCTCAGCCTTCCAAAAGATACAATTCCTGACAGGATAATCAATTAATCGGAATTTGAACACAGAACAGTCAAACAGTCCCTGTCCCCTTCCTGCCAGCCCTTTCTGAGTGCTTGTGTGGCTCTGCTCCTTCCTGGCTTTGCTGGATAAGGTGACTTCTGTAGCACACGATTTTTTGATGGAGCAGACCGAGATGAGAATTTTACACAAAATGCTGGGGTTGACACAGTTTGGTATTCAGTTTTGCATTTCTTGTGACTATGAACCAAAAGCATCAGCTCTTGCTGCCTCCTCCTGGAGAGGAAGGTGGCATCTCTAGCTCATTTAAGGAGATAAAACCTCATTATCAGAACTTACAGGAACATTGAATCACATTGTTTTGGGTTGGAAGAAGACTGAATGAGGTTTGGGTTGGAAGAACCTTAGGGCTCATCTCCTTCCAAGGTTGCATGGCAGGAACCTTGCCCTGGAGCAGGTTGTTTCTGGGTGTCTGTGGGGTCAGTCTGTCCCGTGTTTTCCCCAGGAGGGGATTTGAGCTGAGGTTTTTATCCCTGCTGGCTCTGAGGTCGCAGTGAGTCCCCGCAGCCACCGGGTGCCACTGTTGGTCCGTGCCGGGCACCGCCGCCTTTTCTCCCTCCTTTGTTTCCAAACATCTTTCCCCTGATTTCATTTTTGGTGGGGTCCGGTCTCGCTTCATTGAGAATCCATCAGTACCTTTTATGAAATGGTTTTCAGGGTCTGCTTTGCTGGAAATGAATGGCTGTCCCCAGCCAGCCCCCGACCCACTCCTGCTACAAATGGGACATGTGTATGGGCTCATCTGTTCCCTGCGTTTCTAGAGTATTTGTAAATAATTGCATACTATTTTTAGTACCCCTTTACAGTGCTCTTTTCTCCCCTTCATTCTTCCTCCATTTCTTCTCTGCTGGCCTCAGTTGCCTTTGTTGCTTGGGGATTTTCGGCCTTCCAGAGCTGTCCACTGCTCTGCTCTGTGGAGCACAGGCTTAATCAGAGAAGGTCAGCTGGAAGAGAAGATGTTCCCTGCTGCAGGAACAGCTCCTTGGCCTGAAATCTCCTCTCTCCTTACACTGAATTGGCTGGGACAGTGTTGTGAGCTCAGCTCTGCTCCTCAGGCTGCACTGTGTTCCTCAGGCAGAGGGAAGCGGGCTCGGGGGCAGGTTCAGCTCCTTGGAGGTGCCTCCAGCTGATCCAGTGATGAATTTGGCTCCTGGTGCTTGGGGCAGCTCCTTGCTCTCCCTCTGGGGTGGCTGCAGGGTGCCCAGGGGCTGATGGTGGCACAGGGTTTAAGGAGCTCTGAAGCCACACCTGGTGTTAAACCCAGGACGTGGAAATCTCAAAACTTTGCTATTGTCCTGCTTAAGTCTTCTTCGTTGTTCTTGACCATGGTCTGTGTTCATCATGTGCTTTTCTTTATCTTTTGTAGCACAAATTCTTAGGCTGAAAAGCTAAAAATGCATTCCAAGGGCAAACCCCAAAGCCAAAATATCCCAAAATGTCCCTCAAGGCTCTGCAGGGCTGGTGACCCAGGAGCAGAAGCCCTTAGGAGAGCATTCCCTTTGGGAGCTGCTCTTACATGATGCCACATATTTTTCTCCACTGCCTCAGATATTTTTAAATATCTGAAGCAAATATTCATGTAGAGAAAACAGCAAAATGATAATGGTTTAAATTCTAATTAGGTTTTAAAATTTATATTTAAATTCTTCATTATTGGCATTTAACCCTGCTATGCCTTTACTTAATTGTGGCAGAAACAATCCCACTCACTCCTTCTGAGCTGCCTGATCACAGCTCAGGCTCAGACTTTGTGTTTTTGGCCATGGAAGGATTGCCATCAGCTGCCCACAGGGGAGCAGAGAGGACAGAAAAGCTGTTAAATCTGCTGACAAAGTCACAGAAGTGCAACCTGCTCCTGGTGGGTTTTGTGGGCAGAGGCTGTTTGGGGAATTATTTGTTCAAATTAACAGAAAACATCCTAATGTAAGAATCCCCACTGAATGGCAAGGGAAAGTCATAGGGAGAAAAATAGCTTCTAATGGGAATCACAGAGGGCTTTATGGATCCATCAGCATTCCCTGTGCCCGGTGCAGGGCAGATGAGGAGTGCAGTGTCACCATCTGGCAGCAAATGGAGATTGTGAGCCCTCTCCGAGCAGAAATCCAATCTGGAGGCGTGGATCCGGGGGGATCTCTGGGATGCCAATGGCCACACGCCGCAGAGGGGACTGCAGACAAGTGCAGAGCCCTTGCCTGGGGATAACCTGCCTCGTGCAGCCAGCCAGGGTCCTGGGGAGAGGAGATGGAGGAAGAAATGAGCCCTGCTCGGAGCTGTGCTTCGCTTCCCGCTTGTTCCGCCGGCCCTGCTGCGACGGGGAGCGGCTGGAATATCGGCTGGTGACAAAGGTTGTGCCTTTGTGAGCGTGGCAGCCCAGGTGACAGACACTGAAAGGCCTTTCTGAGGTGTTCATGAAACAGGCCTTGCCTAATCTTAGCTCAAAATCTTCTGTTCAAAGAAACATTGTGTGTGGAGGAGAGGGAATTATAGTGCTTTTTCAACAAAAGTGTTTCTTTCTAATCCCCTCTCCTCTCCTGCTCTCCAGCAGCCTTTCTTATGTCTGAAGCTGTAAGGTTTAAATTAAACTGGGACATTGTCTGCTGTAGCCAGCTCTTGGAGCCTGCTGCTGCCCTGCTCCTCCCAGAGCATCCCCTTCTCTCCAGCTCCCCCAGCCAGGCTGCTCAGCTGCTTCCCTGATCCCCCTTCCCCTGAACAGATGTGCTGGAGGATCAGGAGGGAAGAACTCGGAGATAAATGTGCTCCCACAAAACAGATCCCTTTTTTTCTCAGAGCCAGATGTGTCCCCTGTGTCAGATGCTGAGGCAGGTGCTGACAAGGAGACTTGGAGGTGCTGGATACATCCTGATTTTTGGGTGTGGTGGGGATAGCCCAGGGCTCTGCTTTCTGCTTTGTTGAGCCCCAGAGGAAACTGAAATACAGCCCAGCCTGTTTTTGGTCCCTGCTGCCTCAGCCGTGCCTTCCCAACCCCTCTGGGCACTGAGCCCACCCCTTCCCTCTGTGCCATGGGACACCCTCAGCTGCCACTTTGGCCTGGGGACGTCCTGGGGAGCTTGGATCAGGATGTAGCACTGGAAGGAGAAGTAAGGAAGGCTTTAGCACTGCAGATGAAGTTTTGATAATGGCCCTGCTTAGCTTAAGGCAGGTGTGAGGCTGGGGGCTCCACAAAGGAAATGTCTGACAGCAGCACGGCCTGGCTGCCTCTGGAGCTGGGAATGCACACACCCCACGAACAGGGATGCAGAGGCAAATTGGGTTGAATTTGTTCCTGGGGCTGCATCCATGGTGCTTCCAAGGGTGGAATCCAAGCCTAGGCATGAGTTGCTCTCCATTTCATCAGCATCATCAAACCACAGAACGGCCTGGGGTGGAAGGACCTTAAAGCTCATCTCATTCCAGCCCCTGTAATGGACAGGGAACTTCCCACTAGACCAGGTTGCTCAGAGCCCCATCCAGGGGTATTTCCATCAGTATAAATATCTCAGCTATCTTGTGCTTGGTTTTGCCTGGAATCTCTTCCCTCTGTGCTTGTGGATGTTTGTTCATGCCCCACCTTGGACTTTGGTGTTGCTGATTTCAGGGCTTGAGAGTGGTGCATGATCTCTCCTTTGCTGTCTCCTGATGTTTTATCATCTATGGGGTATTTTGGCTGTTCCTTTTTGCCAGCCTCTTCCTTAGCTCACAGGTAGAAACCCTTTGGAAGGCTGAAAGCCAGGTTAAATATCCTTGGTCCCAAACAGGGCTTTTTTAACAGCCCCACACTCACTCACATTGAGAGCAGTGTGCAGAGGTTTTTTTTCCTGCTACCATTTTAAAAGATCTACTCATAAGATGTGAATTTCTGACAAAGTGAAAGCATTTTCTGTGGACTAGCTGCTGGAACAGCCTGTGACATCAGTCTCTGGATGCCAGGAGTGACCCAGCCATGCTGCTGTGGGCTCTGACCCTACCCATAGCCCCAAAGGGATAACTCATGGGGTGCCAGGTAGCCTGGGGTCCCCTTCTTGTTGTGAGAGTGGTTTGTACGGGGAGGGAGGAGGGGAAAATGATTCCAGGACACCTGTAAATCCCTGCAGCTCCGTGCTGAGGTTTGATGTTAATTAGGCAGCAGGCAGCAGTAATGTGCTGCCGTTCCCTTGGCTTGCCTGCCTCGGAAAGGGCAAAATCTTCCAGCAGAGCAAAGAAGGGGCTGTGGAAGGGGCAGCAAACTGAATGGAACGATGATAATTTTATGCAAATTGGACTTCTGTAGCAGATTCAGCTTGGCTGAATCACAGAGGGAGCAGAAGAATGAGGGAAGAAAGAGGGAGAGGAAAAACCCAATCAAAATGTATGGTTTGAGGCATGTTTCACAGCCTTCTGCTTAGATTTTTCTACAGAAATGAAGAAACATAAGAGGAATGGCACTGGCCAGAGCCAGTGGAATTGCTCTTTCTCCTGTGGTACTGCTGTTAATAACTACAAGTGGGTTATTGAGCCAACCTCTGCTGATTCTGCTTTGCTGCCTCATTTCCAGAGCTGTGCCCTGCGCTGGCACTCGCTCCCAGCTGGAGCTCTGCATGGCCATGGTGTGGGGAGAGCTCCTGCTCCTCACAGGGAGCAAGGGGAACCCAGCTCAGAGTCCCCAGGAGGTGCAGCAGCAATGGGGCTGGAGCA